>NW_016107323.1:3409996-3413460 GCF_001604975.1 Cebus imitator
TGTGGTGAGCCGAGATCGCGCCATTGCACTCCAGCCTGGGTAACAAGAGCGAAACTCCGTCTCAAAAAAAAAAAAAAAAAAAAGAAACGCCTGGACAGCATGGTAAGACCCCCATCTCTACAAGCAATAAAAATAAATTAGCCAGGGGTGGTAGCATGCACCTGTGGTCCCAGCTACTTGGGAGGCTGAGGCAGGAGGATCACTTGAGCCTGAGAGGTCAAGGCTGCAGTGAGCCATGATTGTGCCACCCCAGCCTGCACGACAGAATGAGACCTTGTCTCAAAAAAAAAGAAATACCTGAGGCTGGGTAATTTATAAAGAAAAGAGGTGTAATTGGCTCATGGTTTTGCAGCCTGTATAGGAACCATAGTGTCCTCTGCTTCTGGGGAGGTCTCAAAAAGCTCCCAATCATGGCAGAAGGCAAAGGTGGGGCAAGGTGTCTCATCTGGTGGGAGCGAGAGCAAGAAAGTATGAGGTGGGGTGGTGCCACACACTTTTAAACAACCCTATCCAGAAAACTCACTGCAGGAGGACAGCACCAAGGGGATGGTGCTAAACCAGTCATGAGAAATTATCCCCATGATTCAGCCACCACCCACCAGGCCCCGCCTCCAACACTGGGGACTACAATTTGACATGAGATTTGGTGGAGACATAGATCCAAACAGTATCACACTTTATTTTATATAATAGAACTTTGGAAGCTGTGGCACTTTAATGGATTGCTTAAAACCTGTGGGGTTTTGTTTTTTTGGCCGGGCATGGTAGCTTATGCCTGTATTCCCAGCACTTTGGGAGGCTGAGGTGGATGGATCATTTGAGGTCAGGAGTTCAAGACCCAGCCTGGCCAACATGGTAAAACCCTGCCTCTACTAAAAACACAAAAATTAGCCGGGCGTGGTGGTGGGCACTTGTAATCCCAGGTACTTGGGAGGCTGAGGCAGGAGAATCACTTGAACCCGGGAGGTGGAGGTTGCAGTAAGCCAAGATCATGCTGCTGCACTCCAGCCTGGGTGACAGAGCAAGACTTCGTTTCAAAAAAAAAAAATCTGTGGGGTTTTGTTTTTTGTTTTTAATACCTCCCTTTGTAGTCTCTCTCACATTTCTTCTCTTCCTGAAGCCTTCTTTCTGTGTTGGTAATGTAATGTCATCATTGTCTTGGGCTCTAGTATATAGAGAAGAAAGTATTAACTTTAGCAGGGGACAGGATGCACTAGACATGTCATCTTGGCCCATGCGTCACAAGGGATACCTGCTCACCTGCATTCCTCTATTTCCCCCTCAAAGAAGAGAAGAATCTTAGCCTTTCTCACAAGGAAACTAGAAGGCCAAAATTTATTGAAGACAGCTTGGTTTAGGGAAAGCTGAACTGCTGAACTGCCTGTCTACTTAAGGTTCCTGCCAACTGACCTGCTTTCTTCAGTTACTTAGTTACTACTTACTACTAGTTCACTGCAGCAAGTGTTTTCAGGGTCTTAGTTTATCTTACACTCAAATGGCCTTTTAGTGGGAAAGATTTAGATTTGAAGTCCAAATCTTATCATAGGGACAGAGTTTCGTTCAATTTCAAACACTGTGCTAGTCATTGAGAGTCAAAGAAAAAGATGACAGAATTCCCACCCACAAAGTCTAGTAGGAGGAACATACATGTAAATAGATCATTAAAACATAATATGATGTGAACATGAATGAAACTACGAAATTCTGAATGCATAAGGAATTAAAATTGCAGAGAAAGAGGAGAAGGGTTAGGAAAGCCTTCGAAGAAGTGTTACCTGATCTAGGTTTTGAAGTATGAAAAAGGAATTTCCCAAGCAGGTAATTGGGTAGGAATTCCAAGATAAAGAATCAAAGATCCCAGCCTTTTCTTCTGTTAAACTGAAAGTCTTTTTTTTTTTTTAAGTTCATTCTTAGATAGGCAAGGTGGCTCACGCCTGTTATCTTGCCATTTTGGGAGGCTGAGGCAGGAGGATGACTTGAGGTCAGGAGTTTGAGACCAGTCTAGGCAACATAGTGAGACCCTATCTCTACCAAAGGTTTTTGTTGTTGTATTTTAGTTAGCTGGGCATGGTGGCCTGTGCCTGTAGTTCTGCTACTTGGGAGAGTGAGTGAAGTGGGAGAATTGCCTGAGCCCAGGAAGTCGAGGCTGCAGTGAACTGGCATCACACACTGAACTCCAGCCTGGACAGCAGAGTGAAACCCTGTCTCAAAAGAAGAAAAAAAAAGAGTACATTGTTCCAAAATAATAAGAACAACATTCTTCTCTTCTTTAAACACTTTTAATTAGGAAGAATTTCAACCTATACAAAGTACATAGAATAGTGTTATAAATGCTCATGTATCCAACGCCTACCTTCAGAAGTTGTCGACACCCTTACTTGGTTATTTTAAGTACATTTATGTACACTCAAATGTATAAATCTTAATTGTATGACTTTATAAGATATAGAATATTTCTTTATCCCACAAAATTCCCTCATGCCTCTTCCTAGTCAGTCTTTACCTTTACCCTCTGATTTTTTTCTTCACTTCTCTGATTTTTGCACCGTAGGTTAGTTTTGCCTATTATAGAACTTTATATATGTAATTAGGTACCATAGATTAGTGATTTTTGCACCATAGATTAGTTTTGCCTGTTTTAGAGCTTTATATATGAAATTAGGCCATATATACTCTTTTGTGTTTAGCTTCTTTTGCTGAGCTTATTGTCAGATTCATCCAAGTTGTTCCTTTTCATTCCTTTTTATGTCAGTTATCCATGTAGTTCATTTCTTTTTATTCCTGAATAGTATTTCATTGTATGAATATTCCACAGTTTATCTGTTTTCCTGTTGATAGACACTTGGTGTTTTTTTCAGTCTATAGCAATTATGAATAAGACTGTATAAACAAATCTTTGTGTGGATGTGTGAACATGTTTCATTTCTCATCGATAGCACCCAAGAATAGAATTGCTGAATCAGAGAGCAGATATGTATGTAACTTTTATATATACTTGTCCCAAAATGATTGTACGATTTTGCATTTCTACCAGCAGTATATGAGAGTTCTTTTTGTGTGTGTGTGTGTGACGGAGTCTTACTCTGTCACCCAGGCTGGAGTACAGTGGCATGATCTTGGCTCACTGCACCCTCTGCTTCCCGGGTTCAAACGATTCTCCTACCTCAGCCTCCTAAGTGGCTGAGACTACGTGTGCGTGCTACCACGCCTGGCTAATCTTTTTATGCTTTTAGTAGAGATGAGGTTTCACCTTGTTGGCCAGGCTAGTCTTGAACTCCGTGCTTACGTGATCTGCCCGCCTCAGCCTCCCAAAGTACTGGGATTATATGCCTGAGCCACTGCATCCAGCCTGATAGAAAGTTCTGATTGCGTCATGTCTTCGTAATATCTGGTGTTGTCAGTTTTTTAAATTTTAGCCACTCTAATGGGTGTATAGTGGTATCTCATTGTGGTTTTAGTTTTCA
>NW_016107323.1:3413510-3430980 GCF_001604975.1 Cebus imitator
TGCCTCAGCCTCCTGAGTAGCTGGGATTACAGGCACGCACCACCATGCCCAGCTAATTTTTTGTATTTTTAGTAGAGATGGGTTTCACCATATTGACCAGGATAGTCTCGATCTCTTGACCTCGTGATCCACCCGCCTCGGCCTCCCAAAGTGCTGGGATTACAGGCTTGAGCCACCACGCCCGGCCTTAGTTTTCATTTCTATGATAACAATTGATGTTGAACTCTTGCTTATGTGTTTATTGGCTATTTGTGTTTTCTTCTCTGTGGAGTGTGAGCCAAATGTCCATTTTCCTTAGTGGGTTGTCTTTTTATTTTTGAGTTTCAGAGTCCTTTTAAAAAAAAATGCTGGATGTAACTTCCTTGTTAGCTTTATGTAATTCCTCCCAGTCCATTGCCTCCCTATTTGTTTTCTTAATTGTATCTTTTAATTTTGAAAAAAATTTATTCAGGAGGTGTTTTTTATTTGTTTTTTATATTTATTGCTCTCTGTGTTCTGTTTAAAGAAATCTTACCTACCCCAAGATCAGGACTATATTCTTCAATGTTTTCTTCTTGAAGCTTTATAGTTTTATTAATAATTTTTATAGTGAGGTATAAAATGCATCTTAATCTAATTTTTATATTTGTTGTGAGGTAGGAGTCAAGATTAATTTTTTTACTTTATGGATACTTGTTTCAACACCATTTGTTTAGACGACTTTTCCTTATTGAATTGCTGTGGTACTTATATCAAAAGTCATCTGACCATTTAGCATATATTTATTTTTGAACTTTTTATTCTCTTTCATTGATTTATTTGTCTATCCTTATGCCAGCATCACACTTTTGATTACTGTAGCTTTATAGTTAAAATCAGGTAATATAGTATTCCAACTTTTTTCTTTCAGTATTGCTTCAGCTACTCCAGGTCCTTTGCATTTCCATGTAAATTTTAGAATTAATCAGTTTTTGCTTTTTAAGCCTGCTAAGGGTATAATTAACAATTACGAATGTATTGATCAGTTTGGAGAGAATTTCAACATTAAGCCACTTTTAATACCGTTGAATCATCTAATCCATGAACATGTCATGACCCTGAGTTTATTTATGTTTTGTTCCCTCTCAGCACTGTTTTGTAGCTTTCAGTGTAGAGGTCTTACATGACATGATTCATTTTTGAGAGGGAAAAAGTACTACTATAAAATTTGTGATTTTCTCTGGGTGAAGGACTGATGGCTGCTGTATACTTACCTACACACACACACACACACACACACACACACACACACACACACACACATATTTTACTTGTGTCTGTATTTTCTAAATTACCTACAATGACAATGTATCAATTTTTTAGTAAGAAAACAAAAAATAAAAAGGGAATCAATGTATTAGACAGATTGCTATGCTATTTTATCATTGGTTTATGATAAATGTTGATTTTCAACTAGACCCAGTACAGCTTTCTCTATAACCAGGGTCTTTATCTCTTTTGCTCATAGTGTATGTATGGTGCTTACTAAATCCAATGATGTCATTCAAACATTATTATAATCTGTTTTTTATAGGCATTAAAATATATAGGGAACAAAGTAAGAAGGCAAAGGATGTGGGGAGGCGGACCAAAGAAAACCAAAATAGAAGAAGCAAGAGAGCTTCTGGCTTCCACCATTCTGACCCATGTCCCAGTGAGTTATACACCTTTGTTACTGTGAATAATGACTGTGGCGTCTGTGAATTCCTGTTAAAGAACTGTGATAAGAGTTTCCCTCATTTAAAGTCTAATTCCTCAAGAGAAAATTCTAAGGAGGACTGTATTGCCCCACCAGAAGTAATATTCCATTATCTGCAGTTTATTGATACTCAGAGAATGTTAACTGTATCGCCATCGTCACATTTACTCTCTTGTGGGTTACTCTTTCAGTCTTAAATTATTGTTATTTTTATATTCATACATATATTAGTACTACTACTAGATTTCATGGTTTTAAAGGACAGAGATGGTGTCTTACATGTTTTTTAAGTAAGTGAAAATAAGTGTACATGCCTTGCCCATACATTTTTTTATTATATGGTAAAGTATGTTTATATAAAATATGCTTATGCTTATTGTATGGTAAAATATGCTTAATGGTAAAATATGTATAACATAAAGTTTACTGTTTTAAGTGTACAATTTTCTGGACTTAAGTACATTCACATTATTTTACAACCATCACCACAACAGATAGTTTTAAAAATGCTTACTGGATGAGTTCATCTTCTAGACTTTGAATTTTAAAGTTTACATTATCCAACTTCCTTCACTGACTGTGAAGATTCCCTGATCCAAACATGCTTAGATGATTTGCATTATCACCCAGCTGGTTAGCAGTAAGAGTAAGGGCTAGAACCTATCTTCTGATTCTTGAACTAGTATATAATATTTATTTATTATTATTATTAAACAGAGATCAACCATATCGGCATGTGTGATATTAGCAAGAAGCAGCCCTCAATTTTCTTCCCACTTAATGTATATGCTACTCTTACTAAGTTATAGAATTATTATTTGTTAGAGTATCTTGTTAACTAAATAGCCTGGTTTGTAAGGAGTTACCATGTGTTCCATCCATGAATAATCTAATTCAAGGGTTGCAAACACTACCTTCAGGGGCTAACTGTAAAATAATGGAAGGTCAAGGGATCTGTGGAAGTCAAGAGTAATCACTTGAACGCATTCAGATCTGATTTTCCTGTATTAAAACACCTTTTAATCCAAGTAATACAGGTCTCTCATTCTGCCCCTTGGCTACAATTTGTGTGTGTCCTTGATTTAATCCAAAGACTTAGAAAATTCTGAATGTTAAAGCTGGGTCTGAACTGAATTGTAAGCTCTTTTGGATGATTGGAAAGAGTCTGAAACTTATAATAGCAAAAATGATAGTAGAAATGACAAGATCTTCTGGAGCCTGAGATGTAATTGTTCAAATTCTGGTTTCTTACATCCTACCTGATTAACTTTGGGCAAATCTGAACTTTTCTGAGCTTCAGTTTTGTCTTTGCATGATAAAAGTAATTCCACTTTCTCGCAGGGTTTCTGTGATGATTCAGATATATAATACACATAAAGTCCTATATTTTGCACAGCTCCCCATGTAGCTATTAGGAGCTGCACTTACCTTCATACTGTAACTGAGGAGAACGTTGGGTTAATGAAAGAGGTTTAGTTGATAGAGTCCTGCCGACACTAACATTTGTTTAATTAGACTGATAAAGATAATCATTTGCACTTTTCTGTGGTTGCATGGAGCCTAAATTACTATTTTAAAAGCTTGGTTATACACAACCCAGTGAAGAATAAAGTCAGAATAGATGGACCAGGGAAAAGATCTTCGTTTTCCAGAATTGTTTTGGACATTATTTACCTAAGTGTGATATGTAGGATGATTTTCAGTGATACAGGGCCATTTTTAATGTAAGTAATTATGTACTTATTAGAAAGAATACAACTAGCAGATCAAATCCATTTTTGTAGTGTATGTGATTTTATGGTATTATTGCATAGAATGAAGCTTAGCTTAAAATTGGTTGTTTAAAGATGATTAAACATATTACTGCAGAGGAGGCCTTGGTCTTGATATCCTGGTCTTTCAGTTCCTTGGGGACTGTGGTTCTCCCTGTACTAGTAGCATCAGCATCACCGGATGACTTGTAAGAAATACTTGAACTCTACCCTAGACCTACTGAATCAGAAACTCCAGGGGTGGGTTCCAGCAATCTGTGTCTTGCTTAACAAGCCCTCCAGATGACTCTAATGCATGTTAAAATTTAGAAACCACTGCTCTAAGGATAATTAGGCTACAAGATACCTAAGTCCCAGACCACTCTTTCCTCTAATGTGATATTGAAAGGTCCCCAGAGTTTTGAAACAGGCAACAATTCTGTTTCAGCACTCTGGGTTCATTTTTAGCGCCTTTTTCTCCCCCTCTTTCAGATAATCCACAGGTTAATATCCCACAAAGGAGTATCCGAACCACTCTTAGCTTTCTCCCAAAAAGTTTTATCAGCCACTAGATTGAGAGGATCCCCACTTACCATATGACTTTGGGAACAGTCCTGGAAAAATTAACTCATTTCAGGTTAGACCTAGAGTTTGCTTTTCAGCATATAGTCATTAAAAAGGGAAATGAAATGAGTTAGGGTTCAATCCTAAGGGGGTGATGGACTGCACCTGTAATCAAGGAGTGGCATTATACAGTTCAGTAGGGGCATTTTCCATAAATATCCATATTTATTTCTACTTATAAACATCTTGAGAGAATCTACCAGTGTTTATGCAAAAGGAAAATGTGAAATGGGTTTTGTTAAAAATTGAAAATTTTGTTAATGGAAGTTTGGTTCATTTTTATCATTAACAAGAAAGATAACTAGAACTAGAAGAGTTAGATGTTTCATTTAACTTGGCCACATTAAGATTAGAACAATAAAATGTAAATTAGATGTACTTAAATGGAGGACCATATAGCTTTTGATATAGCAATTGAAACTGTAAATTACTTATAGCTGCCCAGACACTGAGTTTTTCTGCTTGGTATTGTGGTAACTGGTGTTATGATTATACAGGGTTTTTTTTTTTTCTTTGAGGATGGACAAGAGACTTTTCTTTTTAAAGAACTTTTTTTTTTTTTTGACGGAGTTTCACTCATGTTACCCAGGCTGGAGTGCAATGGCGCGATCTCGGCTCACCGCAACCTCTGCCTCCTGGGTTCAGGCAATTGTCCTGCCTCAGCCTCCTGAGTAGCTGGGATTACAGGCATGCACCACCATGCCCAGCTAATTTTTTTTGTTGTATTTTTAGTAGAGACGGGGTTTCACCATGTTGACCAGGATGGTCTCGATCTCTTGACGTCGTGATCCACCCGCCTCAGCCTCCCGAAGTGCTGGGATTACAGGCTTGAGCCACCGCGCCCGGCCTAAAGAACTTCTTATTGATGTAATTGTTTTGTGGGTACAAGATAACGAAGTAGCTTCTAGGGCTACTTTTTCTTTTACCACAGTCAAACATTTCTTTTAACACATTCCAGAGTTCTCAGTAATAGAGAGTAAATTGACCTAGAGAAGAAATAAAACTTCCTTTGAAGGAAAATGGAGTTTTTGAAACACATATAGAATTCTAACATCCTACATTATTTAGTGGAATTACTTAGCAGCAACAACAAAATGTATGAAGAATACTTGCTTTTTTTTTTTTTCTTATAATGTAATCTGTTTATTGTCATAGTGATAAATTAATAAAAGAGATTTCATTGAGATTTTACTAAGTGATTAAGGTAAGTAAAAAGGAAATCTTATAATAGTATGTATCATCTGTGGAAAAGCCTATAAATAGTCCTTGGAATTGGCAGAAGCTCAGGCTACATTCTCAAATTTTGCCTTTTTAGATATAGGGAAAGGATCTACTTCAGTGTTTTTGTCTCTCCAAACAAACCAGTGCAATTATTTTACCAGTTCCGAGTCAACTTACTGATTGAGCCAGATTCATTCATATGGATTTCAGTGTTTCTGCTAGAGAAAATTGACTATAGAACATTTGTTACGAATTCATTCATCTGTTCATTCATTCAGCAGATATTTGTTGCATGCCAGGCAACATTTTAGTACAATTCTTATCACTGCATAGCAAACAATTCTAAAACTTAATGGCTTAATGTAACTATTTATTGTATATCTCATGATTCTGTGGTTTGATTGGAATTAACTTCAGTTGGAAGAAGGAGTTCTTATTTCAGGTCTCTTACGAAGTTGCAGGCAGATAACAGCTGAGGCTGGAATAATCTGGAAGCTCACCTGGGCTGGACATTCAAGATGGCATCTTCACTTACTTCTCTGGTCCCCCCTTGATTTTCCATTTCTTTGAGATTTTACTAAATGAAATGTAGCCTCTCTCTCTGCACAGTAGTGTTCTGGACTTCTCATGTAGTGTCTGAGGACTCTAAGAGAAAGGAAGAGGAAACTGCCATTTGACTTAAAAGTGAATTCTGGAATTGGCTTGTTATCATTTCTGCTGTATTTTTTTGGTTAAACTAACCATAGGCCAATCCCGAGGGAGTGATGGATTCCACCTTTAATGAAGAAATGGCATGAAGTATATAGGATGGGAAGAAGTTGATAGTAGTCATGTTTGATGCAAAGGTACTCACAGGTACTGAGGACAATGATGAAAAGTCATCTTCTCAGCTCAGGAAGTTTCCAGACTAGTTGAATTTATTCGAATGGAGAGAATCATAACAATTCAGTATTTTCTTACTTAAATATTATAATGTTGATGTTTTTCTTGAGGTACATTAAATTTTAGTGTCCATTTTCTCAAAATTTTTCTCCAATTTCTGACTTAACAGGTTAAGGAATTCAATTTCCGAGCCAAATGTATCTATACTGCGGTGATGGTACGAAGAGTAATTCTGGCCCAAGGAGATAATAAAGTTGACGACAGAGATTATTATGGTAACAAGCGACTGGAATTGGCAGGACAGGTAATTTAATTACTTTATGTCAGAAATCTTGTTTTCCTTAATGAAAATTAATTTGGTTTTCGTTTCACATAAGAGGAAGAAACATTTGAATGAAATATAGTATGCGTGTTTGAAGTATAAATATTTCATACCCAACTGATTTCTTAGAATTCCTTTAACTATAAAAACATTAATTTTTTAGATGTTAATAGTACATGACGTGTATCTTTTGTTGGGATGTTTACCCTCATTTTGTATAATATACAAAGTGAAGTATGACCTTAAGTAATATCATTTATTCGTTTAACAAATATTTGCTAAAGACCTATTGTGTTCTAGGCATACTTCTAAGTACTAGCTATAGAAGAGCGAGTTAGACAGACAAAAGCCCCTTTTCTCTTACTCCTTATAGTCCAAGTGAGGGGGAGAGACAACAATCAAGGAAACAATCCCAATTGTTTTGGTGACATGGTCGAGGTAGGTTAGTGAGGATATCTCTAATCCCATTTTAAGCCTTAGCTGATAAATGACATTTTATTTTGAGAGTGTGTATCTCTTTCAGCTGGCTAGCAAGCATCCAGAAATCTTTGACTAGCAAGTATCTAAAAAGCTCCAGTTAATTTTTTAGTTTAGATACTGTATTTTTCTGTTTTAGAAATTTCATTTGGGTATTTTTTCATAGCTTCTGTTTCTCTACAGAGATTTCTTATTTGTTCATCCATCACAAGCATATTTTTATTTACATCCTTGTATTTTAATAGCTATTTTAAAACCTTTGTCTGCTAATTTCAACATCTCAGTCATTTGGGGGGTCAGTCTTTTCATTAGCTTTTCTCTTAAATGTGGCTGATGTTTTTCTATTTCTTCTTATATCTAATAATTTTGGATTGCAACCTGATAGACATTGTGGATAAGTTGTAGAGGCTCTGGATTCTGCTGTATTCCTCTAAAGAGTGTTCCAGTTTTTTTTGTTTTAAGACAGTGAACTTGGCTGAAAAACCTCTGAATCTTGCCTCCTTGCAGCAAACATCAGCTGAAATATTTGTTTAGTTCTTTCAGTCATAGCTGGGGTCAACTGGGGATTTAGACAGAGTTTGAATATGGAATTTGGAATTTCCTCACTTACATTCCAGCTGCTGAGGTAGCTCAGATCTTTTTCTTTTGGTTCTTCAATCCCGTAAGAGTGCAACTTACTTTCTCATGTTTTAGCTTTCTGATTTGACAAGGACCACTGCCTGCCCTTAGGTGAAAAGCCTTAAAATCGGAAACTCTCTCCAAACTATTTCTTTTGATAAGCATTCCTTTTCTTCAGTTTCTTCCTGTTTCCTGTTACTCTGCAATGCATTTCAAGTAGTTGTTTTATCTAACATTTTGTCTAGATTATACAGTTGAGCCTCATTATTTGTGCATTCCATCTTTGCAAATTTGTCTACTTGCTAAAATGTATTTGCAACCTCCATATCTGTACTCAACAGCCATTTTATTGGCCATTTGCAGGCAGATGTAAAGCTGCAAAAAATTTCAGTCACTTTATACACATGTTCCTACTTGCAGTCTAACAAAGCAATGTTCTGCCTTCTTGTTTGAGCTGCTGTACTGTAAGCAAGTGTCCTCTTTGCTTTTTTGATTTGCATTTCCCTAAAATCTGATAATGTTATACCTTCTTTGAAGAAATGAAATGTCTATTCAAGTCCGTTGCCCATTTAAAAATTTTTTTCTTGTTGTTGAGTTGTAGGAGTTCTTGTTATATTCTGGATACATGCATATATCAGATATATGATTTGCAATTATTTTCTCCTATTCTGTAGGTTGTCTCTTCACTTTCTTGGCAGTGTCCTTTGATGTACAACAATTCTTCATTTTGAAAGAGTTCTGTTTGTCTACTGTTTTCTCATGTTGCCATTGCTTTTGATGTCATATTCATGAGATTATATCCAAATTCAGTGTCATGAAGATTTATCCAATGTTTTCTTCTCAAGTTTTACGGTTTTAGCTCTTAAGTTTAGGCCTTTAGAGTGAGAGTTTTGATAGATGTACAATTCTAGGCTGATACTTATTATCTCTCACCATTTGCTAGTTTGTTTGTTTGTTTGTTTGTTTACTTTAGGCAGATATTTCACCTCCTTCTGCCTCAGGTTCCCGTCTATAAAAATGGGGTTCATGCCATGTACCTTTTAGGATTGTTATGGGATTAGCTGAATGATGTATACTATACCTTGAATGGCACAGAGCCATTGTAGTTCCTTCGTAGGTGTTCTGTCTTATCTCTCTAGGTGCTTTTAAGATCTTCTTTTGGCTTTTGTTATTCTACAGTTTCTTTATGATATGGCTTGGTGTGAATTTCTTTTATTTATTTTGCCTGGTATGTGTCTGTTCCTACTACCCACACATTAATGTCTTTAATCAGAAAAATTCTCAGCTATTATCTCTTCAAATGTTGCCTATCCTCCCTTCTTTCTATTCTCTTTTTCAGATTTTCCAACTAAATGTGTTTTAAACTCTTATTTTTTTCCCATACCCTTTTAACCTCTGTTTTCTTTGTTCTATTATCTTTGTTCCTTTACTGCATTCTGAGCGATTTTTTCTGATTTGGCGCTCAGTTCATTTTCTATTCAGCCATGTTCAGTAATTGAGTTTTTCTTGTTTACTTTTTGGTAATTTGTTGGTTTTACATTTTATAATGAAAAGTCTCAAACATTCAGAAAAGTTGGAAGAATGATTTTGTGGTCATTTTGATTGTCTTATTTTGTGTGTATTTTTTATTTCACCATTGATTTACATAGCTATTTTTATTTCATATCTGATTATTATATTTAAGCATCTAGAATCTAATATGCCATTAATTATAAAATGGACCACTATTTTTATTTCAACTAAGAAATAAAACACATCACCAGTTAAATTGTGACCCAGTGTTAAGTGTTAAGATGTATCCCATGTTCAGAATGGGCTACAAAAGTTAAAAAATAAAAAAAAATAAAAAGAAAAAAAAATTCCAATCAGTGAAATAGAGTAGTGATTCCACTATCTCATGTTCTAAAGTGCTGAGTTAGTTGTTTTTGATTACTCTTACTCAAGATAGCTTGGTTTCTTGTGAGTTCAGCTATGTTTGTTTATGAACTCATATTTAATTGATCTCAGATCCTGAGTGGTATACTAAGGATATTTTCTTTTGGGAATATGTATTTTCTTTTGCAGGGACTAATGCTGATCTGGAACTTCTAAGTCTTCTTACATGATTCTGAGGATTATGAGTTTCAAGTTCACATCCCTTATCATGTCAGTGAAATTTGATTTAGTCTCCAGGTTCCTAAGCTGATACCAGTATTTATTCTCAGGGCAACTCTGCCATTTGGGTTTGCTTATTGCTCCCTACATTCTATCGTGGCTTCACCTCATTTTTAAATCTTGTGACTCTTGGTGGTTAGGGGAGAGGGTGCCTTAGAGTTTTCTTATTCTTTCTGCAACCCCAGCAATACATGAGAAGCATGTTTTATCCAGAATCTAGTCATATTGTAGCAACCAGACTCCTCAGAGAATCTAACTCAGTATGCTGCAAGCAGCAGAGGTCCCTTCATTTTCACAGTAGACTTGAAGCTTCATGAGGACACAGACTGTATCTTTCTTGTTCATCTTAATAAACTTAGCAAGTAATAAGATGCCCCAGATATAGTTTTCATCACATTTGTTGTAGTAATGAATCAGTTAATTACATGTTCTAAAATAGTTTAAAGCCTCTTTTAATACTGATATACTTTCTTCATTTGCTGTCATAATCAGTTAGCAGTGCTATCTACCCATGCTGCTGAGCTACGAACCTCTATATCACTCCAGACTCTCTCTGTTCTTTCACGCTACACATCAGGTTTATCAAATCATCAAATCCTGCCTATGCCACTTCCTGAATGCATCTCTAATTTATCTCCAGTGTAACTGTTACAGCACAGGCCTTCAACATCAGTGTAACCTTACCCCAACTTCATTCATCTTCCACAGTACTAATAAAATTATTATTATTATTATTATTTATTTATTTATTTATTTTTTTGAGACGGAGTTTCGCTCTTGTTACCCAGGCTGGAGTGCAATGGCGCGATCTTGGCTCACCGCAACCTCCGCCTCCTGGGTTCAGGCAATTCTCCTGCCTCAACCTCCTCAGTAGCTGGGATTACAGGCACGCGCCACCATGCCCAGCTAATGTTTTGTATTTTTAGTAGAGACGGGGTTTCACCATGTTGACCAGGATGGTCTCGATCTCTTGACCTCGTGATCCACCCACCTCGGCTTCCCAAAGTGCTGGGATTACAGGCTTGAGCCACCGCGCCCGGCAATAAAATTATTTTAACACACAAATGCAATCTTCTCACTCTTGTGCTGAGGCTATTTGAATGTCTCCCTCTGAAAGCTGTGAGGTCACTACAGTGAGATGTGATGTGGTTAATGGAAGATGCTAAGTTAGGGAATGATGTGTCAGCCAAATCATCTTTTAGCAATTTCGAGTCTGTGTTGTTGGTAACAATTCTACTTAAGAGATCAGCCTGTGTGGTTGTCATAGAGGGATGATGGTGTGGTTGAAGAGAAGAGGATGCCAAGTTTCCTTAATAATTAAAGATGTGGTAACTTAGGGGTATGGTTGTTTAAAGCACTAGCATGCTCCTAATTAGAGGTACTACATCCTGAGTCCCCTGGAATTTTCCCAGGAGATATGTATCTGTGAATGATACCACCGGCCTAGAATGAGATTTTGCAAAGCCCAAGACACGTCTTTTGTTATTCCGATGGTTATTCATTTGTTTTACCAATTTAAACAAATATCTTTAATTTTTTAAAAAAAGTTATGATTTAAAAAAAATAATGTTAGTAAAAATTAGAAACATTGTAAAATAGCAGAAGTCGTTCTTAGTAAACATTTTTTTTTAAGAAGTAACACAGCAAAAGAATTTTAAACAAAAAAGTTTGCAGTGAAAAGTGAATCTCTCCCACCTCTGACTCTCCCTTCTATCTTACTGAGTTCCCCTCTTCTCCTTTCCAGAAAGTCAATTTTCCTATACCATACTCTATTCTTCCAGAGACTCTATATATGCATATACAAATCTCTTTATTAACTGATTTTAAAGTTAAACCATTGGAAACTGTTGCCCTGAAAACTATTCAGGCCTCTGTGTGAATTTATGCTTAGTGGGGCTTCTTTGGTGACCTTTGTCAGGGACAAGTTTGGAGTCAGGTTTTGCAAGTTCAGAAGAAATTATATAAAGGAACAGTTTGTTCTCATTAATGTGAAACAGATTTTTCAAAGCAGTAATGTCTGAGAATGTTATTTAACCATTACTGTCAAGCCCTTTGACTTAAGGGGGAATTTAATCAGTTAAATGTGTCTGTTGCTATAGAAATAAACATGTATCTGCTTATGTATGTGCTGTTTAGTTATGAACAATTGCATACACACCACTATATATAATGTATGTGCATTAAGTCTCATAAAGCAAATACTTTTATATTCCTATTCAATTTAAGAATGAATACAGCATCAATACATTTGAATCCTCCATGTGCCTTCTCTTGTTCTTGGCTGCCCCTCCCATCTGTCTGTCTGGAGGCTCTGGCCATGTGCCTGCCTATTCACGTGGTGCAAAGCAATCCCAACACATTCCTGGACATTTTCTGTGTCATTAGGTAAAGCACAGGTCCTTTTCCCAGGAGCATTCACAGCAGACCTGAGCTTTAGATATAGGTTTCAAACTTTTTAAAGCATTAACTCTTAGTTGGAATCCCAATGTTAAAACAGATAAAAGTTGAGCCCTTTTGGTTGAGGTGGGGCAGAAGGGCTTCTCTGCCTCCTTGCCCTTCCCCTTCCCCTTCCCCTGAAACTCCCCCATGGAACTCATAAGCAAAATTTCCTCTGTAGAAGGACGTTTAGATTCTTTCACAGAGCCTTCAGGGTCCTTGATGATTGCGCCCCTCTGTGCCTTTCCAGCCTCATCTCATGCCAAGGTGAGCCACTTAGATCTTTCCAAACATATCATAATGCTCTTCTTTCACTCCATTCCTTTGAGTTATTCCTTCTACCAAAGCTGCCCCTCCCTTGTATCCCGTTCACCCTCTCTTTAAAGAGGAGCTCTTCCTTATTCATCATTTGAGCCCTCTCTGAAACTGACCTCCTAGGTGCAGTTAGTTGCTCTGTCTTCCTTAGGCCAGTGGCAATTTATTCAAGTCTTTATTTACATACTAAGTTAACATATAATTCTTTACTTCCATTCTTCTTTCCCCTTTTAGATTGTAAGCTCATTGAGGACAGGAACCATTTATATTCATCTCTTCATTTCCACATAAGTGCAGGCTGATATTTGAATAAGGAGAAATTGATCTCATGCAGGCTTGCAAACTGCATTCCAGCAAGAGACACAGCAAGTTCACATCTCCTAAGAAAGGAATGAATTTAGGGACTGCAGGAACTGATAGAGGGTGAGTGTGGCTGGAGTGAGGTGTCAGGGTGGTAAGAAATGACATTTGAGACCCAGGTGGAGGCTGGATTGTCAGGAGCCCTGTGTGTCATGGAAAGGAACTTGGATTTAATTCTACATGCAGTGGAAGACCACTGAAGGGCTTTAGTCAGGGGAGTGACATGATCTGATTTTTAGTTTAGAAAGATCTGATGTGGAGATAAACAGGCCAAGAGTGGACCAGCTAAGAGCTGTAGCAGTTTTCCAGATGAGAGGTGGTGGTGGAGGCTGGATTGTCTGGGGCCCTGTGTGTCATGGAAAGGAACTTGGATTTAATTCTACATGCAGTGGAAGACCATTGAAGGGCTTTAGTCAGGGGAGTGACATGATCTGATTTTTAGTTTAGAAAGATCTGATGTGGAGATAAACAGTCCAAGAGTGGACCAGCTAAGAGCTGTAGCAGTTTTCCAGATGAGAGGTGGTGGGGCTGGGATGATCACAGCAGATAGTACCACAACTAAAATTTTAAAACTAGAATTATGGAATTATAGTAATTTTAAGTTTTGGAAAAAAAATTAGTATCTGGACTACTGAGGAAGCTGTGTTTGGTTAATGGGCCACTACTTAGTAGGTAGGTTTTTGGCCACCTTCAGATCGACCACTATGCAAGGAATTATGGGTATCCTCACCACCATCAATCCCAATTTTTAGTATTTTTTAATTGGGAAAAATCGTAATGTTAAATGAGTCCATTAAAAAAAAGTTGATTGTTTAGAGGAATAAGGAATGGAGTAAGGAGGAGGGAAAGGAGAGCCGATCCTGTTGCTTAAAAAATTAGAATTAGAAAGAGGGTTCCCATGTGCAAGAAAACATAGCTTTCTAAACAATGTAAAGACATAAAAGGCATTGTGTTGGCAAAAATGTGTAAAAACAATAGCTGCTAATTTCACACCCCATGGGATGAGGGAGCATAAATGTGCTTCAGCTTTAGATAACAGAGTTGTCTCCACTGGCCAAGCAGGTTCACAGAGCTTTCCCTCAGTCTTGCTGCCACAAGAGGGTTGGCAGGCCAGCTGCCAGTAGAGGTGTTAGCAAAACCTACCGATTTCAGGCTTAATCTTTTCACCTACCTTTTCTTTTTCGGTAATGTGTTCATTATTTGCTGAGCATTACTCTGTTCTTTGTCGGCAAATTTTTTGTTTCTAATGCAGCTTGCTTTGTATGGGTGAGATATGGAATGGCACCAAAATCCGGCACCCTGGAAAGCCAGGGATTTCCACCCTATGACAAAAGAATGCCGTCTTGACTTCAGAGATTGCCTAATCCCAGCTGTTCTGATAATGTAATTAAGGCTGCCTAATGTCTTTAATTTTGCAACCAGTTTGTGTGAAAAGGAGAATTTGGCACTCTGAAGGCTTAAATACTAAATAGCAATCTCAGGATGCCTAATTAGAATTCTCTGACATTAAGCTAATTGGTGAAACTGTATTTCAGCAGCTTAACTTCTTTATTAATTTTTTTAGCATTTTCACTGAAAATCAATTGACGACCTGTCGGCATTTTTTCCTGAAGTATGATTTGCTCTTTACTGCTCCTGTCTTAAACAGGCTGAAAGGCCTTATACTAGCAAGGTATTGAATATTATCACCAACATTCCTTCCCTTTTAGTCATTTTACTTTTGACCTAAATAATGTGGTTTATTGTGTGGATGGCCTTGTGGTTTCTCACTGCCCTGTGAACTTGGACAGCATTTTTTCTTTTAAAGTGAAATTTTAGGAGTGGAAAAATTTAATAATGAGGCAGTATTTCTCTTGACTGTGCTCTCAGTTTTTACTTGTTTAGTACCAAGGACATTTCCTAGTGTTTGAATCAAGGGGCTACAATAAATTCATCTGGGATCCAAAAAAACTTTGTCATAATTTGAGACAAAAGTGTTTAAGTGTAAAGGACTAATTAAAATAGAGCTGAGCTTTTGTGGTTTAGGTTGAGGGTATTCGATTCTGTTCAGGATGCTTATTCAAGTTCCTTTTGCCAGTTTTCACAGGAAGCTGTTGGAATAGGCTTCTTCATCCCCTCTCACCCCTCTGCACCTGCTTCCATTCCCATATTCTTTCTTTCTAAGAGTGAAACTGCTGGGTCTCACTGTAAGAAAGGATTAAGCTCTCAGAGGAGGAAGTTTTCTTTTTAGAACTCTTCTGACATGGTAAATTCAAATCCAAGATCGAGGCTTTTCTCTCCACAAAGTTGGTTTTAGTAGAAAAGTGGAAGGACATGTCTTAACTATAAAGAAGGAAAAGCATGAAATCCAATTCCACTTAGGAAATTCCTTCTTTGGCACTGGCTAGAGGAGAAGATTCATTTGCTTTGAATACCTTCTTCATTCTGAGTCAAAAAAAACTACCTATCAGAAACATTCAGGAATATAGTCAGTATGGAATTTGGAAAATCTTTAGCTTAAATGTATTTCACCAAACTTCAGAATTCTTTAAGAAATTAATTAGTGTAAATATACCCCCCATACTACTTTAATGTTTTGTTATTTAACTTAGATCACAAATATATTGAGCTTTTTTCTTCCATTGCAAATAAAAAAGATGTGTACAAAGGGAAAAAAACTGATAGGATTAATTTTATAGGGGAATTTAATATTTGTAATATCTGTTACATTATTGAAGAAGTCTGCCTGCTTTTTATTTGTAGTGAGCAAGCTATTCAGTTAGTTTTGCTTTTTTTTTTTTTTTTTTTTACTATATTACATGCTATCCCCAAATAGTGGCTTTAAACAACCACCATTTTATTCCTCACAATTTTGTGGGTCAAGAATTCAGGCAGGACTTGGCTATTTGATTCTTCTGGTTCACATGGTGTTGATGGAGGTTGGTTGGTTGGTGTTCTGCTAGAGGATGGTGGGAAGGACTGGAAAGCTAGGCTCAGGCCTTTCCAGAGTTGTCACATCAGGTGGCTCAGGAATCCAAGAGTAAGTGTTTCCCATAGACAAGAAAGTATGTGACCTTAATGACCTAGACCAAAAGTCACAGCATTACTTATGTTTATTCTATTGTTCAAATAGTCCCCACCCAGATGTGGGGCAGTGGGGAGGAGGAGTCAGTTGGGGGGAGGCACATGGGCCACACCTCTCAATGTTGACTTCAGGGGTCAGCCAGAGATTTGGGCAAAGTTTGTATATATAATTTGGAGTTTTATTCCTTTGGTTCTCTCCTTTATGGAATTCCCCTTTACCTTCCAGCTACTCAAATCTAGTAGTTTAGCTCTTTTTCTTCTGTTTCTTCAATCCAGTAAGATGGCAGGTCTTTCTCTGAGTTTCAGCTTCCCAATGTGGCTTGGACCCTTTTTATTAACGTGGCCTACCCTTAGGTGAAAAGCCTTAAAAATGAGACATGTACGCAGTGCCATTCATTCCCAGTGCCGTGCTTTTGGACACTCCCTAGTGCCTTCAAAGAGTTTTTAAATGTTTTGTCCAGAATTTATAATTATTATTTGCAGGTGAATCTGTCTGATAGCACCTACTCTACCAGTTCAGGAAACAGAGCCATCTAGCCTGTTTTCGTGACTTACTGTTCCATCCCATTGATTTGGCTTCCATAATCACACTGGCTTCAAATATCACTGTGGCTTAATAGCGTTTATAGGTAGTTTTTAACATAAAAATTAAAATGTTACATTTATATGTTCTGAAGGGTACAAATGAACACTCTGAGGCTACTACTCAACTTAACAACTAGAAGATTACCAATACCATTTCATTTACCTACGTACCCCCTACTCCCTTCTTCACTTTCCCCTACTATCCTGAACTTTTGCATTTTTTAATTTCTTGATTTATATCATTTACATTTTTAATTTTAAAGTTTTAAAGTTGTTTATCACAGTATAAGCTTTGCTTACTTTTGAGCTTTATAAAGATCCATACCATATAATTTTTCTGTAATTTTTTAATTTCAACATTAAGATGTATCTATATTGTTGCATGTCACTGTAGTTTATTTTCATTTCTGTATTATATTCCATTGTGTCAAGATCTGATACAGTATGATGAATACCACTTCATTCATTCTACTGATCAAGGACTTTGTATTGTTTCTCCCCATTTGACATAAAAAAAAAATAGCATTCTTATTTATATCTCCTGGTTCCCATATGCAAGAGTTTCTCTAAGGGTGATTGCGTAGTCATCAAATCAGAGTCAAGTTAAATTTTTACCTGAATTGGAGAATGTCAAACTACTTTCCCAGATATTTCTACATTAAGTGGTATATGAATTTTTGATGATTTTTGTCTAATAGGTGCAAAGTGTCATCTCCTTGTGGTCTTATTTTGCATTTTGTACATTACTAATGGGGTTGAGCCCCTTCTCATGTACTTATTGCTCATTCCTGTTTTCTTGAAGTGTCTTTTGGGTTGTTCCCATTTTTGTTATTGATTTCAAGGAGGTTTTTTGTATATTTTGCATCCTAATTTTTTGCTATATATGTTGCAGATATCCTTTTCCAGTCTAAATTCTTTTTAAATAACTTTATAGTTTGTTTTTTT
>NW_016107323.1:3431010-3460101 GCF_001604975.1 Cebus imitator
TTTTTGAGACAGAGTCTCGCTCCGTCACCCAGGCTGGAATGTTGTGGCATGATCTCTGCTCACTGCAACCTCCACCTCACAGGTTCAAGCAACCCTTCTGCCTCAGCCTCCCAAGTAGCTGGGATTTCAGGCGTACACCATCACACCCAGCTGATATATATATTTTCAGTGGAGATGGGGTTTCACTGGGTTGGCCAGGCTGGTCTCAAACTTCTGACCTCAAGTGATCTACCCACCTCGGCCTCCAAAAGTGCTAGTTTTGCAGGTGTGAGCCACCACCCAGGTCAACTTTATAGTATTTTTCAGTGCTACTAATTTGCGCTATTAGTTGCAGTCATTTGTCAACTTATCTTCCTTTTAATAGTTCTTGACAAAGTTTGGAGCTGTGTCGCCACCCAAATCTCTTGTTGAAATGTAATCCCCGATGCTGGAAGTGGGGCCTGGTGGGAGGCAATTGAATCATGGTGGGGGGGGTAGTTTTTAATGGTGTAGTACCATCCTCCTAGTGCTATTCTCTTGATAGAGTTCTCATGAGATCGGATTGTTTAAAAATGTGTAGCCTCTCCCCGTCTCTCTCTTCTTCCTGCTCTGGCCATACGAGACGTGCTTGCTTTCCCTTTCGCCTTCTGCCATGATTGTAAGTTTCCTTAGGCCTCCCCAGAAACTGAGCAGATGGCCAGCATCATGCTTCCTGTACAGCCTGTAGAACCATGAACCAATTAAACCTCTTTTCTTTATAAATTACAGTCTCAGTTATTTCTTTATAGCAATGCAAGAACAGACTAATACAGTGCTCTTTATTTTTTAAACTTGTGTCTTTACTATTTGTTCTTTTGTTCATGTGGAATGAAGTAAGGAATCCAATTTCATTTGTTTTAAAAATGAATAACTGGTTGTCCCAGCTCCATTTATTGTATAGTTTTTCGTTTCCTCAGTGTTCCAAAATGCATCTCTTATCATATAACAAGTTTTATTATATGTGTGGATCTTTTCTGGACTCTTTGGTCTATCCATTGGACAGCTTGTCTATGTATTCATTAGTACTTTTACTGTTTTTAGAAGTGTAGGGTCTTAGCTTTTCCATATAAATTTTAGAATTATTTTGTCAATTTTCATCAAAATAAATCTTCTAGGGATTTTGGTTTGCATTGCATCGGAACTGTAGATCAATTTGGAGAAGATTCGTAATCTTAAAATATGTAGACTTTTTATGCATGAATATTTTATTTTCATTTATTTTGGTTTTCTTTGATGTTCTTCAGCAAAGATTTATAATTTTATTCATGAAGGCCTTGCACCTCTTTCAGATTTACTTCTAAGTTTTTTAAGGGTTTTTTCGTAGACATTTTAAATAAAAATATTAATAACATTTTCAAAAATATGCCAAAATAGAATAGTAAAATTGGCTCCCATATAGCCTTCACAAAACTTCAACTGTTACCAATAGAAGGCAATCTTGTTTCATCTGTACCGTCCTCAACTCTTTACCACTCCCCTTCTTCCTCAAATTGGGTTGTTTAAATAAATTCTAGCCATCAAATCACTTCATTATCTCAGATGTCAAATCACATTCTGTAAATACTTAAAAATATATCTCTAAAAGACATGACTTTAAAAAAATTGTAATACCTTTTCACACCTTAAATTTTTTTAGATAGATAGATAAGATAGGAAGGCATTTATTATAGGAATTGGCGAATGTGATTATGGAGATGGAGAAGTCCCAAAATATGCTGTCTGCACACTGAACAACCAGAGAAGCTGGGTGGTATAGTTTAGTCCAGGTCCAAAGGCCTGAAAGCCAGGGAGGTGCTGGTGTTAACTCTCAGAGTGAGGCTGAATGCCTGAGAACCTAGAGTTCTGATGTCCAAGGGCAGGAGAAGGTAAGTGTCTCAGCTCCAGAAGAAAGAGTAAATTTGCCTTTCCTCTGATTTTTTGTTGTATCTGAGTCTTCAAAAGATTGGATGATGCCTGCTCACATTGGTTGAGGGAGGGTCTTCCTTACCCAGTCCACTGATTGAAATGTCAATCTCTTCCAGAAACATCCTCAGAGACACACCTAGAAATAATGCTTTACTAACCTTCTGTACATTCCTTAACCCAGTCAAGTTGACACCTGAAATTATCACATATCCTCATGGTGTCTTTTTTGAGACAGAATCTTGCTTTGTCGCCTAGGCTGGAGTACAATGGCGTGCTGTTGGCTCACTGCAACCTCTGCCTCCCGGGTTCAGGTGATTCTTCTGCCTCAGCCTCCTCAGTAGCAGGGATTACAGGCATGCACCACCACACCCGGCTAATTTTTGTATTTTTAGTATAGACGGGTTTTCACCATGTTGGTCAGGCTGGTCTCAAATTCCTGACCTAGTGATCTGCCTGCCTCGGGCTCCCAAAGTGCTAGAATTACAGGCGTGAGCCACCAGGCCTGGCCCTCATGGTGTCTCTCAACATGTATATATTCCTCTCTCTCCTAAATTTCCTTATAAACCAGGAGTTAAATCCAGAAGATAGATGCTATTTTGTTTTTGGTTTGGTTTGGTTTTGGACTAAACACTTCATGGGTGGTGGGGGTATATCCTATCCTGTATGTCTGGTTTTATCCACTTTTTGTGCCATTGAACTTGATCGTTGGGTTTAGGTGTTTGGGGCCCTGACTCATCCACTATAAAGTTCCCCATCAACTTTTCTCCTGATAGTTTTATTTAGCATCTGATGATCATTTCCTTTATTCATTATCTCATTAGGGCATGCAAAATAGTGATAACATTTTCATCCTGGCACATTTATTAGCTGGAATTTTTAAATGAAGAGTACTTTCATTGTCATCTCTTTGGTTACCCTGAAACCTAATTTACATGAGAAAGGCAAGATAAATGCTTGCTAGATTTTTTTTAAGCCTGTTTGCAGAATAATAATTTAGTTCTCTAATTTCCTCCGGAAGTGAATAGTGAAGTTTTTTTTTCTGAGTATTATTATAAACTTAGGAATTTTAACACTTTTACTAAAGTTTTAGAATTAGCTTGTCCATTTTCACAAATAATAAAAGCTTGCAAGCTTTTTCATTGAGATTGCATTTGAATTTATAGATCTGATATCTAAATAATATTTAGCTTTTCAATCCATGAACATTTCTCTCCTATTAAAGTTTTCTTGAATTTGTTTTGGTTATTTTCAGTTGCTTTGTCTTTATTGGCCTTGAATCTTAAAAACTTGCTAAACACATATACTATTTCTGTTAAGATTTTTTTCTTAGATTCTTTTGGATTTTCTATGTGGATGAACATATTATCTGCAAGTAAAGACAGTTTTATTGCTTCTTTCCCAAAATTTATATCTTTTATTTCTTTACCTTGTCCTATGGAACTGAATGGCACCACCAATACAGGGTTGAATAGGAGTGGTGAGAATGGGCAGTCATTTCTTTTTCCCCCATTTTCTAAAGGAAAGCTTTCAGTTCCCTGCCCCTTCCCTGCGGTATCTGGCCCCTACTGTATATCAGTGCAGGATCTTTGCCCAACAAGTTTTCCTGCTCCCCCCCTAGGGTAAGATGCTTCTTCCTTCTCTTCCCTCTGGCATTGCACCTGTTCCTGGAATCAGAGGGTTTGCTGGCCTTCTTCCAGGGGTAGACTGTTGTTGCTTCTTACTGTAGGTGCAGAGCTTGTTGGGAGAGCAGGGAGGATTTGGGACAGAGTTTTTGCCTCTCTCTCTCTCTCTCTCTGAGAACAGGTTATTTTTGTCTCCAGGGACTTTGCTAGGCAGGAGGGTGTCCTGCCCCTTCCCAGGGACTTAGGTGTTACTTCCTATGCAAGAAAGCCCAGGGAAATAGGTAGGGTTTTATTGCCTGTGTTCCTGCAAAGGGGTCTTTCTCAGGTCTTCTGCCTCACTGCAACCTTTCATGAGCACTCCACAGAGAGGAACTTGTGAGTGGATGTGGACACTTCCTGTGCCTGGGCTTCAGAAGAATTCTGAACTTGTGTGGCAGTCCACATTTGGCCTTTAAAAAGTCCTTAAAATTTTAGCTGATTGCTTCTTTTACACTATATTGCATCGTAACTTTTCTTTAAAGTTTAACCACTTAATTGTATCTTACTAAACAATGTAATGTAGTTGTGCTGGGTTTTGAACTTTATATAAATGGAATCATGTCATATATATGTTGTTTTATGTCTGGTTTCTTTTGCTGAGTATTTGTTTTTAATACTCAGCAATGATTTTGTGGTTAGTTATTTTTTGTTCATTTTCATTGTTTCATAGTGTTTCATTATGTGAGTATACCAGAGCTTGTCTACATATTATTTGTATGGTTTCCAGATTTTAGCTGCTACAAATAGCTAATATAAGCATCTTGAGTGCCCTCCTCCTGCCCGCAGCACTGGCATCTCCTGGGAGCTGATTAGACATTCACATTTGTGGGCACTACCTTAGACCTGCTGAGATGGAAATTGTAAGAGTAGGGCCTGCAGTTTGTGTTTTAATCCCCTAGAGTGATTATTGCAAATGCTAAAGTTTGAGAACCTCCTACAGTAGGTATACCTAGGAGAGGAACTGTTAGGGCATAGGGATAGGTAGATAATGGCAAACTGTTTCCTAAGTGACTGTACCAATTTACATCTTTACCAATGATACAGGAAACATCTTGGGTATCTTCAGAGTTTTTAATGGTAATTCTTCTCCCCACATCCTTTTTAGTTTTAATGTATAACTTTATCTATAAAATTAAAAATTAGGTCATTGGTCAATGAAATCTAGAAATGACTGGTCTAGATGAAATGTCTTTGAATGTAGTGATAATATCATCATCTTTGCTTTCGTTTAAATACCTAGCACAGTGTTAGGCACGTAGAAAACTATGTACATATCTATTAAACTGAATTTGAAAATACCTATTTTTTCTGTTTTAAGCAGTTTCTCCATCTTATTTTTTTAAACTCTTAAGACCTAAAGTTTATTAAAATAATGTAGCAATGCCTTTTGAAAAATCACCGTATACCTTTTATTTTTTTAGCTTTTATCTCTTCTTTTTGAAGACTTGTTCAAAAAATTTAATTCTGAAATGAAAAAGATTGCCGACCAGGTGATTCCTAAACAAAGAGCAGCCCAGTTTGATGTTGTCAAACACATGCGCCAAGACCAGATCACCAATGGCATGGTGAACGCTATTTCTACTGTAAGTCTTGAGTCACTCTTTTGGCATTTTGTAATTTACTTATAAGTCTGTTCAATGGAATGGAAACAAAGCACTTTGAGAATCCAGGTGAGATATATATATATATATATATATATATATATATATAGTAAAAGGAATGTTTACAAAGCACAAATTTCTACTTTGAAAGAAAGTCTGAAGTGTCATCAATAGGAATTTTGTTATATATAACTTTCCTGCAAAAGTATAGTTTCTGTTATATGAGGCAATAAGAAAATAGATACTGATGAATGGCGGAAAAATCTTCATTTAACTGTTAATAACCATTCTTTTAAAGAATACTTTCCTCTTTTTCTTCTGTGGTAAAATTGACACATTTCAGGCAGGTTTATTAATTAGCAACCTTTTGTCCAAAATAATACAAAATGTTTCATTTCACAGGAGTTTTATATTCTTCAAAGACCTATCAGCTGTTCCTCACATAAGCAATGAATTCAGTTCTGGATGAATTCAGCTCTCGGCAGCTGCTGTGTAGTCAAGGTCTCAGGCTATTCATAAAAGGTTATCAGATGGGTTTTTGCTCCCTTTCTTAAAGCATGACAACTATAGGTCTATCTGATGAAGTCTGGTTCATGTTTTGTATGCCAGACATAAAATTAGTTTTATGGATGAGATTTTGCCCTAACAAAGCATGATATAATCTACCATGTTGATTCCCTTAATGATGAAAGAATTATTGCAGACTTGCTTCAATACTTGACTTTGGAACTTTATAGTGGGTCTTAGTGGCCCTTGCAATGACAGCTACATCTAAATTTGAGGTGAACCAGGCCTCTGTCCCTATTTAGGCACATAAACTCTGGTGGTCCGAACTTGTCTGAGGTGGATCCCTGAATATTTGAAGAGAATCCTCCAAAGAGTGCTTGAACACACTTCTCTTAGAATTATTTTTCCTGGCTTCTTCACCCATGATTTTCAGGTCAAAAGAGCTATTTTAAGTAGTTCTTTTTCCCCTAAATGAAACTGCTTTACCTCCCCGACAGAACTGCTTATTACAAAAATCAGTAGCAGGCCTAGTTACAGGTGTACCCCAGTCTAGGCAACAGAAAAAGATCAACCTTTAAAATTCTGAGTTGCTATTAGCAGAATGCTTTTACCAAATACATTTTTCCCAAAGGACCGGTTTTAGACCTCTTGTCTGTTTCCCATTTCTCCCTTTTGTAATACTCCTGCAGAATACAAGAACAAATTCTCTTGCCGAACATCTTGGCTTTACTCCCATCTACTTGCTACTTGCCAACAGCTGCTGCTTTATTTTAGCTGTGTGCTGAATACTTATTTACCTTATTTACTCTTACTCTCTGGGCATAAGTCAGTTTACTGGATTCATTTCCCTCCGAGGATAAAAGGAGTTAATGAAATAAGTAATAATATGAGAGGTTAATTTGTGGACTATATGTGGTTGCTCTGTTTCTTTGCCTTATAATAGAGTTTCTTAGAGCTTAGCTCTTTTCCACATTTCAGAAACTTAAGGTTCCAAAGTGATTGATCTTTACTGTAATAGTGAGCAAACTTTAATTTGTGAGGGAGCTCCCCCAAAGTTACATATTTTAATACAAACAGGTCACCTAATCTTTTCCTGAAACCCTAGCAATTTTTCTGCTGCAAGAGTTTTTAACCTGGAATCCACAAGAGTCCAAAATGAATATTAAATTTTTGTTCTTGTTTCTATGTGCATTTTTCTCAAGACAACATTCCTAGCTTTTATTGGGTCCTCTGAGGAGGAATGAAGAACCATGGCAGGTGCAGTTTTTCTTTTTGGAATTAGAAAACTTGAGTCAACAATTTTGTTCACATATTATTATTGTCTGCTTTGCTTTTTTTTTTTTTTTTTTTTTTTTNTTTGCACAATGATGAAATTGCCTGACAATAGATCTATCATGACATATCTCCACTGTAAGTAGCAGATGACTATAGAAAAATACTATTTTTTGTTTTTTCTGAGACAGGGTCTTACTCCCAGGCTGGAGTACAGTGGTGCAATCTCAGCTACCTGCAGCCTCTGCCTGCCTTTTGGGCTCAATTGATCCTTCCACCTCAGCCTCCCAAGTAGCTGGGAACACAGACATGTGCCACCACACCCAGCTAGTTTTTGTATTCTTAGTAGAGACGAGGTTTTGCCACATTGCAGGCTAAGCTCAAACTCCTGACATCAAGTGATCTGCCCACCTCAGCCTCCCACAGTGCTGGGATTATAGGCGTGAGCCACCATACCCAATCTGCGTTGCTTTTTTGATGAATACTGTTTTCTACTATTAATTCATGTTACTATGAATTTAAATTTGAAAAAGTTTTGACCTTAATCTTTAAATTCTCCTTGAGAATATTTTCAGTATATACAATTAATACAATTATAAAATAATATATTTAAAATAATATAACATTTAATGCATAAGAAGGTAAAGTAAATTTAATGTTCAGGATTTATTTCATATGAATCTATTTTAATAATGATACAGTGGCCACAGAGAATATATATTTCTTAATATGAACATATATATACTATTTTTAGATTCCTTAAACCTTGATTGGGAAGCCTTCAGTTTGTTCATTATCCAAATAAGTGCTATCAGAGTTATTTTTCTGTTGCTACATTTTGCTGTTCTTAAGACCAGCTTTGGAAAACATCCAAATAATCGCACATTCCAACATGAAATGATCTCTTTGTTGCTGGTGTTATCAGTTAGTTTATGACTTCCATGGAAATCTCTGGTTGAACTGGCTCTTCAGTATAGAATTAGTTCCTCAGAAGGTGACTGCTCTGATATGGTAAGGTTGATGCATCAAACACTTCTGAGATGTTTGCTAGACATAGTAATGTTCATTATCTTCCTAGAAAACCCCAGTGAGTGACTTGACTAAGTTTTTATTTTAATTGTGATGCTTTGATTTCTGAATACGTGTCATGGCTCTAATTTCGAAAGCATGAAGTTCCTGTAATGAACTTCTTGGAGCTACTGCACAGTATCAGACAATATAGGATTGGGTTAGGAATAGTCTTGTGTCTTTCATCTCCCTACAGGGAAATTGGTCTCTAAAAAGATTTAAAATGGACCGCCAGGGTGTGACCCAAGTGCTGTCTCGCTTGTCATATATATCTGCACTGGGCATGATGACAAGAATCTCTTCCCAGTTTGAAAAAACAAGAAAAGTGAGTGGTCCTCGCTCCCTCCAGCCATCTCAGTGGGGAATGCTCTGTCCTTCGGACACTCCTGAAGGAGAGGTAAGGAATCTGAGGAGTCTTGATGCTGTGTCAGAGGTGATACCTATGTCTGTGCATAGTGTGGGGTGGGGGTGTTCTGTTTCTGTTCCTATCTCCTAGGCCATATCCTTTCTTTGGTCTGCCATTTATCTGGCAAAGAAATATTGACATGCTTGGAAGACTACATTAGTATCATTCTAAAACTAGGACTTGCAGAAGCATTTGATTCAGTAGGTTAGCTAAAAGTAATACAGTCCATGTTTCTCTTGCTTATTTTAGTTTATCCCCAAATCAAACCATGCACAGAAGGGATAAGACTGTGAAGGCAGATTGAAAGACCTATCATCTCTCATGCTCATGAGAGGCTCTTTTTGAGCAGCTCCTTATTGTCCTTAGGTGGTCTCAGTCACAGCCAATTAGGAGTATACAGTCCATTACCTAATGTGGATTCTAACTCACTTATATTGGAAACACAAGCAATTGCCGAAACACCAAGCCGGGGAGTTTACATTGGTTTACTTTTATACCACCCGCTACTCTCTGTGTTGTGGTCCTTTTTCATTTGTGTTAACATTGTTAGTTTCACTTGATTCTATTCCTTCTAAATTGTAAAATCTGGAGGAAGGGAGGTTCACCATTGTATCTCAAGCTCCTAATCTCAAGCTCCTATCTCAAGCTTGGTTAGAGTAGAGGCCCCATGAACATATGCTGACTTAATAAGTTAAGTTATGACAAGTAAAAGATGTAGGTTCCAAAGTGTAGGGATTTGTTATTATTTGGAAGAGGTGAAAATAGGAGTCTGTGTAGAGTTGTGGTTTTTTATAAATTATTCTTCTAATTTATCTTAAACCATATGGAAATTGACACTAAATTATGCAGTTTGTCAAATTTTTTATAATTTATATATCTTGAACTTTGAAACATTTCATTTCCCAGAAATTGTTTCAGCTAACTTCAGCAAAGTAGCTATTTTGTGCATTACTGCAGCAGATGATTTTAAGACTTGAAGATACAATCTTACAAATCATCTGTCTTTAAGTATTTTTTTTCTATTCACTATATTCTGTCCTTGTTGGTATTTTTGTTTTAGAACTTTGCCAGTGTGTATAGAAGTTTAAAACTATTTATTTCCTTTTCATTTTGAAATAATTTTAGATGTACAAAAAACTTAAAAAACTGGTACAAAGATTTTCCACAATCCTTCATCTAGATTCCCAACTGTGAACACCTTACATAACCATAACACTGTTATCAACCTCATGATATTGAACAATACTGTAATCTATGGATCTTATTCAGATTTTGCCAATTGTCCCACTGTTGTCTTTTTTCTGGTGCAGAATCACACGTTGTTTTTAGGTGTCATGTCTCCTTGTCTCTTTTAATCTGAATGTATTTTTCAGTCTTTATTTACTTTTCATGACCAAGAAACTTTAGGATACTGGCCAGTTATTTGATATAGTCTCTCATTTCAGGCCAGAAGTTTTATATTTTTGTGTAGCTGCATTTATTAATGTTTTCTTTTACTTATTTTATACAATGTCATAATGACTTTAATGTTCCATTGTCTGGGAGTAATTGTTAATATAATCAACTTGTTGGGCACATATGATGCCGTCAACATTTATAATTACAAATAGTACTGTGCTGAGCATTTCTGTAACTAAATCTGTTTTATAACCTTGCTTATTATGAAGATAAATTCCTCTGAGTTAAAGGATATATATTTTTTAAAGGCATTTGTGTGAATTACCAAAGTATCCCCTACAAAGTTGTACCACTTTGCATTGCTGCCAGCAAGGTAGTGAGCTATTTTCAGATGCAAACTGTACTTTGTATTACTAATGTTCATTCTTAGAAATGACTATCTTTTGTTTTTTAGGCATGCGGCTTGGTTAAAAACTTGGCCCTTATGACACACATAACAACTGATATGGAAGATGGACCCATTGTTAAATTAGCCAGTAACTTGGGAGTAGAAGATGTGAATTTATTATGTGGGGAAGAGCTCTCTTACCCAAATGTGTTTCTTGTGTTTCTTAATGGTGGGTATATTATAGAGACATGTTGATCCTGGATAGTCTGTGAAGATGGGGAGGGAATCCATTATTATCCTGATATTTAAAGCACAAATACACTTTAATTCGGGGTCCAAGTTGAGCTTCACCTAAAAGTAGAAAAAACAATGATAACAGAAACAGTTACTTTATTGGCTGGGTTGTCTAAGGTTCTGAGAGGATATAGCTGTTAGAGCTAAAGGGTAACATTGCAGAGAGTGGCTGCATTCAGCCCTTTTGCAGTTGCTGGCATATCCATAGTGGAATAAGGTTCAACATGGTATCTTTAAGTGCAAGTTAAATATTGGAGTCACTCTGTGAAAATTATCAGATCAACTCTTACAGTGAATTGACTCTGTTTAGCTGTCTGATAATCAGTATGTTAGCACCCTGTGGTAAGAGGGTCCCTCTCCTTGGCTCACACTCCAGTTACTTCTTTCATATACCTCTTCCTGCCTCCTTGAAAGTCTTTCAGACTCAGCAGCAAGTGTATTCTCTTCCTTTCTGCTTTTGATTTGCTGCTCTGTGTGCCTGTCCTCTCACTAGTAAGCCCCATGAGCTTATCCCTTACCACTTGTCTGTTCTCTCTTCCTCTCCCCCTTCCTCTGACTCTGAGAGACATTAACTCTTTTTCATATGGGCTGGTGAGGAAGGGGTCAGAGTCTCAGCAGGGCTGTTAACTTACTGCGTCGTTCATTGTATCCCAGAGGGTAACACTGAGTGAGCCCTCACTCTGCACTTTGACCCAGTACCACTTTGAATCTTCCCACTAGCCTTGGAAGGCAAAGTTCGTTTTCCTCATTTCACAGATGATGGTTAAACAAGCAGCAGTTTAATAATAGCAGTAGGTAATAGGCAGAATTCTCAGTACTTTAAATGATCAGCTTGTTCAATCTTTACTACCAGCCTGTGAATGTGATGGACAGTGTTCAAACCCAGGTGGTTTTGGGCACCAAGTTTGTGCTCCCAGCACTGTGCTGACAGATGAGGAAAATGGAGCTAGCTTTTCCAGTATTCCTTGGCCAGCATGTGGAAGGACTGGCCCTTAACCATTCTTCCTTCATTGCTTCCCTGCAACCCCTTGGACTGGCTGCAGGTGTTAATAACAGTGTTTTCAAATGACTGCTTAGTGCTGCTTACTGTTTTTATTGGTTGAATATATTAAATCAGGATGGATTTATTTTTTATTTCTGACTTACCTTTTCTTTCTTTTTGCTTAGGTAACATATTGGGTGTCATTCGAGACCATAAAAAGCTAGTGAATACATTTCGACTGATGAGAAGAGCAGGATATATCAATGAATTTGTTTCCATCTCAACAAATCTTACAGATCGATGTGTCTATATTTCTTCTGATGGAGGAAGGCTGTGCAGGTATGTGTTACTAAAAAAAGAGTTTTTAAGAATCTCTTTATATTTGCTCTTGAAAGAAATAGACTTGTTTTTATTTTTGAAACTGCTTTAACCTCTTTCATTGTGAAGATAAATTTAATTGTTAGCAAACACTTCATGAGTATGCATATTAGGTACTGAGGATTTAGGTTAATGGGAGACAGAGTCTGCCCTCAGAGAGCTCAGTCTGCTGGGAAAAACAGGAAAAATGACTAATACCAATCAACTGTGCTAGTAGTCAATGCTAGCCACTATTTGTCATTTCAGTGGATGCACTATATGTGTAAGGCTTTAACTTCATTCAACCCTATGAGGTTGTATTTTTCTTTTAACAAATGAGGAAACTGAAGTTCAGTAAGGCAAAGTAGCTTATTAAAAGCTAGAGAGTGGTAGAGTCTGTTTTTTATTTGAAAGTCCTTAGGATTCATTTTGACTCATGATTTTTCCCACTATAGTCTGTTTCTACAAACTGAGCTTTAAAGGATGAGTAGATTGTGTTACTTGAATATTGGAGTGGGGTAGGGAGGAGAAAGGCTGAAAAAAGGCAAGATTGAAAACATGGAGGCATGAAGAAATAAAATAACATTAGACACAATGGAAAAGTAGGTTCCTTTTATTCATTCAGCAAGTATTTATTAAGGACTTATTATACACAGGTACTGTCTAGGAACTGGAGGTACAAAGATGAATGTGACATAGTATCTGGTTTGAGGGAATATGCAGAGACATCAGCTAAGGTCATTGCCTCGTTTCACAAGCCTTCTCTGGCATTATTGTAGTTATTCTGTGTAGACCTTGGGTGATGTTGAAGCACGAGGCAGTGAGCTAGCAGTAGCTAGGGGTCTGTCAGAACTGCGAGTGACTGTCTAGCATCGATTTCTCCTTCAGATGACAGTACTTCATTTTCTTTGCGGACTGCCCCCCCAACTCCTGCCACTGGCAGGCTTCTTGGGATGGTTAGTCCAGCGCCCTGTTCTCTTCATCAAGGGGTTGGGCATATGACCCAAATGAGACCAGTCAGATCCCATCATCAGATAATTTAAATCCTAGGTAGAATAAATCAAGGGAGGGAAGTGATTGGACTTAATTCATTCTCCAGTGTTGCATGCAAGAGACTACCTGTTACTCCTCATTTTCTGGATCCTTGGAACTGCTGTAGTTCCTTTTCTTTCTGAGGCTGAGCATTTCACCTTTTCCTTTGATTCTTGTCTTTCCATGAAATTCTTTTTTGTTTTTTTCATTTTGAGACAGTCTTACTTCGTCACCCTGGCTGGAATGCAGTGGTACAATCTTGGCTTACTGCAACCTCTGCCTCCCAGGTTCAAGCAGTTTTCATGCCTCAGCCCCGCCGAGTAGCTGGGATTACAGTCATGCACCACTGCACGTGGCTAATTTTTTGGATTATTAGTAGAGGTAGGGGTGGGTGGGGGTGTTCACTGTGTTGGCCAGGCTGGTCTCGAACTCCTGGCCCCAAGTGATCCACCCACCTCAGCCTCCCAAAGTGCTGGGATCATTGCCCCAGCCACCAGTAAATTCTTAATGCCTCCAGTAAACTTCATTTTTTGTTTAAATTAGCCAGAATTGGTTTCTCTTCTTTGCAACCAAAGAATGAATAGCTGATGATATACCTGTGTTTGAATCCTAACTTCCCACTCACTGAGTTGTGTGACTCTGAATATACTACTTCAGTCTCTCAGCCTTGGTTTCCTTGGCTGTAAAATGGAAACAGTAATGCCTGCCTGAGATTGTCATGAGAACTAGTTGATGTCACGTGTGGTAAGTGCTCTGTAGGGTGCCAGACACACCTTAGGTGCTTATGTATAACTATTAACAACGTGATCCAGTGAACGACAGGAATAACAGTGACAATATCTAGGTTACTCTTCTTTAGGATTTCATTACATCCAATATAATATGACATATTCAAAAAGAAAACTCTTTTATAGAAGCAGCTTTAGAATGGCATAACAGATCTAGCAGGAAAAAATAGTAGAATGTGTTGAGTAAGGATAACTGAGGCAGCTAAATGTGGTCCCCTCCCTCTCTTCCTCCTATTTCTGTTGTCACGTCTGAGGCTTAACCTGAAATTCACTGCAGTGCTCAAATGAGGCATTAGTGGGCTCTGCTTTCCTACCAAGAAGGAGCCAGAATTTCGAGGTACTGCGGATTTCCATGAAAAGCTCACCCAGTTCATTTTTCAACAACTTGTGTTCCCCTTTTGTAACTGTGTAGCTCCTCTTCTTAACTATTTAAAAGTGCTCATTAGTCCTCAAATAGTTATTTGGACTTTAGGGTAGAGCGTACAAGTGTCTGGTGGTTACTTGCTTCTCTCTGTAAGAGCTGCTTATCCAAATAGCAACAGCCCTTGACGTTTCAGTGCCGCATGCCATCCTTTGTGTCAGGGTTTCCTCATGGTGGCAAAGCCCTCCGAGGCAAGTCCCCACTGACAGTTACAGGTTAATCTGCCAGAATGCCCTCTCCACCTTCCACCCGTTATGTCGCTGAAGATCATAAAGTAAGAAAGCTTTATTCTCTGCCAGCTTTTAGCCACTTTCTTTGGTCATGTGTAGCTTTAAGTGTCTTGCTAGCCTAGCTCAGTGATGTTTAGACTAAATCAAACTACTCTAAATATCTGGATATTCATCAGAACCTCATAACACAATGCCATTATTACCCTCGGTGACAGTGCTTCTTTGCCTGTTAATTCTGTGAGTAGTATACAAAATATTTCCAATGTGAAATCAGGGGACGTTTTTGGAATGATACATCACACAGTTTTAAAAAAATATAGCATTAAAGATTTTGTTTCCTTCTCTGATTTTATTATCATTTTTTTGTGTTGCCTTTTTATTTAAAATCAAATGTTTTTTAAGATACTTGCAGGAAGCACTGTGTGTGTGCATGAATATGTACACACATACATGTGCACATGGGCTTGGGTCTGTGCGTGTATATATGTGAGAGAGAACGTAGGCCCCTACACCATGCTAATGCATACAAAAAATACCTGGTGTCCTCAGCAATCCGGGAATAGGTTTGGTTGTATTTACATCTTCCCTCATCTCACTTTGGTAAACTAACTTGCCTGTGTAATTTTTCCCTGGAATTACTATTAATTTGGTTTTGCTTTTTCCATTCTAGACCCTATATAATTGTCAAGAAGCAGAAGCCAGCAGTCACAAATAAACATATGGAAGAGCTGGCCCAAGGGTACAGGTAAGTAGCCAAAAGTAAAACCTATCAATCTCCTTAGTACACACGTACATGATTTAAGAAAAGTGTATTTTCATTTAGTACTTTAATTTCTTTTCATCAGATTGCTAGCCTGTTAAAAACCTATTTTGCTCCGCATGAACTCGCTTGGACATTGTAAAATATTCATGAATTTAGATCATGATGGTTATAGAGTCTTGGTGTCAAGTGGTACACAAGTAAATGTTTCTGGTAAGAAAAGGACTTACACATTATATGTCAGTGTAGACACCGTAGGTCTCATCATGAGGTTTCTGTGGTTAGAATTTTTTTAAGAAGTGGGGACTAGATTGATAATAGTTACTGATGGACACTTTGCTGTTTTTATTTCAGCAATTTGTGGTTACTGTATGAGCTAAGAATAACTTGTTTCAGGTATCCCAATGTAATGATACTCTCTGGAAGACAAAGGTGCTTTGGGCCTAAATGAAAGCCAGTATCTCCTGTTATTATATAAAATCCTGAAGAAAAAATGAATGCTTTTTAATGATGTCTCTTTGATCAATAATTTCCCAGGAACTTTGAAGATTTCTTACATGAGAGTCTGGTTGAATATTTAGATGTGAATGAAGAAAATGATTGTAACATCGCACTGTATGAACACACAATTAATAAGTAAGTAGGATCCATAGCAGGCATAAATTAAAACCTGTTCTGACTATAGAAACTACTTTCTCTTTTCATTGTCCTCTTCAGACCTATCTTGTACTCTTTTGACAGGAACTGTTAGAAAATACAATCTTTTTTTTATTTTGAAAGTACAGGTTTGTTATATAGGTAAATGTGGGTCTTGGTGGTTTGCTGTACCTATCAACCCATCACTTAGGTATTAAGCCTCGCATGCATTAGCCATTTATCTTGATGTTCTCCCTCCCCCAGCCCCCCAACAGGTCCCCCGGTGTGTGTTGTTTCCTCCCTGTGTCCATGTTTTCATTGTTCGGCTTCCACGTGTGAGTGAGAACATGTGGTGTTTGGTTTTCTGTTCCTGCGTTAGTTTGCTGTGGATGGCTTCCAGCTTCATCCATGTCCCTGCAAAAGACATCATCTTCATCCTTTTTATGGGTGCATAGTATTTCATCGTATATATGTACCATATAGAAATTTACAGTTTTAATGCAGAGCATAACCCATCGTTTATCCCAGTGAAGAGTATTACAGAGCAGCTAATTAGTCATCTTTAGATTTAATTATCCTTTCTGTTCATGTGACAGTTAGTGTGTACACATACACACACACACACACACACACACACACACACAGATATGCAGTTTCTTTTTTTGTTTTTTGTTGAGACGGTCTTGCTCTGTCACTCAGAAGGAGTACGGTGGCACGACATAGCTCACTGAAGCTTAAAACTCCTAATCTCAAGCAGTCCTCCCACTTCAGCCTCCTGAGTAGTTAGGATTATAGGCATGGTCACCATGCCTGGCCTCAATGTATATTTTTTAAAAGGAGTTGCTTCTCTGATTTTTATACTTGATTATTGCCAAAATTGAACTAACGAATCAAGCTGTATAAAAATGTACTTATCTCTTTTAGAGATGATTTTGTCCATGGACATCTGAATTCTTACTGTCAGTGCAGGAATTCCCTACATAGTCTGTTCAAAAACTATCTCTAAGTTTATGTGCAGTTTATACACTTGAATTGGTAGTATGTTCACAATATTTCTTCTTGAACAGTGATATTTTTAGAAGCATCTGCATTCCATTTGGAGTACATTAAGGAACATCTATGTATCTTGCTGTCTGATGCATGTGACTGATGTACCACTTACCTGAAATTGGAATTCTTGCAGATATATTGCTAGGGAGTTTAATACTATCACCTGATAACTATTTATGTCTTCAATCAAGAAAAAGTACTTTTCTGACCCGGTATAATGGCTCACTCCTGTAATCCTAGTGCTTTGGGAGGCTGAGGCAGGTGAATTGCCTGAGGCCAAGAGTTTGAGACCAGCCTGGACAGCATAGCAAGACCCTATGTCTAAAAATAAAAATAAAAACTTAGTCAGGTTGAGTACATGGGGTGCACACCTGTAGTCCTAGCTACTTGGGAGGTTGAGGTAGAAGGATCGCTGGAGCCCAGGAGTTATGGGTTACAGTGAGCTATGATCGTGGCACTGCACTCCAGCCTGGGTGAGAGCCTATCTCTTAAAACAAGGAAAAAGAAAAACTTTTTTGTTTTCTGCTACCAACTGAAATATACTACTTTTTAAAAGATTATAGTTTACTAGCCTGGGTAACATGGCAAGACCCCATCTCTACAAAAACTTAAAAATTAGCCAGGTGTGGGGGTTCATGCTTGTAGTCCCAGTTACTCAGAGGGATATAGCTGGAGGATTGCATGAGCCCAGGAGGTGGAGGCTTTGGGAGCCATGTTCATGCCACTGCACTCCAGCCTGAGTGACAGAGCAAGACCCTATTGCCAGTATATATATTGCAAATATATATATTTGCAATATATATATTTATATATATATATATATATATATATAAATATATATATTGCACTTTGTAAATAATACTTTTTAGTCAGAATTTTTCTTCCTTAAAGATATGAATCTCTCAAAGTACTATTTTATACCCCTCATTCAAAATTGACTGAGGGCCAGTTGTGGTGGGTCACATCTATAATCCCAGCACTTTGGGAGGCTAAGGTAGGAGGATTGCTTGAGCTCAGGAGTTTGAGATGGGCAACACAGTAAGACCTCATCTCTACTAAAAATTTAAAGTCAGCTGGTTGTTGTGGTGTACACCTGTGATCCAAGCTCCTTGCGAGGCTAAGGTGGAAGGATCACTTGAGCCCAGTTTGAGGATGCAGTGAGCTATGATCAGAACACCACTACAGGCCAGCTTGGGCAACAAAGTGAGACCTTGACTCAAAATATATAGCGTGAGTATATAAAATAACTGTTTTATAGTAGCCCCATAAATGGCAGTTCTATCCTTTGTGTTACTCAAACCAAAAAAACCCTCCATTTCTATCCTGACCCTTTTTCTCTATAGCCACATTAACCCCTAGCTTATCATGTGAGCCTTCCAAATACACCTGGAATCTGAAATCTTCACTACCTCAATCCACCACCTAGTCCAGGCCACTTGGATTTTTGCAAAAGCCTGACTATTTTAACACCTGTTCCCATACAGTTTTTCTTTTCCTAATAGAGCAGAGGGGTCGTGTCAGTTCTCTTTTCAAATACCTCAGGGGCTTTCTGTCTCCCTCAGAAGTTCTTACAGAGGCCTTCCAGTTCCTGCATGATCTGCCCACTTCCATTTCTACCTCTCCCCACTCCCTGTTTCAACCACACTAGCCTCTTCTCTGAACACTATAGGCATGCTTCTGCCTTAGCACCCTGGCACTGGCTGCCTCCTCTGCCTGGAGCACTCTCGCACATACCTACATGGCTCACTGCTTCACCTCCTCCAGGTCTTCACTCAGGTGTTACCTTCTTATGAGACTTTTCTGACCGCTCTATTGAAAATAGAAACCCTTGTCTCTATCCACTCCTCTTTACTCCTTTTTATTTTTCCTTCTTGCGCCTAGAACTATGTAGTAAAATGGGTGTTTTACTGATGTATCTATGTACTATCTATCTCCCCTCACTAGAAGCTTCATGAAGGCAGGGATTTTCATCTGGTTTTCATTGATGTAAATGAATATAACTCTCAGCATTACCCAGTTACCAAGCTATTCCATACATCGAATTAATTTCATTTTAAAACTGTAGAAATTTTTGTATTATTTAATTTATACTTACATTTTTTTAAATGTAGAAATGCATTAAGTACGAAGAATGAATCCTTTTCCTTTGCCATCCCACCAGACTCTGCCCTCCAGATGTCACCAATGCTAATAATTTCTTATGTACTATTCTAGATTTTTTTTCTGAGAACAAACATACATACATGATTCCACACAATGTGTGTTTATAAAACATGATAACATTTCCAGTGTCTTGATTTTGAAACTTACCAATATATTCCAGACATTTTCCATATTAGTATATATATTTATATACTTGTATATTTGTATACACAGTCATGTGTCACTTAATGATGGGGATACATTCTGAGAAATTTGTTGTCAGGTGATTTCATTATGTGAACATCATAGTGTACTTAAACCTAGGTGATATCTGTCACCTACTACACACATAGACTATATGCTAAAGCCTATTGCTTCTAGACTACAAACTTGTACAGCATATTACTCTACTGAATATTGTAGGCAGTTGTAACACAATGGTAAGTATTGGTATATCGAAACATATCTAAACAAAGAAAAAATACAGTAGAAGTGCAGTATTATAATCGTTTGGAACCACTGTCATTTATGCAGTCCGTTGTTGACCAAAACGTTATGTGGTGTGTGACTGTATATATATAAATATATATATATTTTTAATTGCTGATATTACATTATCTACTTATACATATTTAGTTTATTAACTAGTTTTCTACTGATATTTAGGCAGTTTCCAATTTTTCCACTATTGTAAACAACAGGTTACTTAGTTTTCATTTGAACTGAATTTAAGTGCTTTATACACAGTGAATAAAAAATCTTGACCAGGCGCAGTGGCTCATGCCTACAATCTCAGAATTTTGGGAGGCCGAGGCAGGTGGATCACCTGAGGTCAGGGGTTTGAGACTGGCCTGACCAACATGGAGAAACCCCATCTCTACTAAAAATACAAAATTAGCCAGGCATGGTAGTGCATGCCTGTAATCCCAGCTACTCGGGAGGCTGAGGCAGGAGAATCACTTGAACCCGGAAGTGGAGGTTGCAGTGAGCCGAGATCGCACCATTGCACTCCAGCCTGGACAACAAGTGTGAAACTCTGTCTCAAAAAAAATTTTTTTTGATTTCTCAATTCCTGTTCAGTTTCTAAACTGATGATTTTAAAGAGAATAATTTTCTTTTCTTTTTTGTAAAATTGGAATCTAGAGTGTTTGGGCTTCTAGTAATTATTAGATATTATATGATTTTATGTATGTTGTTATAGTAGAAGAAAAAAACTTCAGATGTTTCTTTTCATTTTTCAACTCAGTCCAATTTTAACATCTGAAAAATTGGTTTTTACTTAGATGGAGAATGTCAACTTGGCCAATATTTAAAACAGTACATTTAAAAGAAAATCTGTTTTCTTCTAGACTGTAAAATGTAGCTTATAAGCTCATGCTGTTTAAAGAAAAAAGTAAAACAAAACCTAGAGTCTTTTCCCTTCCTTCTTGATAAAGGAAGTCTTTTCCCTTCCTGCTTGTCTGAGAGGTTTGGGGTTCTGCTAGGTCATAAGATCAAAACAGTACTCTTCAAACCAAGAAATACATGGAAAGCACCTTCTCTCACCAAACTAGGGACATAATTTAATACATGTGTTTTGAAAAAAAAAATAGATGAATAACTGGATAAATGGGAGATCTTTTACCAGGTATATTCCATTGATGGGTTGGGACCTGGTTTCTTGGACATCACTTCTGTTCACAGGTGCTGTAAACCACTGAAATTTTTAAAGTTATACTTCACAAACACTTGAGGGAGAAATAACGGGTCCACAGATATCACAGATCTGGATGTCACATCTGGTACTTTCCACAAAGACCTATAATTAATCTGGGTAATCTTTCCTATTAACACATCTGAGTTGCTTTATCATTTGGCCAAAAAAACTGAATTTTCTGCAGAAATATATTATGAAAGTCACCAAGATTCTGACATCTACTAGGTAAAATCTTACTTTGTGTCCAGTACTATCTATAGCAGAGCTGTCCAGTAAAATAAAATGCCACCTATATAACTTCGAAAGCCACATTAAAAAGATAAAAAGAGGCCGGGCGCGGTGGCTCAAGCCTGTAATCCCAGCACTTTGGGAGGCCGAGGCGGGTGGATCACGAGGTCAAGAGATCGAGACCATCCTGGTCAACATGGTGAAACCCCGTCTCTACTAAAAATACAAAAAATTAGCTGGGCATGGTGGCGCGTGCCTGTAATCCCAGCTACTCAGGAGGCTGAGGCAGGAGAATTGCCTGAACCCAGGGGGCGGAGGTTGCGGTGAGCCGAGATCGTGCCATTGCACTCCAGCCTGGGTAACATGAGTGAAACTCCGTCTCCAAAAAAAAAAAAAGATAAAAAGAAACAGGTAAAATTATTTTAAATAATACTTTTATTTGTTAGTATATCCAAAATATCATGTCAACATGTAATTAATATAAAACTAATGAGATATTTTACACTTTTTTCCTACTATATAAGTCCTCAAAATCTGGTATGCACTTACAGGACATTTCAATTTGGATGCCAATTTTTTATCAGAAATATTTGATCTGATTTCAAAACATTTACACTTTAAAAAGATTCATAAATGTAAGTTTTTCCAAGATGAAAGGTTTTAAATAACTGAACTGAGTTAAATTTCAGTTTGAGTTTTAAAATTTAAGGTAATTAAAATTAAGTGGTGTGATCTCAGCTCACTGCAACCTCCATCTCCCGAGTTCAAGTGATTCTCCTGCCTCAGTCTACTGAGTAGCTGGAATTACAGGCACCTACCACCATGCTTGGCTAAGTTTTTATATATTTTTAGTAGAGTCAGAGTTTCACCATGTTGGCCAGGCTGGTTTCAAACTTCTGACCTCAGATGATCCGCTGCCTCAGCCTCTCAAATTGCTGGGATTACAGGTGTGAGCCACCGTGCCTGGCCTATAGTAACTATTCTTAAAGGAGGTATATTCCACTCTAAAATGGTGATACAATGTACTAACTGATATATGTCAGAAGAATGAGGAAAACCAGGCTACTCATCCATATGGATATTAATATATTTCTATATGTTGAGTATAGTAATTTATGTGTTAATTACAAGTTCTTATGTTTCATTGTATTTAAGTGTGTTTTTATTTTACCAGTTTTACAAGCATTGAATTTTATTGACTCATAAATCCCTTGGGGACCTAGATAACAATATTTTTATACCACTAAGAGACATTTATTTTTGCAGTTGATGCTTAAGATATCCGATTCTTACTTAACTTGTTAGAGACACCACCCACTTGGAGATTGAACCCTTCACTCTTCTTGGCGTGTGTGCTGGACTGATCCCATATCCTCACCATAACCAGTCTCCGAGAAACACTTACCAGTGTGCCATGGGGAAACAAGCCATGGGTAAGATTTCCTTCTTGAAACTTGGTTGTAAATACTTGGAAATACTTTTGGAAAAAGTCTCACATCTTTATTCCTGCTTCACCAGTATTGTATGTTTAAACAAATCAGGTATTGGGAGGGTTACCAAGCCCAGGGAGTTGCCTATGGAACTCTGCAAAGCTTGGTGTCCTGCCATGTCTAAAGAATAAGCAAAAATGGAGAAAACCTGTTTGAATTTGGTTCCTTAACCAAACAAAGTAATATATAATAAATGTCACAGAATTATGAGGGATACATATAAAGAGAAAAGCCCTATAAAATGTAACTTGTTAACCTTCAGAGATGGGAGAAAGGGCAGAAAAACTGAAGGTTAAGGAGGAAGGGGGATTAAAAAAACAGGTAAAGATTTACAATGTCTATTCAAATATACCTAGTAATTGCCTGGTTGACAATCCCTGAACCCATTATACCCTTGCAATTGCTACTGTATCTCCTAAAACTTATCCAATTCATGTCATACTAGTTTCTGAATTTATTCCTGCTTCACCAGTATTGTATGTTTAAACAAATCAGGTATTGGGAGGGTTTTTCTTCTTTTCTATTTTTCATCTCTTTCATCTGTTAATTTACTCATTCATTGGCTTGTAACATTTATTGAGCATAACTGTAGACCAGACATAAGGCTAGAGCCTGAAAATAGAGAGATGAGGCAGAGTGCTCAGGGAGTTCAGAGTCTAGTAGGAGAGACCAACAAAAAAAACGATAACTCAATGTGATGTAATAAATGCTGTAATTGACAACCAAAATCTAAGGAAATTAGAGGAGGAGGGTCACTTAAAGTGAGAGTGGGTTGTTTCTGAAGGATAGAGCTGAGCTGAGTTTTGGAAGACTGAGTACTTTTGAAGGTATGGAAGTGTGACCAAGTATATAGCATAAGAGGTTTTGGTACTTTGGTGTGGCTTCCTAGTGTAGCATAGTACAAAGGTGTGCAAGGGAGGTGTCATATGTTGAGGAATTTGAGTTTTATCTTGAAGGTAATATGGAGAGAAAACCAGTGCTCCCTGACCCTGCCAAAAAAAAAAAAAAAAAAAAAAGTTTTACTATAAAGCTTTTTGAAAAAAAAATTTTGTTTTGAGATGGAGTTCTGTTCTTGTTGCCCCGGCTTGAGTGCGATGGTGCAATCTTGGCTCATCGCAACCTCCACCTTCCAGGTTCAAGTGATTCTCTTGCCTCAGCCTCCCAAGTAGCTGGGATTATGGGCATACACCACCATGCTTGGCTAATTTTGTATTTTTAGTAGAGACGAGGTTTCTCCATGTTGGCCAGGCTGGTCTCGAACTCCTGACCTCAGGTGATCCACCCACCTCGGCCTCCCAAAGTGGTAGGATACAGGCAGGAACCATCACACCTGGCCTGAAATGTTTTTAAAAATCATTTAAATCCTGATGTATTTGGTAAATTTTATTTTCATATATGCCCGTCACACCAATATGATTGTTGTCTTTGATTTAAAGTATGATTCAAAGAGCTTCATAAAGAAACTATAAAAATGTAGAGAGGGAAGCGTTTTCATTGCCTTTGGGTGACAACCAGAATGCATTTAGCTCCTCAGTTACCAACAACCAGCTGCAACTGACCATAGGTTGGCAATTAAGAAACCCTATTTCTTCATTATGGATAGAGAGTAGATATATTTCTTTTCAAGTTTTTATATTGCCCTGTGGTTAGCTACAAAGAAATAAAAAGCATTTTGTCCTGCTGCCATTTACCTGAATGATGTAATGCCTGGACAGTTGAGAATAATTCCCAGTGGGAAAATCTAAACAGTAGCTCATCAATTTAGCCTTTCCCATTCATCCTCAGTAGCAGTGTAGGCTGATTTCCCGCTTGTGCTTCTGACTTGCTAACAAGTTGAAATATACAGTACTGAACCCTGTGTGTCATGAAAGGGCTATCACTTCTATTGGGTTTACCAAACCATTTTGTTTCATGATGTGAATCCCAGCTGAAACAATATACCTTTTGTGTAGAACCTTCAGCAGAATTAACGGAAGACTAATCACTTCATCGCTAATGCCACTCTTTAGTGTGTTTGAAGATCGAAACAGAAAGAGCTGCAGCTATCTCCCCGTAGTGAAGCTTTTTAAAAAATAAAGAATAGACTTGAAGGAAAGAAATATTTTTATATTTATAACGCCTCTCCCCCCACACACACAAAATAAAGAAAAACCCTTTATATGCGGCCATGAGTATCTGAAGCGTTTGGTTAGTTACCACACACAGTTAAGCAGGATCAGTGTGTACAGAAAGCCAATTCAGTGTCTGTAGAGTTCTTTTGTAGTTTTCTGTGTGAAGGTTTTTTTTCTCGTTTTGTTTTGAGTGTCATTTGCAATTCATTGTCTGTGTTTTCTGAGGTTGGTGTATTCAGCTGCTCTGACCCTGGGTCCTGCACATTTAGCTCCTTGGATACAATCCTCTGACGTTACTGCTGACGCTAGGAAGACAAAAGCCACTGAATATTTTAAGTAATAAAAAAAAGCCTTTGTTACTGTTTGTTATTATAAAACACCTGACTGGAAAGAAAAGCAGTGAGATAAAAGTACATTTAGAGTTGGCATATAACACGGCAGCATTTCTCTGTGGACACTGAAATAGCTTCAGAAGTATTGAGCAAAGGCTGCATGAAAAATGACAAAAGGAAAAAGGTCGGCTGAGGGAGAAAATCCACAGCAGATAGCCAGGTCTGAAACGCAGACTTTGCACTTTGAGTAGAACTTCTCTGGATCGTTTGAATTCCTTGCAGTCTTGACAGCTGATAACTGAAACTCACGCTCTATCCCATTTTTACTATGAGCCATTACTGAAGATTATTTAAATTCAGAAATTCTATGTGGATTTTCTAAAATAATATTTTTCTTGCTATTCATCTGTCTGCTGCTCCATGTATAACATGGAAGATAGTAGCTCAGAATTAATTCACTAAATATTCTAGCCAATCTGGAAAATTTGCTATCTACCATTCCCTTCTGTCCCTCCCACTCCTCCCAAGATAGTGAAGAAATGAGAGAAAGTCATTTTCTATCACTATGAAGGAGACCAAGTCCAGCACAAATCACAGAGATGGAAAGCCTTACCTTGTTTGTAAGAGAGAGCTAATCCACTATAAAACACCAGCAGAAGGTGTTTCTTAAATCTTAGGCGCTTGAAATTATTAATAAAGTTCGAGTTTCCACACAGTGTCTTATTGTGCCACTGAGAAGCACTTCTCCATGGATGTGGCTGTGTGTGTTGTTGTGACATGGCTCAGCAAGAAGTCAGGTGGACATCTGGAAATGGCAGGATCTCCAGGTCACTCACTCAGCACTACCAGCAAGGGCTGTGTGTTGGAGCCACATTTTGTGTCCTCTCATTGGCACCTGATGCCAAGTTCACATGAGCCATACTTTCATATCCTGCCCATTTATTAGTTGACAGTCCTCTAGTAGAACACTTTCTCCTGTGTAAAAGGATCTTCAGTCACTATCAGCTCAATTAATGAATATGCAGCACAGACCTTCCCAGCCCTCACCAGTGGCTTCTTCTCACCACCCCTTCCCCCTTCAACTCCAAACTACTGGGACTTTTTTTTTAAGCTTAAGAGTGAATGCAGCTTCTGTTTTTGTATTTGTTTTCAATAGATTCTATTCCTAAATAGTTTCTTCCTTTATGTTCCCCACTTTACAGTAGGCTGAGATGTACTAGAAATAGACTGGAGAATTTTGAGACACTAAAAACACAATATACAAAGATCTACATAAAATTTTGTTTTATTCTACACCTCTTTCCCCTGTTTGATTTGATTTTTAGCATATTTATTCTTCGTCCATTTGAATTCTGCTATTGGTTAAAAATTTTTTTTTAATTATTGTAGCTATTTTAGGAATAAGCTTATGTGGTATTTCCTAAGACTAGAATGTTAGCAATGAATGTATAGTGGTAAAATTGAGTATACCAAGTTTAGTATGTAGGTTTGAGTGGGAGGTAAAATGGATGATATTGCAGGGTAATAAGATATATGTTTTTATTATTACTAATATTGTTAATATTGGTCATAAAGAATGTTGCCACTTATTGAGTATCCAAATTCTTTACATACATTATTTTTTTTTTTTTGAGATGGAATCGCACTGTCACCCAGGCTGGAGTACAGTGGCACAATCACAACTCACTGCATCCTCTGCTTCTGAGTTCAAGGAGTTCTCCTGCCTCAGCCTCCCAAGTAGCTGAGACTACAGATGCATGCCACCATGCCCAGCTAATTTTTTAATTTTTTATTTTTAGTAGATACAGGGTTTCACCATGTTGGCTAGGCTGGTCTTGAAATCCTGACCCCAGGTGATCTGCCTGCTTTGGCCTCCCAGAGTGCTGGGATTACAGATGTGAGCCATTGTGCTCAGCCTTTTTTTTTTTTTTTTTTTTTTTTTTTTTTTTTTTTTTTTTTTTTTAAGGTAGGGTCTTGCTCTGTAGCCCAGGTTGGAGTGTAGTGGCATGATCTCAGCTCACTACAACATCCGCCTCCTGGGTCCCGGTTGAAGCAATTCTCCTACCTCAGCCTCCCAAGTAGCTGGGATTACAGGCACGAGCCACTATGCCCAGCTAATTTTTGTGTTTTTTGGTAGAGGTGGGGTTTCACCATGTTGGCCAGTCTGGTCTTGAACTCTTGACCTCGTGATCTGCCCACCTCAGCCTCCCAAAGTGCTGGGATTACAGGCATGAGCCACTGCACCTCGTCCATTTTTTTAAAAAAATCACAATAATAATCCTTTGAAATATAATACATACCTTTTGTTGTTGTTGTTCTAACAAGGAAGCTGAATCCCAGTTTTGTTGAGTAACATATAAAAGGTTTTGTGTGTCTTCTATGTAATGTTACCTATAAAACTTAATTTATCTCAACCAAAACTAACTTCTTCCTTCATTTTTTTCCTGTCCATTGTGGATCATGATCAGGCTGCCTTTTCTGGTAGAATGTAAATTATAAGCCCCTTGAAGTCAGGAGCTTCATTATTTATTACAGGTTGAATATTCCTTACCTGAAATGCTTAGGACCAGGAGTGTTTCCGATTTTGGACTTTTTGGATTTTGAAATATTTGCATATACATAATAAGCTATCTTGGGGATGGGACCCAAGTCTAAACACGAAATTCATTTAAGTTTCATATGCACTTAATACACATAGCCTAAAGGTAATTTATATATTTTTAATAATTTTGTACATGAGGCAAAGTTTGACTGAGTTTTGACTACAACCCATTACATGAGGTCAGGTGTGGAGTTTTCCGCTTGTGGCATCATGTTGGCACTCAGAAAGTTTCTGATTTAGGAGCATTTTGGACTTTGGATTTTTGGACTAAGGATTCTCAGCCTGTGCTGCAGTTGATTCTTGAACAACACAGGAGTTAGGAGCACTAACTCTTCTCACAGTTGAAAATCCATGTACACCTTTTGACTCCTCCAAAGCTAACTACTAATAGCCTACTGTTGACTGGAAGCCTTACCAATAACATAGTCAATTAGCACTTACTTTATATGTGATATGTACAATTAAAATAAGCTAGATAAAATAAAATGTTATTAAGAAGATCATAAGGAAAATATATTTATTTTTCATTAAGTGGAAATGGATTATCATAAAGGTCTTTATCCTCATCGTCTTCATATTGAGTAGGCTGAGGTGTAGAGGAAGGGAGGGATTGGTCTTGCCGTCTCAGGGGTGGTAGAGGCAAAAGAAAATCCATATATGAGTGGGCCCTCACAGTTGAAATCCATGTTCAAGGGTCAACTGTATATCCTTTGTGACTTGCATAGTGCCAGATTAGTAGGGAATATAGTAAGTCATGTTTCAAAAATGAATGAATGAGTGAATCTCTGAGAATGTTAAAATCATTAGGGAATCGGGGGTAGATTTTTGAAAATAATTTTGAAACACAGAATAAATTGGAGGATTTATACAACCTGATTTTGATTTACTATAAAGCTACAGTAATACAGTATGATGTTAACAGAGGGTAGACATATAGGTGAATGGAACTGCAATCAAGAGTTCAGAAATAGACCTAAACATTTATGGGCAATTGATTTCCAATGAATGTGTCAAAGCAATCCAATGGAGAGTAAAGTCTTTTCACCAAAATAAATGTCTGTATACTTATACGGAAAAAAGGAACATTAACTTCTACCTTATAGAGTATAAAAATTAACACAAAATGTATCATAGCCCTAAATGTAAGAGCTAAACCCATTACACTTGAAGAAGGAAATCAAGGTGAAAACCTTCACAGCTTGAGGTAAGCTAAGATTTTTTTACATAAAGAATACAAAGTAGGCTGGGTGCAGTGGCTCACACCTATAATCCCAGCAGTTTGGGAGGCTGAGGTGGGTGGATCACTAGGTCAGAAGTTCAAGACCAGCCTGGCCAAGATGGTGAAACCCCGTCTCTACTAAAAATACAAAAATTAGCCAGACATGGTACCTGTAATCCCAGCTACTTGGGAGGCTGAGGCAGGAGAATTGTTTGAACCTGGGTGGCAGAGGTTGCAGTGAGCTGAGATCGCACCACTGTACTCTAGCCTGGACAACAGAGCAAGACTCCATCTCAAAAAAAAAAAGTACAAAGTATAAAAATTGATTTTCTCAAAATTAAACTTTTGCTCTCAGAAAGATACTGTTAAGAATATGAAAATGTGGCCAGGCGTGGTGGCTCAAGCCTGTAATCCCAGCACTTTGGGAGGCCGAGGCGGGTGGATCATGAGGTCAAGAGATCGAGACCATCCTGGTCAACATGGTGAAACCCCGTCTC
>NW_016107323.1:3460651-3462175 GCF_001604975.1 Cebus imitator
AAAAAAAAAAAAAAAAAAAAAAGAATTTGAAAGTGCAAACCATAGAATGGGAGAAAGTATTTGCAATACATATAGCTGATAAAGGATTTGTATTCAAGTATATATAAAGAACACTTCAATACTAAGACAACCCAATTAAAAGATGGACAAAATAAAAACAAAGCCAAGCACTTCACAAAGTTTTGGAATGACCAAGTAAGTGCATGAAACTGTGTTCAGCATTATGAGTTACCAGATAAATGCAAATTAAGACCCCTATTTTAAAAGATACTACTACACACTCAGAATGATTAAAATTAAAAAGACTGACATACTAAGTGTTGGTGAGGATATAGAGCAAACGAAATGCTGGTGGAAATGTAAAGTGATATAATCACTCTGGAAAATTCTTTGGAATGTTCTTTAAGTTAACTATACCCTTGCCAAACAACCCAGAAATTTCATTCCTAGGTGTTAAATATTTACCCAAAGTAATGAAAACATACAAAGACTTGTATGTGAATGTTTGTAGCAGTTTTATTCACAGTAGCCAAAAACTGGAAACAGTGCAAATATTCATCAACAGGTGAATGGATGAACAAAATATATATTTATATAATCCTAAGCCATAAAAAGAATGAACTATGATATTCAACCATATAGATAAATCTCAGAATGATTATCCTAAATAAGCAGATACTGTGTAATTCCATTTATATAAAATTCTAGAAAATGCAAACTAAACTGTAATGATACAGAACAGATCAGTGGTCTCCTGAGGTGACAAACAAAGGGAGGGATTTTTGGGGGTTAGAAATCTTCTGGATCTTGACTATAGTGGTGGTTTCACAGGTATATATATCTATCAGAACTCATTAATTTGTACACTTTAGATGGATGAAGTTTATTGTATTCAAAAATATTGATTTAGAAGAAAATTGGGGCTAGGTGCAGAATTTCAGCACTTTGGGAGGCTGAAGCAGGCGGATCACTTGAGGTTGAGGAGTTCGCCTGGCCAACATGGTGAAACCCCGTCTCTACTAAAAGTAGAAAAATTAGCTGGGTGTGGTGGCACACAACTGTAATTCCAGCTAGGGTGGCTGAGGCACAGAGTCACTTGAACCTAGGAGGCGGAGGTTGCTGTGAGCTGAGATTATAATACAGCATTCCAGCCTGGGTGAAAGAAAGAAAGAGAGAGAGGGATAGGGAGAGGGAGAGGGGGAGAGAGAGAGGGAGGGAGGGAGGGAGAGAGAAAATTGGGCAAAGGAAGACAGGAAAGAATAGCTAAATGCATAAAACTTCATTTTAATTTTTCCAACATACATTTTCTAAGCTGTTTACATTCTTCCTTACTAAACATTTTCATATCACCTTATACAAAAAGCACTTCTTCAGTATTTTAACCTACATTTGTATACCTGGCAGTGCCAACTTTTGACTTCTTAAGAAAGTTGTTATCAAGAAAATACGGCTTTTTAAGAAAGATTATGTCTTGGTAAAGGAAATCATTGGAGACCATAGTTGCAGCAAAATAGGATAACAGAA
>NW_016107323.1:3462185-3498965 GCF_001604975.1 Cebus imitator
TATAGATATTCTCCTTGTGTTATTTTATATGTGTGTGTATACATGTAATGCCCTTTTTAAGGAAGCTGAAAATAGTAATGGGGAATCAGAGTTTGAGCAGGTGCTTAAAACAGGCAAGCCTTATCATTTGCTTGCCTATTGCTTATTGGCAAATTAGCTAGTCAGTCATTAATTAATTTTTATAAAAATATGGGAATCTGATGGCATTTTGAAGTTTTATGATATAGAAATCATAGTTTACAAATCCTATTTTAACATTTTAATTTACACACCCATAGTCGGTGCTGCTAAAAATGCATGTGCATGTATACTCACAATTTCTTCAAAAAGCCTTGAGAGAAAACTTTTTGATGTCATAAGCACCATACATTTGCTTAACTATTTTGTTGTTCATCCCTTCAGTGGTCAGTTGTAATGCCTGAGAATTATGTTCTAGGCCTGGTAGCACAATTTATAGCAGGATCCAGTCTTTTTCACCATTGTTTAGAGGTGCAGCCATTTATGCTTCCCTGCTGCATAATAATGCATGTCTCAGGTTTCAGAAGACATGTTTGGCAGCCTGGTGGGACATTGCCTGAACGCTTGTCTCCAGCTGAGTAAAGTATACAATTGGAGCTGGAATCTCAACATAAATTTTAAATGATTTCATATAAAAGGACAAACTTATTGTCGGTGAACTTTACCATAATCTCAGCAGTAGTAATCTTATTTCTAAAACAGTAAGTGATCTATTGCCAGGTATCCTGCCCAGTTTATTAGTTGCCACTAAAATAGCATAATTAATTGGCACTTTAAAGTGCAAACTCGATAAAAAGTTCATGAGGTTCAGTTTGACTTGTTTTTCAGCTGAATCTTGTTAAGTTTTTAGAGATTTAAGCATAGACATACTGTCATAAAACGTGTAATGGGATTCTTCAGTTTAATTCACATGACATTTATTGAGCATCTGTAATAAGCCTGGCACAGTACTAGGTATTCCCTACATATTTATTATTTCTTTCAGTAGTAATTGTCAAGGAGTACTGTATCATTTTTGCTGTTTTAATGGTTTCTTTTCTTTTCTTTTTTTTTTTTTTTTTTTTTTTTTTTTTTTTTTTCTTTTTTTTCTTTTTTTCTTTCTTTCTTTCCTCTTTCTCCTTCTCTTTCTCCTCCTCCTCTTCATTTTGAGACAGGGTCTTGCTCTGTTGCCCAGGCTGGAGTGTAGTGGTGTGACATTAGCTCATGGCAACCTCCACTTCCTGGGCTCAAGCGATTCTCATGCCTCAGCCACCCAAGTAGCTGGACCTATAGGTGCACACCACCATGCCCAGTTAATTTTTGCATTTTTAGTAGAGATGGTTTTGTCAGTTGCCCAGTCTGATCTCAAACTCCTGAGCTCAAGCAATCCGCCCACATCGCCCTCCCAAAGTGTTGGGATTATAGGCATGAGCCACCATGCCCAGCTTGAATACCTTGTTTTCATCCCCAAAATGAGATCATCATTGATTTAATGACATGAGTATGGAGAAAAAGTTCAAAGAAATAAATAATTAAGTTTTAGTGTCTGCACACCTAGGGTGTAAGTCTGTGAAATGGCACGTAGGTAGTTTGGAGTGTGTGTGTGTGTGTTGTGGTGTGTGTGTGTTGTGTATGTGTCACTGTGGAAGCATGTGCAAGAGAGAGAGACTTAAAGCTACCTTCTTTTTTCTGACATTAACATCTGTTCTTGGCCATTTACAGGGGAAAAAAGGAGATACCTAGAAGTTAAAGAGGCTCAGTAGCCCACACTCAAGCTCAACAGCAGAGCAAGTCTGAGTTTTCCAACTTTAAGGTCTCTGTGTAGCATCAGTTCTATGTCCCCAAGCCCAGGAGACTGAAGGACTTTTCTTCAGGCAGGTCCATGAACCCCAGCATGTTTATAAGGGGAAATGAGAGAAAGGGTTAACATTCTGATTTCATGTTCAGTTGGCAGTGACCCAGTAACACCTTTCCAAGGGACAATCAGGTGGAAAGACTGATTGCTAAGGAGGGAAGAGCCCACCCCTGATTGGACTGTACCCTAGATTTTTTAAGGAAGGGACCATGCCTTTTCCCATTTTATCTCGAGTGTTTGGCACAGAGTAGATGTTTATTAACTGCTTAATAAGTGAATCATCAAATAAATGAATCAATCCTACTCTTCCTTGCTCTCAACTGAATTCCTCTTTTTTCATTCTTTTTCTTCCCTTCTCTCCTGCTTTCTTTTTCATTCAGAACTTTTACAATTGTTTATTTCTTTTTATGAAATACACCTGTTTATCCATTGTATAAGCTTCTTGTATGTAAACATTGGGCATTGTTCTCACATTACCTGTCCCCAGCAGGCCTGGAACATTGTAGAACCAAATAAAGAATTATTGATTTACTTATGAAATTAACCAGTGGAAACTAAATCCCTCAAATGGGAAAATATAAATTCAAAAAGTCTAAATTATTTAGGTTAGTATACTCTGAGTATATTTTTTCTTCTTTGTGGGACTTTATTAGTGAGAAAAGTTGCTTTTGGAAGTTGTTAGCCACCATGAGAGTATTGCTTTTGAAATGTTGAACTTGAAGATTTTTTTCATTTTAATTTGTGTTGTTAATGTATTTATATTCATTACTGCCTTATTATTTCACATAATAGAATGTTGTATTTTGTTTTCTCCAATGTCAATGCAGGTACTATAGGATACAACCAGCGAAACAGAATTGATACTCTCATGTATCTACTAGCATATCCACAAAAACCCATGGTTAAGACAAAAACCATTGAATTGATAGAATTTGAGAAACTGCCTGCTGGACAGAATGCAACAGTTGCTGTGATGAGTTATAGTGGCTATGATATTGAAGATGCTCTTGTTTTAAACAAGGCCTCTTTAGACAGAGGTAAGTGAATTTTCAAAACTTAATGCCAAAGGTGCTTTTTGCAGAATTAGATATAGGGATGATTAATGTAAAAATCACTTGGTGTTAAAATGTATTTAATGTCAGTTTCAAGTTATTTGAATTTTATTATATACAAACAGGAAGGTGGTTGAGTTTTGATGTTGACTTTCTTGTCATTTCTGAAATGTACTGCTACAGAATATTTTTCTTCTTTGTTATTTTATTGGTTATGTGAGACAGTTCTTCAAAGAGAAAAAAATGTAAGAATGTGTGTATTTTCTAGGAGGAATTAGAATATATGAGAAACGTGTTTTCACTATATCTAGTGTATTATTAACAAACCAGTTCAAGAGGTCAGTAGCAATTTTTGGATGTAAAAGACTATTTCTTATTTGTATAACCTTATAATCTGGTACCTTCTTTGGCCAAGTGACGAAAGTTAAAAATACACAGCCACAAACGCTGGCGTGGAGTTTTTCCACTTTTCTTTCTGTTTTTGACAGTTACTTTCGCAAGTCACCACTTCCTGGTTTGTTAGCCATCACCTGATCTGAAGTCTGACTTCTCTATTCATAATCTCGATTTCTCTTTTTCCTTTCTGGCATACCCACTATGCCTTCCTCTTCCCTCTTTGTAGTTGCTAGGCAGCCATAATAGTACTCTTAGACATGTGCTTTTGGCATTAATGTTGGCCACACTTAATTTATGCCTCTTTTTTTCCTCCAAATGACAACAGCCATGCTTTAAAACTAGATGTTTTCCTTTCTGATTAACTGGTAACGTTTATGTGGAAATCTGAAGACTTTGTGATGTCTGTCAGAAACCCTGCAACCCAATTTAATGATCTGAGTTTACTGTCCCTAGCTTTTAATCTATCACCTGTAAATAAAATGTCTATTTACACTTTGAACAAAACACTTCTTGATTTTATGCAGTTAAGATTCACATTGCACTCCAGCATGTTGCAGTTAATGGCTACTGTATAAAAATTCAAGATCATGTAATGTTTCCAAACCAGCTGGCATTCTGAGCTGAATTTATCATGGCCATACACAATTTCCTAGGAGCCATGATGATCATGGCCTTGCTTAAAGACACAAATGTCTTCATCCGACATCCAGTTGTAGAAATTCATTATTTCATCTCACCATCACCTTCATATTTAAAAAATTATATTACAGCCCTGAGATTTTATTTATAAATCCTCTTTTACCTGATTGATTTCTAAAGTCACATTCTTAGGTTTCTGCTTTTGGTGGAAAATTGTTAAATGAAGGATTTTCAGCCATGCATTTATTTCATCAGTAATAACTGGCATTTAATCCTGAGATATTTTCTTATTTAAGTGAACTCTGGCATGGCTCAATATATCCTGAGGAGATTAGTAAGAGAATCCAGTTTAAAATAACTGCTTGGCCAAAGGGAAAAAAGAAAGAAATGCAGCCACAGACTCTTAGGAAATTATAGTGTTGAAGGAATGACAGCTGTTTTGGGTAACTCTACAACTATTGGATTTTTGTCTTTGAGGGATTTAGTGGTTGAGGTTTTTGCCTCACCCAAAGGTTTTTCTTCCATCCTTTTTGCTTATTTTTTTTTCCTTTTATTTTTCTGAACCGTTAGTAGGCAGCTTAATGTTTAGCTTGTTTGTTGATTTCACAGCTTTCCCCTCATCCGCTAGATAAATGCAATCTAAAAATGTAATTAAACTCCAATCTTTAGGGCAGAGGAGAGCTATCTTTCCCATTAAAATAATTTGATTGTTTCTTTTTTCATTCTTTCTCTTCTCTGGAGAAAAATTAATATTTTTACTTGCTGGCTTAGAACTCACTCTAAATGTCAAATTTTAAAGAGGAACACTTTCTAGGGAAGGTCAGCAGAAGTTATGCACCAAAAGGATGTGTATCCTGGCTCAGAAATCGGTGGACTTGTGCTGATCAACACAGTTGTCAACTCTGCCGCCAACTTGCTGGATAACCTTGGCCACTTAATTTCTCTAAACCTCACTCCTACTGCCTGTAAAAGAGATACGTTAAGCCAAGTGATTTCTTAGGCCCTTTCCAATTCTAATACTGTATGGCTCTGTCCTTGAAAGAATGACAGTGCCAGTCTTAGATTTCTCTCATCCTTCTCCAGTATGAGAAGGTGTATTCCATGCAGAAAATGGTTGTAGAGATTCCAACGTTAACAGACAATAAAGAACAAGCCCTGTACCACTTCTTCAGATGATCAGATTTTTATTTCGTTTGTACTGGTCTCCAATTTTTATCAAATACAGAGAAGTTTTGGGAGTGGATTGTTGAATAGCACAAATCCATGTTTTCTTATAGCCTTGTATTACTGGTGGTTCTAATGCCCATTTTTGTTTTATTTTAGGCTTTGGGCGTTGCCTTGTATATAAAAATGCTAAATGTACATTGAAACGTTACACCAATCAGACTTTTGATAAAGTGATGGGGCCCATGTTGGATGCTGCTACAAGGAAACCCATCTGGCGACATGAAATCTTAGATGCAGATGGTATTTGTTCTCCAGGTAAAACCCTTTTAAAGGAAAAATTTGTCATTCGATAATATTTCTGAATATTTGACAAAAAGGGCAGAAAAAAGTAACAACCTATAATACCACTATCCAGACTCAACCAATGCAGTCATTTTTAATGAACTTCCTTCCAGTCTGTTTTTCTATGCACTGTGTTTTTACCTATCAGTAATCTATGCTAATTATAATTTTCTAGACATAATTTTGAATCATAGAAAAGTCACCTTAAGGAAATGTTTAGAATAATCCGTGTCCCTGCATCTGCTCTGGCATTTCTTTGTTTACGCATTTAGCTTACAGACTACTTTAGAATTTTATCCCCCTGCGAGGTGTGACTCCATTGTAATTACAAACTTGTAATGCATTTTGTTGATGAAACAAATAGCCTCTGCCCTTATGGGTCTCACAGGCTAGTGCAGGAGACTGACATTGATCAGAGGATCATGCACAAACCCAAGTTAAAGAATCATATAGGTGGCTATGAGGCCATTTTATCACAAGAGCATTTTACCTAGTTAAGAAGATCAGCATGGCCTTCCCCAAGGAAGTGAATTAGAATCTGAAGGATAGGTAAGAGTTAACTAAAGAAGAGGGTCAGAGAGTGTGTTCTAAGTAGTGAGAAATGCTTGTGCAAGGGTCCTGGAGTTTGATAGTTGAAAGATCTGAAAGAAGACCAGTGTGGCTAAAAAGAAGAGAGTGCAGGGAAGCATGGTACACATGAGTTGGTGGGTGACGTGTGAGGTAGGGGCCAGACTAAGCAAGGCCTTGCAACCATGTTACTATTGTCTTTATTTTATTGATTTTATTTTTGAGACAGGGTCTCAGTCTGTCACCCAAGCTGGAGTGCAGTGGCACAATCTCTGCTCACTGCAACCCCTGCCTTCTGGACTCAGGTGATTCTCCCACTTCAACCTCCTGGATAGCTAGGACCCACAGGTGCATGCCACCATGCCTGGCTAAGTTTTTGTGTTTTTTTGTAGAGATGAGGTCTTACCATCTTGCCCAGTCTGGTCTTGAACTCCTGGGCTCAAGTTTTCCACCCACCTCGGCTTTCCAAAGTGCTGGGATTATAGCGTGAGCCACCATGCTGAACCCATGATACTGTTTTTATTATGATCCTGAAAGCAATGATATATTCAGACATGCATTTTGAAATGATCATTCTGACTGCTGTGGAGAAAGGATTGGAAGGGCACTAAAATAGAAGGTAGATCTGGCACCATAGCTGTAGTGAAGGTAGAGAGAACTCAGTTGTCAGGAGGGAAATCCACATGACTTTGTCATGGTCGGCCTGTAGGTGGTGAATGCTTTATCAAGCTGTGGTTCCAAAGAGACACCGAGTGTGTGACTTCTCCCTCTCTCTGCCTTTGTTTCTTGGAGAATGTTTCTCACTCCTAACACTGGTCAGTATGGCTTGGAAAATAAGCACTATGACAGTACTACAAGTAGTTGGTCTTTGAGCTCACTATGAAGAGATACAAAGCAAAAATGGGAATAGCAGCAAAACCAAAGAAATATCTTGATTTTCTCATTGCCCAAGTTAAATTGATGGTGGCTTATTACTAGTTAAAATAACTATAAATAAAAGTAAGTGATCAAAACTTAACACCCTAAGAGATATGTAAAATTGCTATTTACTGAGATGATGTTTCTTGTGTTAATATAGTACTCTGACTTATTTTCTTAATTTTATATACACTATGGCGTGTGTGTATGTGTGTGTCAGGATCTCACTCTGTTGCCCAGGCTGGAGTGCAGTAGCATGATCATAGCTCGCTGCAGCCTCAGTCTGGGCTCAAGCAATCCTCCTACCTCAGCCTCCTGAGTAGTTGGGACTACAGGCATGTGCATCTGTGCCTAGTTCGTAATCTTTGTATTCCACACAGATGATAACGATATGCCTAACACTTTTCTCTTTTTCTTAGGTGAGAAAGTAGAAAACAAACAAGTGCTTGTAAATAAGTCCATGCCCACAGTGACTCAAATTCCTTTGGAAGGAAGTAATGTACCACAGCAACCACAGTACAAAGATGTGCCTATAACGTATGTATTGATTGTGCCTTGATAATACATAGAAAGGTTAGAAAAAGAGAAGGAATGGGAGAAATTTGAAGTTAGGTGTTGGCGTGTTGGAGAGCTAGAAATAGCAATTTGGGGTAACATTATTTGTCATGAAAGCAGCATGGCATAAAAGATAAAACTAGTCTGTGGAATCATATAGGCCCTAACCTGGGTTTGAGGAGTGGACCACATGGCAAAGACCCCCACACAAAAAAAGTACAGTAATGACCATGATAATAATAGCTTATTGGGAATTTACACTGTACCAGTTACTGTTCTGGACATTTTATGTGTTAGCTCCATTAATCCTACTACCACCCCAGGGGCTATGTTCTCTTAGTAGCACATTGGAAAGATAAGATGGAGGCAAAGAGAAGTTAAGAAACTTACCAAGGTCACACAGCTATAAGGGTCAGAACCAGGATTTAAAGTCATGCAATCTGGCTTCAGAGCCCTTCTCTTGACCACTGCGCTAAACACAGCAAAGCACTGTGGGTGCCAGGGATTTGTCTCTGGAGTAGGAGCACCGAGGAGAAAATGGGCAGCTCTGCTTAGGGAATGGGTCCAAACTCTTCACTGACTTCTACAGATGAACAGCTATTTTACAGTTACAGAGGTGGCTATGCTGGTTGGCTCTCTTCCTGTCTTGAAGGAGGATATCTCTTTTTCTGTGCAAAGCTCGTCTCTCCTTTTGGTATCTTATTTCCGTCTACTCTTTTCAGAGACCTTTTTCTGTCATTTTCTCTTTTATCCTCCCATATTTTCAACCCGTTTCCTATGGATTCCTTTTCCACAGTCTAGAAAATGTGCTCAGATACTTTTTATCTTGAAAGTAAAAGTTTTTCTGGTCTTCGTATCCCTTTCTAGCTGCCACTCTATTCCTCTTCCTTTCATTATGAAGCTCCTCAGAGCAGTGGTTTGTCATCTCCATTTCTACTTTGTTACCTTCCACTCGCTCCCTAACCCTCTGAACTGGCCTCTCACCTACCTCCTCATTCTCCTGAAACAATTCCAGAAGTCACCAATGACATCCTATGTGTTTGTTTCATTCAAGTAATACTTTTTGAGCACTAACAGTATGCCAGGAACTATTCCAAGCGCATAGGATAGTGCCGGGAGGAAAACTGGTAGTCCCTGTCTTTGTGGGGCTCACACCTCAGTGAGGAAAGACAGGGAGTAAAGAAATAAGCAAAACCCATTTGTGGCCGGATTTGCCAAATCAGACACATCCTTCCATCGGAATCTTCTTGCAGGCTGAGACTTTGTCTCTTTATTTTCACCTTGTCCTCCCTAGTGTCTGGCATAGTGCCTGGTGCATAGTGGGTATTCAGCAAATAGTTACCACATGAATGAATGAATTTCATATGACACTTCTATAGTGTTTGACACCACTGACCTCTCCCTTCCCTTGATGTTGTGACACCGCTTTCACCTGGCCCTCCACCCGTCTAATCACTCACTCTTAGCCCCCACATCCTGCCTGGCCTTGTGGTGACCTCATCCTGACCGAGGTGATGCTTGCATCTCATCTGGACAAGCTCCCCAGTTCTCAGCACTCCAGTCACCCTCTTTTTGCTAATGACTCCCAAATAGACATCTGCCCAGTGTCAGCTTCATATCAGCACTTGGACAGCTTTACAGTGACCCCTGGTTCCTCCTTCTGGATCCCTCTCTTGGTAAATGGCATCAGCTGCCAGCAGCCAGCCAGTCACTAGCACAACCTGACCCCTTTCCTTTACTTGCCACACACAGCAATCCTCTTAGCAGCTGTCTTCTCCTCTCCCTCCTCCCTCTTCCTGCTGTGGTGTCTGTGCTGTGGCCCTCTGCTTCGCCTTGACTTGTTAACTGTCCTTCTACCTCCAGGCTGGTACCACTCAGGCTCCCTCTGCATCACTGCCAGGTTGATATTCTAAACTACTCCTCTGGTCATGTTACTCTCTTGTATAAATAGAGTGAAACTTGAATAAGTTAAGTGAAAGTATGAATGGCAGTGGTGCCTGTGGGAAAGGCATCCTCAGCATGCCTTCTTGGCCTCCCCAGCATGCCTCCTTGGCCTCCCACTCCCATACTAGGCCCTGTGTTTCTAGGAAATCACCTCTTATTCTCCGAAATGTACCATTTTAATTCAGTTAGGCCTTATGCATTCGCTCAGACTGCTCATTCTGCCTGGTCAGGTCATAAGTCAAAGGGTACCTCTTCTGTGACAGGGCTTGACAGCCTGCCGCCACTGCCATCCCCCATCCTCAGCAGAATTGACTATCTCCCTTGGGCCTCTCCTGTTCTTCATACCAGATATCATTACTGCATGTACCTGTCTCCTCCTTGACTGGATTGCAAGCTCCTTTGGTGCAGTAACTGTGTCTACTTAATCGTTACATGTCCAAAGGCTACAGGATCTGATACATGGTAGATTCCTAATAAGGTTTGTTGTGTGGAAAAAAAATTAATAATGGAAAAGCTGAGTAAGTAAAATTACTATTATCATTGAGGTTAAGAACTTGGAGTTGACTCTGAAATCCCATTTCCACTTTGTATAAGTCGTGTGCCCTTGGACAAATTACTTAGCCTCTCTAAGCATCAGTTTTCCTCATCTATCATAAGGGAATAACAGTATGGACCATTGTGAGGATCAAATTGCACTGTGCTTTCCTCATAATAAATGTATAGGATTGTAAAAGAGAAATTATGAAATTCAAATTTAATGTTAAAAAAAAAAAAGGGAAGTCATTTTTCAGAGCCCAAGATGAAAATGTCAAAATATGGTTGGCATGAAATGAAATATAATATGGGTGAGAAATTCACACAGGGCAGTTTGAAAACTGTTTTAGTGGCTTTCTCTTAACACCAGTTACAAAGGAGCAACAGACTCATATATTGAAAAAGTGATGATATCCTCAAATGCTGAAGATGCTTTTCTGATCAAAATGCTGCTGAGACAGACAAGGCGTCCAGAGATTGGAGACAAATTCAGCAGTCGTCATGGGCAAAAAGGTAAATTGTATTGTTTCTCAACTTGATTATTAAGTAATATATGAAAGCATTTATTAACTACTTATATAAGATTCCCCCATTTAAAAAATTTACTATGGAAAATGATTACATGGTTATAAAAATTATTCTGGTTTTATGTCTTAGGTTAACCTGTTTATATGTTAATGGCATTTAAAAATCTGGGGTAGACTTGCTCCTCTGTGCTATTTCATTCTCCTGTAGTTGCTATGCCCAAAATTATAAATACATTCTAGATCATGTGCCTATTGAAATACATGTAGCTGTTCAAAAAATAAATAGCAGTGCTTTTTTTTCCCGCCTAAAAGGTACATCTTTAAACTACTGTATGTTCTGTTGGGTCATAGTATCATAAGATGTCAGCACTAGAAGATACCTCAGAGTTATCCACCCCCTTGTTTAACAGATGAGGAAGTTCAGACCCCGCATTTTCAGTGGCCAGTCAGGGATACGCAGCTACTTGGTTGCTGAGCTGGTGTTAGAACCTGGGTCTCCTGACCCCAGGGCGGTGCTTTGTGTGTCTCCTACATCTAATCCCATTGGCAGGCCTCGCTTCTTCCTTTGATGGCCACTGCACAGCTTTGATCTATTTGTAGTTTGGTTATTTTCAAGAAACACAGCACTGTATCACTGTTAATTAACTCATTTATCAGTAAGCTCTCTTTTAGTTACTATACATAGTGTTTAAAGTGGAAAATTTGTCCTGGGGTTTGAATTTTGGCTCTGCCTGCCAGTTAGCTTTAAGAACAACAACAGCTAACACTTTTGTGGCACTAACTGTGTGCCTGGCTGCATTCTCAGCACTTTACAGGTGCTAACTCATTTGACTCTCACACAATTCTGGAAGGTAGGTAGCATCATTATCCACATTTTATAGATGAGGAAACAGAGGCATAGAAAGATTAATAGCTTGCCCAAGGTCACACAGTTGATGGGAGAACGGGCATTTGAACCTTGGCAGCTTGGCTGCAGAGACCTACCTCTTAACTGCTAGGCCACACTGACCGTTAAGCAGTTAGCATTGTGCCTGGCACTTAGTAAGTGCTCAAGAAGTGGCAGCAATGATCATTAACATTGACCATCATTCTTTTTATATATATTTAAGATGTATCACTTCTACTTTTCTACATTGACTCTCACATTTGCTTATAAGTTACTAGTGTGATATCTTCTTATTTTTAATTGGTTTGAAGATAACTGCACATTGTGTTTCTACTGATTTTATTTGCCAAGAAACTATATCCATGTTACAGTTTGCTTGGTCAAGTATACCCAGCCTTGGTTGTCATTCTGTCAACGAAACTATGTCAGACTAAGATACTCTTTCATCAAAATCATTTTAGTTTGATGACAGAGCAAGATTATTTTAGCCTATCAATATTTTAAAGAAATTATTGGTTCCATCTGTTAATGTGAATTTGATACCTATAATTCATATAGTTCCCTGAGATACTCTTAATGCCTTTTGAGTGTTTTTAAAAGTATCTTGAGTTTCTAACGTTTTATATAGCTTGCCAGTAAAAATCAAATTCAGTATATTGAAACTGTTTCTTCTTTTCTCTTGGCGTTGACAGTCAATTAGGGGGTAACCTTAACCTCATTTGCTAAGTCATTGTGGAGCAACCTTCACCTCATTTATAGTCACTGTCTTACTTAGCCTCTTTCCTGGACAGGAGCAAAGTTTGGTACTCTTCTTGTAAAATATTGACACTGGAAGCTTCACAAGAATGCACACCATAAAAGAATATCCCCCTTCTGAATCAGTTTATAAGCCTAAGATACCCCAAATCCTTATGTCTTTGTCCCATCAGGGTATTATGCAGAGAGTTGCAGACTAGCAGGTGTTTCAGTAGCTATGCAATGTGTTCCAATTCCACTAAACTTCTTGAAGGCAGAGACCATGTCCTTGTATTCTCTGTAAAGCCCAATAAGGCTTTTCTCATAGCAAACACTTAATAGATAGTAGATAATACGTGAACTCACAATGAATGTGAATGAATGAGTGAATGAATTAATAAATTGTAGGTAGAGGAAGTGACAGGGGTAGATTCTCTACTGTTGGTGGATTGATTTTATTCAGATTTTAATCTGTCTGCTCTGTGTGAGAACATGTATGCGTATAGACAAAGCAGTGCCTTTTTTTTTTTTGAGACAGGGTCTCACTGTCACCCAGGCTGGAGCACAATGGCTCAATCTCGGCTCACTGCAACCTCCGCCTCCTGGGTTCAAGCTATTCTCCTGCCTCAGGAGAATGTCCCCTGAATAGCTGGAACTACAGACATACGCCACCATGCCTGGCTAATTTTTAGTATTTGTAGTACAGATGGAGTTTCACCATGTTGCCCAGGCTGGTCTCAAATTCCTAAGCTGAGGCAGTCCCTCCATCTCAGCCTCCCAAAGTGCTAGGAATGCGGATGTGAGCCACCATGCCTGGCCAAAGCAGTGCTTTTAAAAATGAAAACTACACACCTGATTAGTAAGCTTCTGAAAATACAGACATCTAGGTAAAATGTCAGGATCTTTGTGCTATAGCATTTTTTTCATAATGTTAATATGATCGGTATAACGTTCATTAACAGACATAGTTTCTAATTTGCAGTGATCTGAAACAGGAGATTTTAGAGAGCTATTCAATCTTAGGGGAGCTTTAACTTGTATGTCTCTTTACAAAACTGAAGGAGTCCTCCTGGGTTTAGCTGACCTTTCCCTTGTAGTGAGGAGTTTGTTTTGCTACTTTTTTTTTTTCCAGATGGCTTTTAATCCAAGGGTAAAAACCCTCTGATTAGCCTAGATTCCCTTGATAGTCCCTTCTCATACAGCTTCATCAGATTTATGTTTAAGATTGGGGAAAAACAAGCAAGCAAACAAAAAGTAGGTAATGTAAACTTTAACAGAGTAATGGAAAGATTCGACATGGGACTCTTAACTGGACATAATTTTTATTTCTCTTAGGTACAATTTTATGAAATAATAAATGCACATGGTTTTAAAAGGTCAAACAGAGCAAAAAGCATTTTTTTGTACACAAAAAATCAGTCCTTGTCTCCCTCCTGACCCAGCTTTGGCTAGGTATAAAATTCTAGGTTGAAAGTTGTTTTCCCTAAGAATTTTGGTGGCCTCACCACATGATACATCTAGAGTCCATGTAAATTGTAATAACACTCTTCTTCCTGATTTTTTTGTGCCCTGTTTCTCTCTCCTTTTCTCTCCTTACCTCCCTCCTACTTACTCCTTTCTCTGTGGAAGCTCTTACTATCTTCTTCCCTTTTTGAAATTCTGAAATTTCATAGGTCTTTTTCTCATTCCTTATGCTAGGAAATTGGACAGCCTAACATTCTGGAGGTTTAAGTTCCTTTCAGTTCTGGGGCATTTTCTTATATTTATTTAGTTAATAATTTTCTCTTCCTCATTTTCACCATACCGTTTCTGGTTTTCTTAGTGGTCAAATATTGGAACTTCCAGATTGATGCTCTAGTTTTCTTATCTTTTTGCCCTTTTCTTGTTTTTCTTTTTAGGAGATTTGATCAATGTTATTTTTCAGGTTTTTTTTTATCCTATCATATTTTAATTTCTAATTAAATGTTTGAAGTTAATTTATATTCTTTCTCTTACAGCAAGAGGTATACTGTTTAGTTTTTTTTCTTAGTTTTAGTTTTTTTGTTTTTCTTTTTCCTTTTTAGTTTTCTTTTGTTTCTAATGTTTCTTTTTCTTTTTGTTTTTTTTTTTTTAAGNGGCAGTATCTTATTCTGCTCTGTCACCCAGGCTAGAGTGCAGTGGCATGATCACAGCTCACTGCATCCTTAACCTCCTGGGCTCAAGCAATGCTTCCATCTCAGCCTCCTGAGTAGCTGGAATACAGCCACCGTGCCTGGCTAATTTTTGTTTTTCTTGGCTTTTTGTTTTTTATTTGTAGAGATTGTGTTTTGCCACATTACCCAGGCTGGTCTCGAACTCCTATGCTTAAGCAATCCACCTGCCTTAGATTCCCACCATGCGCGGATTATAGGCATGGGCCACTGTGCCTGGCTGTTTCTACCTCTTCATAGGATTTTCCTATTTGTTTTCGTGTCCGAATTTGTTGTTGTTGGAGGCTTTTCTCTAATGTCTGGTATGCCCTTGAACTCTAGAAAGCATTTGAAAGTTCTGTGTGGATAGAACTTATTGACTGGTGAATATCATTGTAGGGTGGTCAGGTCACATTCAGTTTCAGCATATTAGGATCTTTCTTAACTCCTGCCTGAAGGTTAGAGCTGGGAATGAGGGTGGGGACAGTGCTTAAGTCTGTCAGCTGACCTCCAGGAGTCAGGCAGGGGTAGGGGCTGGAGCTTACTCTTCAGAGCAGACTTTAATTCCTCTGTATCAGGCTTTCTACCAGCCCACCCTCTGCTGTGCTTTCTACCCTTCGATCTCAGGTCAAGTACTCATATAATGGTTACTCAAGTAAGGGTTGGGGGAGAAGTCTAGTTTCCTGGCTGTATGGGCTAGGGAACACAGGGAACTGACAATTTCTTATATAGACATTTATTTATACAAATATTTGTTAAGTATCTTCTGAGCGTCTGGTACTATTCTAGATGCTGGTGACAAGCAGTAAACAAAACAGACAAAAGTTCCAACCCTTGTGGGGCTTGTTTTCTTGTGGGCAAGAAGGAAAATGGTAAGTGCTGAGGGAATGGTAAGTCGTGAAATGAAAAAAGAATGAAAGCTGGGAAGGGGAATGGGAAGCATGTGAGGGGAAGGTGTGTGGTTAGTGATTTAACGTTTAGGCAGAGTGACTGGGGGACAACAACATATTGAAAAGATGGCACTGAGTAAAGTCCTGAGAGAAGTAAAGGAGTGAGCCCGCTCTGGCTGAAGAGCATTTGAGGCGAAGGCTTTGCAGCTGTAGCTCACCTAATAGCTCACCAGCAAGGAGGCCCTGTGGCTGGAGAAGAGAGAGAGGTGAGAAGGCAGTCATTGAGGCTCATGGGTCACTGTAGAAACTTTGGCTTTTACTCTGAGGGAGAGGGAAGCCACTGGAGAGCAGGTTTGAGCTGGTAAGAGAGATGATCTGACTGACGCTGGCTGCTATGTTGAAAGAAACTGCAGTGGTGCCAGTTCAAAAGCTACGTGAGAGTTGGAGGTGGGCTGGAAAAACATAATGATGAGGAAGTGACGAGAAGAGAGGAGAATCCGGACACATTTTGAAAGTAGAGCCTCCTGGAATTGCTGATAGATTGGGTGGCTTTGACGTAGTCCTCTTGCTTTCAGCTTCACACCTCACGCTGCCTTTTGCAATACTAGTTCTTCTCGTCTCTGTCTTCTGAGCCTTCCCAGGAATCCGGTGGCTAGGTGAAAGGGTGAGGGTGGCACCAAAGGCCAAGTCAGCTCACCTCTTCTTACCTCATCTGCAGGGACTTAGGATTACTCTTCTGTTACCTTTTTGCCCTCTATTTATCAGCTTTCTGAGTTATAGGATTATCTTATGCCCACTGATACCACCGTGCCCATTCTTTCTCCTTAAACATAGGTTTACACCTTGATTTTTTAAAACTCATGTTAGTGAAGTTTAGAGAAACTGGTGATAAACATACGTGTTTCATCTGTCATGTTTAACTAGAAATCTATGTTTATTATTTGAGAATATTCAACACAAGAATGCTTAGTGAGTATGCCTGATCTTTTTCAATACAACTTATAGAACTGAAAAATATTTTAATAAAAGATGAGAAGGATTTTTAGAGCAGTAACCTTTTGTCTCCTGACCAGAGCCTTGCCTTTAAGACTGCTTGGGTTTTTTGTTTTGTTTTGTTTTTTCTATGTTAATCATTTCTAAGATTGAAAACTAACTTAAAAATGCTTAAAGTTCACACCCTGAGAATTATGACATAACTGCTAACAATCATCAGAGAAGTATTGTTAATCACAGTTTGTCAGCTCTTATCTGAAAATAATTTATCTTTTTTCTGGATCATTGTTGTAACTAAGGTCTACAACTTTGATACTCTTGTTGAATGTCACCCATCTGAAGCCAGAGGCATGACAGTAGCAAAAGTCTATTTTTTGAAATTTTATAAATAAAATTCTAAGGATTTGAAGATACCAGTAGTTTTGTTAAAATAATTGTGTATGCTGTTAAATATCCAGAATACCTTGTTGGCTAAATTAGTGTATTATTCCATTCTCACACTGCTCTAAAGACATACCTTAGACTGGGTAATTTATAAAGAAAAGAGGTTTAATTGGCTCAGGACTCTACAGGCTGTGCAGGAAGCACGGCTGGGGAGGCTTCAGGAAACTTACAATCGTGGCAGAGGGCAGAGGGGAAGCAGGCACATATTACACATCCAGAGCAGAAAGAAGAGGGAAGAGGGAGGTGCTACACACTTTTAAACAACCAGATCTCATGAGAGCTCACTCACTATCACAAGAATAGCAAGAGGAAAGTCTACCCCCATGATCTCATCACCTCCTGGCGGGCCCCTCCTCCAAGACTGGGGATTTGACACCAGATTTGGATGGGGACACAAATCTAAGCCATATCACTTAGGTAAGTGTATTTTAGGTTCCTTGAAATTAGGAAGCATGCCCCACTGATTTACTTAACCTCAGAGCACACAGCACAGCACTTTGAATATAATATGATATCCACTTATGATGTTTGAGGAATCCTTTATTAAATAAAGGATTTTACGTATTCATTGGTCTTGCTGGAAATTGTACTGACATAACAAACCAAACTCATTGCTCCCAGCATAAGTATAATTTATTCTTCCTAGTAAATATCAAAAATGAGAGGCCTTATTTTTATCTGGCACCAGGCATTTCAACACCTAAGGCCCATAGCTCTCCAACCCTAACTGATCACACAGGCCCACTAAAACTTCTTCAACCATAGTAACTAAATATAATCATCCCTCAGTATATGCTGGGAATTGGTTCCAGGACCCCTGCACATACTCAAGTCCCACAGTCGCGCCTGTAAAACCCAAATATACGAAAAGTTGTCCTTTTGTGAAGAAGGGCTCACATCTCAAACACTGTATTTTCAATTCACATTTTGTTGAAGAAAAACCCCCATATAAGTAGACCTGCACAGTTAAGACCTGTGTTATTCAAGAGTCAGCTGTATACATGCCCGCCCACATCCACCCCAGGCACAAATGAGAACCTGCCGAAACAGCCCCAGGGAAACCCATCTGGTTATATTTAAGTCACTGTTGTGGGCTCAGAACTGTGTAGAGCTCTTTAGGGGATAGAAAGTAAATTAATCCCTTGACTAATGCCCATGAGGAGTTGACTGACACCTGAAGCAAAAAGATGGATACAAAGGATTACATAGTTAAATGCTAAATTATATGGGAAAAGCCACTAAAAATATAGAGGTTTAGAGTTTACTGTAGTTAGGGATAGAATCTTAGAGTTTGAAAAGTCCTTTTGGAAGTCCAGTCTAAATATGAGTTCTTTTTAGATTATCTTTGGCAGATGGTTTTCCACATTGATTGTGGTCTGTGAAGGGAGGCCCTAGCTATTTTCTGAGGCACGCTCGTCTGTAGTAGCACTGTTCTGATGGTTTTCTTGAGTCAGAAGTGCACTTTTTGTAAGTTATCACAGTTAGTCCTGCCTTGTTTCCTGGGCCATACTGAATGAACATATTGCCTTTTCATCACAGCCACCCTCTGTTCAGTATTTAAAGAAAGCTGTCAGATTGAGGAAAAGTATAGCAAAGAGAGAAAGGTCTTAAGCTCTAACTAAGTGAGCTATTTTGTTTCTTGACACCTTGGCCTCCTTGATACTAGTGTGTGAAAGCAGGGAATGCAGTGCCTGGTGCACAGGCAGCAGGCAGTAGGCAGGTCTGTCTTGGGTCTTCTCTTGCAGGCTGCCTGGTAAAGGAAGGCTTCAGAGACTGGATGGAGTTCAGGTTTGGAGGGCTTTGATGAATATGTGAAAAAAAAATGGTGCAGCAGAGAAGAGCAAATCAATGGACTTGACTGACTAAGATAAAGACAGCAAAAAGAAGAAAAACCACAGGGACTGTGGTTTTGATCCTGGTAAACAATGGCATTAATCACAAATTAACTTTGTGTCTCATTGACTTGAGATGAAGAGATGATGGAAGATCATCTCAAGTGCTTATGTTATTAATTAATTCATCCATTTATTGAGCTTTCACTATGTGACAAGCACTGTTCTAGGTACTGGAAATACAGAGGTAAACAAGACGGATAGGGTCTCTGCTCTCCTGGGGTTTGTGTTCTCGTGGGGGAGGAAACAGATAAGAAGTAAACAAAAATATGAATCCCAACTATTTAGGAGGCTGAGGCAGGAGGATCACTTGAGCCCAGGAGATTGAGACCAGCCTGGGTAGCATAACAAGACTCCATTTCAAGAAAAAAAAAATATGTGTAAACAAAAATATAAACAGGATAATGTAAGCTAATGATAAGTGCTATATATGAAGAATGATGTAAAAGAGCGGATGGCTTAGAAGTAGGAGTGTGTACTTTAGATTAATGAGGAAGGGCCTCTTGGAGGAAATAACACTGAGCTAAGACATGAAGGATACAAAGGAGCCAGCCGAGCAAAAGTCTGGGAGGATTAAGTTATAGGCAGAGAGAATCATTAGGCACGAATGAGTTTGGTATATTCAAGGAACAGAAAAGGCCAGTCTGGCCAGGCATATGCCTGACAAGAAGCATAGTATGAGACTTGGGGAGTGAGAGAAATAGGATGGGGGCATATCCCTCCTATAGGGCCTTTTGGCTAAAAGAAAGGAGACTGGACTTTATTCCAGATATGCTGGGAACCAACAGAACTGTTGGATGGTGGGTGTCTTGGTCCATTTTCTGCTGCTATGACAAAATACCACTGACTATATAATTTATAAAGAAAAGAAGTTTATTTGGCTTATGGTTCTAAAGACTTGGAAGTCGAGGAACATGGCACCAGCATCTGGAAAGGATCATCCCATGGCAGATAGGCAGAGAGACAGGAGAGCTTGTTTTTATAACAAAGCCAGTCCTGAGATAACTAACCCATGTCTATAATAATGGCATTAATCCATTCATGGGAATGGAGTCCTTATGACATAACTGCCTCTTAAAGGCCTCATATCAATTAAATCTCAACATGAGTTTGGTAGGTACATACAAACCATAACAATGAATGTGAGCAAAGGAGTAACAGGATCTAACTTAAAACATCTAGAGCTCACTGTGGATTCTATATGAAAAGTAGATTGGAAGGGGCAAGGAAGGGGGCAGGGAGACCACTGCAGTTGTCCAGGCAAGAAAGGGTGGTGGCTTGGACTAGGACAGCAGCAGTGGAAAAATAGAAGTGGCTGGATTCCGGATATACTCTGGAGATAGAGTCAACAGGACTTGCTTATGGCTTGCATGGATGTTGCAAGAGGAAAAGACAGGAGTTGAGGATGAAGTTTGTGGCCTGAGCAACTGATAATGCAGTTTAACAAGATGGGATAGATTGAGTAAAGAATAGCTTTTGGCATTAGACAAGGATAGAGGTTGAGAGTTTGGGCCTCAGGTTGAGATGCCTATTAGACTCCAAGTGTAGATATTAGGTTGGCAATTTGATATAGAGTCTAGAGCTCCAGGGGGAGATTGGGATAGAGAAAAAATTAAGGAATCATTTGCATGCTGTTTATCTCCATATTTATAGTATTTTACTTTTTGTGTATTGATCATTTATAAGTACTTTTATCTATATTTCATCCTTTAACCGGTACAGTCCCAGTTTGTATTGTTATTCCTACTATAAAGATTACGGAGACTGAGGCTCAGAGAGGTGAGTAGCGTGCCACCTACAGCTTGGTGCTGGCAAAGCCTGCATTTGAATCCAGGATTTTGATTCCAAGCATATTGCCCATTTGGTTAAATCTGGTTAAAGGTGGCTCTTTTCTCTTCTTATATCTTACTCTGCCCCTGAGATTGCCATATTCCCAGATATTTCTTATTGGAAAGACACCGCCTTTCCTGAGGATGAATCCTGTTGTTTCTTAGTATTATTTTCTGTCTCCTACTTAAGATGGGCATCTTCTCAAAATTCCTATTCTTCTTGGATAAGCAGCTTTACAGCTGCCACACATCTAGAATAAATACTACCCTCATACAGCTTGTTGCAGAAATGCTTGCCAAAGCCCCATATTAAGACATACTCCTAAATAAAGCTGTATTTTCTGGTGCCCTTTTCCTTCTAAAATCAGCTCATTGTAAAACACTATACTATCCCCACTTCTTTCTTTAACTGGTCCTCTGGTCAGGCTTTAATAGCCTTCTGTAAAATTCAAAATCTATCAGGATTTCAAACAGATGTAAAAGGAAGTAGATTTTTTAGCCCTAAACTTTGACAGTTTTCCCAATTTATTTGGCTAGATGTGATAGTTAAAGCCATAAAAAGAGAGGCACTTGAAGAAAATATTTTGGCCAGTGATTACAGTTAGGGCACTTGGAACCTTCTATGCCATGCACAGATTTGGCAGGTGTCTGTAAAGAGCCACACAATAACCCAGGCCTTAGTGTGGGCCCAAAGGGGAACCACATCAGGCCTAAAGGAGTTGGAAGTTGGTGAGTAGAATATGAGTGAAACAGAAAATGTAGTCCACAACATCAGTTATGCTGTTTGTAGTTGTCATGAAATAAACTGATAAAAATTTCAAAGTGTCGAGTTTTCAGGATATATGTTTCACACCAGAATTCCTGCAGAGATTTGTTTGTTTCTGTTTTGGTCCAGATACATGCCAGAATAAGAGCAGTGGTTAGTGGAACTTAGTTTTTTCTCCTGAAATGTAACATCTCCTGCACAGTGACACATACGTATTATCTGTGAGAAAATTTAAAGATTATTTTTATTTAGTATATACCTTTGTGCACATTCTTTTTCTCTCTCCATTTAGAGCATTAAATTTAGTGTTCTGGTTAAATGTTCTGGGTGTTCAGAAAGTAACATGACCCTGCAGATCATCTGATTTTTGTCTTTTCTTAAATGTTTACTTTGACAAAGCTGTTGTTAGGGATTCTTTTTGTACATGAATTATGTATAGATCACATTTCTGCACCCAGTGCCTCCTGAAATATTCTAACAATTAAAGGAGACTTGAAAATTTCGTTTCAGAGAACATGTGCATCTGTCCCGCTCAAGCCTGATCACTTCAAAGGTGGTAGGATAATGAGTAGCTAAATGAAACAAACGTGAAGAGGAAGCAGAACAGTGGTAGTTATATGCTGCATATGATCACAGAGCTCATGGAGAAGAGTGAAGGGGGCAGAATGCGTGGGTAAACTGGAATAAGTGAGTCAATACTGAGTAGCTGGGAATCAGCATCAGTGCTGTGTGATAAGCAAAGATTGAATGCAATTGGTCAGAGAAGGCCCACTGGAGAAGTGAAAGTGTTTTATTAGTTACAGCTGTGACAGACCCAATAAGCAGCATCAACTTCTGTAACCTCAAAAGTGGAGGAGGACTAAGCAGAGAACCAAGTAATGAGGAAACAAGTGTTTTATAAAGAAGGTGGTGTCACAATTAACATAGACTACTGTGGCCTCAGAAGCAGGCAGGATTAACTCATGGTGTACTTTTTAGATGAGGACATTTCAATACAGCCTTCTACTGAGATACTCAAAGAATCTTAATGAAGTACCACCTTCCTTTAAGCATTGTGAGGTCAGTTATATATCTTATCAGTAAATGTGCAGTGAGTCTGCACCCCCCAAAAGAGCTGGGCTTTTGATCAAGAATCTCTGGAGCCGTTCATCCTTTAGTAGTATGCAAGATGCTGGCCAGGTGAAATTATTTAGTAATAACCTTCTAGACATCAAAGTTGTGAATTTGTTGTTTATTTACGAAGGCAAGAAAGTTTGGTTTGTTTTAAATTCATTTGGGGAGAAATAGGTAAACCCTGAAGTCTCCTTTCCCAAGTGGTCTAGGCTTCTAGGTATTTTAGAGTAAAGCCATGACTTACCTGGTTGATGCATAATGATGTTGCAAAGGGAAAACAGAGCTGAACATGGGTGTGGAATGTTATTCTATGTGTCGCTGATATATATTCTAATCACTTTTACAGATAAAGATAGGAAGAGATAATCACATATGCTGATTGAAATTATGTTTGGAATTAGACTTTCTATTAAAATCAAAATAACATACGTAAGCCTCTTCAACTATGTTGTAAATTCTAATGGAACTCACCAAGGGCAAATATTTTTATCTTGAGCCTTGTTTTCTCTGATGATTAGTGCATTTATTAGAAGATTGACTATTCCTTTTTAAAAAAAAGTTATTTAACAAAAATTATCTGACAGCCTAAGGAATTCTCAAGTTAAGTTTCATTTCAGTGTTCAGGCAAACCAAATTATTATATTTCCAGATTTCCTCCTTTTGCTGCCATTCACAATGAAGGAGGAAAAAGTGGACTCCTTTGATGTGGAGAGGAAAAAAAAAAAGCAATATATCACTTCCCTGAAAGAACATTTCTCAGTCTCTCATGTGAAAAAGGATTAGCACCTCCAACAAAGGTCCTGTGGATCACAGCATCGGGCAGCAATACCAAGCAGTACTCCTAAGGAGAGGAAAAACTGTATTTGAGCAAGAGTGTTTGTCCTGGCAAACAGAAGCTTTTTAATAACTGCAAATCTGAGATAATAGCGTACACTCCCTAAATCCTTAAGGACCAGACAGCTAGTTTAAATGGAGTGAAGTCAACTTTTGTTTTACAATAGAAGTCTAGTCTTATCAAAATGTAGATTTTTCACTTATTGGTTTAGTCTGCCTATCTGGTTGATAAGGATTATGCATATATGGATAAAATAATTTGGAAGATTCATCTTTGACCCTCACTTATATAAAAAAAGTTCCATTGTAAGGTCACTTGCTTCTATTTTGCACTAATAAAAGTTATTCAATAACCTGCTGAATTAATTTATTAAGATTTTGGTTGAATGTTTCTTAGAAGGAAAGAAAACCTGCCCTGACTTTCTAACACATTAAAGAATCCTGTTACAGTAGACATAAAGAGGCTGTGGGAAGTAAGAAAATGGTAATTCATGTGTGACAGAAAAGCCAAGAAGAAAGCGTATCTGTTAAGGTTTGGTTTAAAAGTTTGGTTTGGCTAGACCTTCATTTCTTAGTCCCCTTTTCTGTATTATTCTTTCTAAAATTGAGAGAGTGAAAATAACCTGATTTAAAGTAATAATAATCATACCTTGTATTCATGTAGTACTTGAGACTGTCTAAAATCCTCTCTGCGAGACCACAGCTTTTACACAGTCTGGATAGCTTTGGCTCTCTACTTTGCTTGATCCTGCTTGAATGGAAGTTTCTAAGGGGGAGGGGAGAAGGAGGCTGGTAGGGCTAACAGTATGAGCCCCATCATAAGGTGGTGTATGATGCCAAATGATCCATCAGAGTTTTGGTCCAAAACTGAAACTCCAGCAGCTCTTACTTTAATGTTAGAAATCAGGGTTTCTTCGTCCACACAGACACCTTATTGTAAAAAGGTTTTATTGAATTGGCTTTTTTAGGAACAAATTTTGGTCTTCAGTAGCTCGCCAGTAACCCTCTGACCTTTCAGTAAATATCCAACTGAAACTTTGAAATTAGGGTATTTAGTGTTTTATGGCCCAGAATAAAAATCTCCAATTCTGTTTCCAAATAGTATAGCCTCACCACATTTTATTAAGCTCTTGACACATTCAGCCGTGTGTATTTTGTAAAGTTCCTATGGTTATTGTTTTACAATAGCTGCTTCCAAAAGCATTGTAAGGGTTTCAATTAATCAGCCCTTTGTGCGCTTCAGACTATGCAAATTTATCACATCAAACCATTCAACTGCTCATGGGAAAGCCGTGTAAAAACTGTATTGTCTTCTAGCGCCTCCTCTCATTTAGAGTGATGTTTTAATAAGAAAGCTAATCAAGTTTTCTTATGCATTATTTATCTGTTAACATGTAAGGAAGAGCCGAATTAAAATTATGTCAACCGGGATATGGCAAGTGATGTGATAGATCTGGAAATGATTCAACAGCAGAACAAAGCCAATATGATTCAACAGTTTTTGTCTACTCCCCTCCTTCTGGGGATTATTTAAGGTGCTGGTGTGAAAAATAAAAGGAGGTTAATTTGATAGCTGAAAAGGGGGAGGGGAAGAAAGGAATAACCACCTGTGTTGGCCTTAACATTTTGATTTAGAGATTTCATTTCTGAATGTATAAAAGCTCATTGAGATGAGTTTACTCAAAGCAAACCATTTCTTAATAGGAACAGTCAAACTTGAAAGCATTCCTGCTGCTTCTTTGGGCCCATTTACCACCATATTCATCAGCAGTAAACTATTCCCCAATAGATATCTGCAACCCCAGGCCTCATGAAAGTTATCAGGAGACAGTGTCTTGATGATGTTAAATGACCTGAACAACCCAGGAAGGAGTGAGCTGCTTTTCTGCCTCTCCAGCCAAAGTTAGTGCAACTGCAACTGCTCCTTCTATTCATTAAGTTGGTCTCCTTTGCTTTGCTAGTTTGCTTCCTGCTGAGAGTAATTAGGTTTCTTATATAATAATAATTCCTTGTATTTAGATGCAGTCTTTCTCTAAGGACGTTAAAGTACCTCTCAGACATTAGCTCATCTGTTCTTCTAACACAATTGCCTCATGAGATAGGTGCTAATTATTCCCGGTACAAAGAGCAAACAACTAAGGCTTACCAGAAAATGGTGCTTCCCCTGCACCCCCAAGGTAACACATCTGTTGAACAGCATTGAGTCAAATTAAAGTCACCTAATTCCTCGATTACCTGCTGTACATAGGTCTGAGAGTCCAAGGGGTGATGAATTCTTTACTGATGGCATTTCCCCCACATTTATTAACCCCACTAATACTGAGCATTGGTTGAGTGTTAACTCCTTTACTAAACATGGCTCTCTTCTTACACTGTGACTGATGGAGAAAAACCACAGCAACATTTCACTTCAGCGTAGAGAGTGTAAAACTGTGCAGAATAAATAGCCTTGCCTAACAGCTAAGTAACTGCAGAAAGTGAAAGGAGTAATTTAGACTTTGATTAGGATTATTTCAGCAGACTATCCTGCCAGATGTGCTTCACATCATTTAGAGCATTAGAAAGTGGCAAGCTGAATTGTATAAATATATACAATATATTTACAGAGTTTTAATATTTACTCAGATAACTTGATATAAACTACCTCCACCTGTCTGGAGTTGAGACCCTGAACCTCAACTTCCTCACCTTCTCACAGTACTTGTCACACAACATATGCTTAGCAGTTGAGGGAAACGATGCCTTTTCTCTTTCTTCACTCAGAAAAGGAAGAGTGATAATATATATCAACCTCAGAGGGGTAAGTTTAATTCAAAAGTGGTTACACTTAGAAGGTAGACTTGCTAAATAAAAATAAAAATTAAAGCAGTTTGTGATATTAAAATGAGAACTGGCCATCAACAAAATTGAAACAATTTACTAGTCAAGTCTCAACACAATGAAGTCACGTAAAAAAAATCTCCTGAATTAGAGATGGCATTACAGTTGTCTTCTGCAGTTGCATTTGCTTTCCTGTCTCCATATGTTACTAGAATGCATTAATTTTTTCTTCTTTTCTTTCTTTTATTTTTTCTTTTCTTCCTCTCTTACCTTTTATCTTTTCCTGTTTAAGATAGTCCTTTACACAGAGACAGTACACTAAAACCAGCATTTTTTTAAAGGCCAAAAATGACTTTTGAATAAATTGTTGCTGTTTAGAATTAGGAATACTTTTTAACTCAGGCATGGTGGCTCAAGCCTCTAATCCCAGCCCTTTGACTTGAGTCCAGGAATTCAAGACCAGCCTGGGCGACATAGTGAGACCTCATCTCTACCAAAAAAAAATAATAATAACTTTTTAAAAATTACATAATGGCACACAACTGTAGTCCCAGCTTCTAAGGACGTGGTGGCACACAAATGTAATCCCAGCTAATAGGGAGGTTGACGTGGAAGGATCATTTGAGTGAGCTGTGATTGTACCACTGTACTCCAGCCTGGATGGCAAAGGAAGACCCTGTTTAAGAAAAGAAAAAAGAAATATTTTTAAAGACAATTAAATGATACATGAGATTAACTGGACTTTTCCTGAGCAAACCTATTCTTAAGTGATTTCTGTGTTTTGTGACGCCTTGGAAATAGAAATAAATTGGTGTAGGCGCCAGCAGTATCTGGGGCATGATACAGAGAGCTGTGATAATGGAGCTTAGATTTGCCTCTCCAGAGTGGATTGGCAGTCAGATTTAGACTCCCTAAATTCTTCCCCTTTACAACTTGAAATTAAGATGGATGGTGATGGAATAATATTTTTTTGATTGTGGTATCTGAAGTCCCTTTCTGCTCTAACTGTCTGTGATTCCTTTTTTTTCTCTTATTTACTTGCATTTATTAAAAGTTCTGTACGTAGTCTGTGTCCAATTCCCATTTGGCCCTAGTGAGTGCATTAAATGTTCCTGAGCATGTTAAATCGGTGTATTTGCATTTTATTGCCAGGAGGTTGTGCTATAAACAATGGGGTTGAGACACCAGCATGAGCCGGGGGATGAAATTTTATTTTAAAATCTGAAATGCTGTGTAAGCATTTAAGGTATGAATTGGTAATTGTTTCACAATAGCTTCCATTAGATATGGTTTATTTGTAGTCCATCCTCTTTTCAAGGATCCAGGGGAGTGTGTTAACACACTGAAGCACACCGCATATTATTTACATTTTAAACCAGTGTTAAGGGAAAATGACCATAACTTTTAAGACTTCTGAATATTGGCATGGACTTTATGACTCTGTCCCTGGAGAAAACAGTTTTAATCTTTCATTTGAAAATAAGAAAAGAAACCTTCCCGCTGTGATTAAGGATTTGAATAATTCTGAAACAGAGAAATACTGTTAGAAAAGGAAAAGTCTGGTTCTAAGATTGAGAACTCGCTTTGCACCCCTAATGAATTCAGTAAAATACAAACTTTTAAAAATCATCTGTCTAATTTGAGATTCGAGATCATCAAATTCTGTCTAAATATTTTGTTTTAACTTCTAAGCTCATTATGGTCTCTTTGTGTTAACTTGTATTAAAATCTGTCAGCTATGACTGGTCTCATAAGCACAGTCAGCGGACCAGAATAAGTTAATTATTTACTTGTGTCACTAGTGCTCTTCATCTAATGAAATGCACAGCTGTGTTAGATCTGCAGTTGGATGTGTAGCTTCCATTGTTCCACAAGTCAGCAGAGGGTAGAAGCCGCAATGATGGAGAGCCCTCAGTTCTTTCTGCTGTTCTGGCTTTCTGTGTCGATTTCATGGATCTTTTATCATTCACTTTCACACAAAACAAACAACACAGGGCTGTCTGCTATGGGAACCATCTTGGCATATAAAAGGGTTTTCAGGACCTAAAGTAATTTTAAGTCAGCTAAGATTTAATTTTTGACTTACAGGTGCCCTTGGTTCAGATATTGCCAAAGCAGTTCCTATAATAGAAGGAAAAAAATCTGAAAGCTACTTACATGTATTTTTTAAACAAAATGTCAGAAGAGGGCTGATAAGAAAACAACTTCCCCAGGAGGAAGCTCTGCACTAAATATTATTAATCAGATTTCAAGCAAAGGTATTAGAGACTCACATTTCAGGGGAACGAGCACTTTCTTCATTTTGATAACATAATAAAGTTGAATTTGATTAATTAAATGTGTCAATTAAAACTGAAAACACAAACTGCAAGTCATCTCTCTTCTTACCCACCCCAGTATAAGTATGTCATGCTTCCTTGGTCAGCTTCTGCACCTCATGCACCTCACTCCCACCTTCTCTTGATGGAGGGTGGACAGGCAGCTTCCTCCTGGGCAGACACCTGCCTCCTCCTGCGAACTGCTGCTTAAGGGGTGCCGAGGTTTCTCTTTGGTTTTGTTTTTTAAGGGGTGTAGCCGAACCTTCCATCTCCTCACCAGCCAAAATTACATTCTCACCCAGGCTTGTCCCAGAACCGGCCCCTTTAGGGATTGCCGTTTTTAACATTTCGTTCACTGCTGAGCAATGTTGTTGTCGGTGCACCTAGATTTACAATTTGATCTCTTTCAAAGTAGATTTCCCAGTAGCCCTAGGGTTTTGTCAGATAATTTCAGTGTGGATAAGATGGATTTTTGGAGGGAAGAAAGAAGGGTCACATACTCTGCTTGATTAAAATTCTAACATGTTGTAGCAGAATTTGAAATAAAACAAACTAAATAATTGTTTCTGTTCTTCATGTAGGAAAGCATATATTCTTTATAATAGACAATACTATTTTAACCCAAAAGCCAATTTAAACTAACTACATGCTCTAGAATTCAACTTCACAAACTTATCCATATTGTTGGCAGCTATAAGATATCAGAATATTAATAATCAGTATTACATAGGCAAATGGCATTCTTTGTCTTTTGACTTTAGATCCTGATGATTATAACAAACCACAAAAAGTTTATTTTAAATTAGTTTGAATAATTACATAGAGTCAAATTTAATGAAATATTTGAGAGCAGTTTCTTTGCAATAGAGGCAGTTAATAACTTTACACAGAGAAAAGGAATTTTATCTTGTACTACAAATGTAAAAGTGTTTGTTTTCTTAGTCCAATGCCATTGTACACTAATTTTCTGATTCTAAATTATGGAGATTGTAAGTAACAATCTAAATTATATTTCTACTCCTCTTCCCAAGAAAAAGAAATCAGAGGAATAAAAAGCTATTTAGCAACAAAATCTCCTACAGGTTAGAATAATATTAAGGGAGTAATAAAGTACAGTTAATTAAAAAGAGAATATTAATAGTGTATAGAGTTGGTAGGTTTTTCTTTTGTTGTTTTCATTCTTAGAATGCCATTTCTAATTCTAGCCTTTTTTTTCCAAAAATCATTTGGCATTTAATTTTCTTGTTTATCTTTACAAGTTCAATCAAAGATCACTTTCCTAATGGGCTGTAAGCTATAGGAATTAAAATTCCTTTGGGCAGTTTAGACCCAGGGGAAGCCCTGGCAAAAATCAGCCAACTAGCTAGAGCGCTGCAGCCTATAGGTAGACCTATTAGCATATCAGCCACACACGAGTACTTCTTGTCACTGTTTTTTAAAACCACATTGTAAGTACACCCCTCATCTAATCATTTCTGTGTTTGAGGGTCAGAGAACTTGGATTCCTGTAATTCGGGTGCAGAACCCAGCAGATCACAAACTAGCTGATGAGGAGCAAAACTGCTGCTGACTTAAAGCTTCAGGGATGGCCACAGGCCCAGGGTCCAGTGAAGCCGCTGCTCTTCAGTCTCTGTGGCACAGGAGGGTGGGCAAGCAGCCCGACAGCACCATTGTGTGCCATGCCAACAGGACAGTCCACAGGCTGCGATGCCTTTCTCAAGGAGAGTCGTTTTTGAACTGTTTGTCTAGCAGGATTTTTGAAAATTGCTTTCGTTAATCTTGATAGAGACCATGGTGAAAATTTCAGAGCAGTGGAAATAGAGATAGCAGCAGGGAGATCCCAATTAAATACTGTATTCCTCTTTCTGCCTATTTGCTTTACGTGGCATGAAATCTTTTCTCCCCCAGGTGTTTGTGGCTTGATTGTCCCCCAGGAAGACATGCCGTTTTGTGATTCTGGCATCTGTCCGGACATCATAATGAACCCACACGGCTTCCCATCACGAATGACGGTCAGTTACCTGTAGGTTTTTCAGAGTCACTGCCTTTAAGGAAGAAGCAGGCAGTTAGTTTAATTAGAGTGAGTGGAGGGGACGGGGATACTGAAGCTGTTTTTCAGGTGGAGCCCTTTTGCCCCTTGCCAGATAAACAGGCTTCCAGCCCCTGATGATTCTGGGCTACTCTTCTCTACAGAAAGAATGAGGAGCATGTCTATACTTCCTTTTGAGAGTAGAGGCTTCTGAGTGACCCCTTAGCAAAAGAGAACTCCTTGTATTGAACCTAAATGGATCCCCCTTCAGTAATTATTTTTTGTTATCCTGGCTTCACTTCTTACCAGCTGTGTGGCCCTGGACAAGTTGCTTATCCTCCTTGTACTTCAGTTTCTTCATCTGTAAAAAGAAGAAATATAGACCCTATCTCATAGGGGTATTGTGAGTTGTAAAATTAGATCACACATGTCAAGCTTAAATACTGCTGCTATTAATTTATCACTGTTATTAATAGTGATTGTTTCATATCCTTTTGGGGAAATAAGCAGGAGATGATTAATCAGAGAGAGTGCTTGTACCACAGGGAGGTGCTCACTTAATTTGTTCACATCCGACAGGTGGGGAAGCTTATTGAGCTGCTGGCTGGCAAGGCCGGTGTGCTGGACGGCAGATTCCACTACGGCACTGCGTTTGGAGGCAGTAAAGTGAAGGATGTGTGTGAGGACCTCGTTCGCCATGGTTATAACTACTTGGGGAAAGACTATGTTACATCTGGCATCACAGGGTAAGCATGTGATTGAGCCATTTTAAAGAAAAAGAACGGTTTTACTAGGATGGGCCTTAAGGTATACTCTATTAAGTATACCTTCAGGCAAGCTTGTACAGCTCTTCTAGGATGGCTTTGAATGCGGCCCAACACAAATTTGTAAACTTTTTTTTACTATATTATAAGATTTTTTTATGTGATTTTTCTTTCTTTCTTTCTTTTTTTTTTTTTTTTTAGCTTATCAGCTATCATTAGTGTTAGTGTATTTTACGTGTGTCCCAAGACAGCTCTTCTTCCAGTATGTCCCAGGGAAGCCAAAAGATTGGACACCCCTCCCTTAAGGTGTAAGCATTAAGGCCCATATGCCTTAAGCTCAATTTTTTCAAGAAACTGAATACATGAAAATCTAAATTAGAAAACTAACAATTAAGGAGTGCTGTCCGTACTGGTAAGATTATAATTTAGAAAGTAGAAAAGATTTTTGGGAGGCCAATGTGAGTGGATCGCCCAGGAGGTTGAGACTATCTCGGGCAATATGGTGAGACCTCATCTCAAAAGAAAGAAAATATAAAATATTTAATTTACCAATATATGATTTCTACCCTATACCTACTTTTAGGGAACACATCAATTACATATAATGCCAAGTTTTTCTCTAACCGTTGAACTTTCCCTGCATTGATGTGATGAGTGTCAGAATAATTAATGCTTTGACAGATAGACTGAGGCCTAACATTTGTTCACTAAAGATGTGCTAAGCACCTACTTAATATGTGCTAAGCACTGAGTATATACCAATAAATGTTGTAGACATGGTCCCAGCCTTATGGAGCTGACCATTTAGGTGTGTGGCTAGACGTTAAACAATAACAGACAAAAGGTAACTTCTCATAGGGTCTACTGTGACCATCTAATTTAAAACTAGAACCCCATACTGCCCATTTCCTGCTTTATTTTCTCTGTAGCACTCACCATTTTCAAATATACTGCATAATAATACTATCACCTGTCTCCCCAACTAGAACATAACCTCTGTGAAAGCAGGGCTGGTCTATTTTGTTTAGTGTTCTATTTCCAGGGCATAGCACAGGGCCTGACACACAGCGGGCACTCCATAAACATTTTTTGAAAAAAGAAATGCAGACAAATAAATACAAGTACAAATAGCTCTCAGCAAAATGAAGACAGAGTGGGTGAGAAGGCCCCTGTGAGGAAGTGGATATGATATTTCAGCTGAGAGATGAAGGGTGAGAAGGATGGGGCCTTGGAACAGTGTTTAATGGAAAGGAAAAGTCAGGTTTAACACCTTGCCAGGGAAAGAGCTTGGTAAGTTCAGGAAACAGGAAGAGGCCAGCCTGGCTGTGGTGCAGTGAAGAGGCAGTGCCGGTGTCCTGAGGTGACGGTGGTGGGGAAGAAGAGTCAGGCGACCAGGCTTGGGAGCTTGTGTTAACCTGTGAGAAGCAGATCCCTGTTCACAAGCAATGATTGTGAATGACAGTGTTCTGAAGCTGGAATCACTGTGGTTTTTAAAGGATCAAATTAGTTGCTTAAATTAAGACTCAGGTATTTTTATGCCAGATAAAACTCCAGGACCTAGTGTTTACAGTGTCGTTCTGGGTTTTGTTTGTTTGTTTGAGACAGAGCTTTGCTTTTGTTGCCCAGGCTGAAGTGCAATGGCACTGTCTCAACTCACTGCCACCTCCACTTGCCAGGGGGTTCAAGCAGTTCTCCTGTCTCAGCCTCCCGAGTAGTTAGGACTACAGGCACGCGCCACCACGCCCAGCTAATTTTTTGTATTTTTTGTAGAGACAGGGTTTCACCATGTTGGCCAGGATGGTCTCGAACTCCTGACCTCAGATGATCCACCCACCTTGGCCTCCCAAAGTGCTGGGATTAACAGGCATGAGTCACTGCGCCCTGAGGTTTTAAACTACTCGAACACTAGTGAAACTCAGCATGGAAGCATGTGTGAAAACAGAACTTGATTTTAGTGCTGCAAATAGACTCTCCAGATGTGATTGAAAAGATTAAAACCTATATCTGTTAAAAATGTGGAGTGCTTTTAAAAATTACCTATTAAGAGTATAATAATATGGATTTCTTAGGTGTATCATACTTGAGATGCTGTATAAAAATCACATTACAGGAAAAGAGTAATGAACCATTTCAGAAATGGTTCAACAAAATAATCGTGCCCATCTCAGAAAACACAGTTGTCATTGCTAAATTTAACCTTCTCTTCACTTCTCTACCCAGAAATAAGGCACATTTTTGGCCAGATGTTGACCAGAAAGTGCAAAACCATAGGATCCATTTGGTGGGCCTCATGAACATAATTTGTACTGACAGAATTGGATGGGTTATATCCTGCTTGCCATAGGTAATGGTTAGTCTATATCAGAGTCCACACTGCCTTCCCGTGTCCACCCCCCACCCCACCCCGCCAGCCATTTATTTTCTTTGCCATTTATTTCAGCGGCAAAATTTGAGAAGTACTGTTTAGTTGAAAATTCCTGAGGGCATGCAAACACGTTATCACCCACAAGCTTTCACCTTTTGTTCATTCTTGAACATAGGTAAGAGGGAAAATTGCATATGACTTTACTCTGTGGTTGATGGAATAGCATTGGGTAACAGAGTTTCATAAATTCTACCATGAGCAACCCTACCATTGAGGAATAGAATCATTCACTGTTAGAGCTGGAGAGAATCTTGTTCTCACCACCTTCTTGTACAACTAAGAACACTCAGCTAGAGAGGTTGTATAATTACTTTACTATGTGACAAAACCGAGACAAGGACAGGGTCTCTTGATACCCTCTCCATTGTGCCTTCTACTCCACTCTGTGTCTTCCAAGAACGGGTTGTGCTGAAGTCAGCAGAATGGCCTGGTGATCGAAAAAGCCTTGGCCCACGTTGCTGAGAGTGTGATCAGGGACACCAAGCAAGCAGGAGCCAAGCTTTTTCTTTGCCTCTCTGCTGTGTTTGTTGTTTCCTTTGCTTTTTCTACTCTTCCATCATGCCACAGCCCAGAATTTACTTGTTTCAAATCTGACCAGTGTTGCAGTTAGAGCCCTGGATTTGAACCCCCACTGTACCACTCACCAGCTCTTATCTGACCTTTCGGGCTCTCTGTGTCCATGTCTTCGTCGGCAAAATAGGGGTGACAGTTCTTCCTCCCCAGATCATTGTATGGATTAAGTAGCACATGGTAGATGCTTCCTTCCCTTTGAAGAAGAAAGTTTGAGGCAGTTAAGAAAAATTTTTAAGGCATCAGTGCTCTGGTTGTTCTTGCTCCAGACTAATGAGAAAAAGGTTTCTTCTGTTAAAGTACATGCATATTTACTCTCTTTTTAAACTCTTATTACAGTTTTTCGAAAGATTTATTAAATCATTTATGTAATAGACACTTATTGAGCACCATTTGTGTGCTAGGCAGGGTCACAGGTGCTGAAGCCACAGTGACAAAGGAGACAAAGTGCTTATCCTTGCAGAGTTCCTTCTTATGGAGAAGATAAACAATAATCAGAGAGACCGTAAATATACACTGAGGTATCAAAAGGGGCAAGTGCACCAAAGGGTCAGTTTGAGACAGTGCCAGAGTGGCGATGCCAGATGGGAGGAGAACTTCTTTAGATGCAGTGTTCAGGGAATGTCTCTCTGTGCAGGTGAGATGTTTGACAGAGCCATCTGAGCACCTGGTGGGAGAGTGTTTCAGGCCAAGGAAATGGTAAGTCAGAGGCCCCAAGAGAGGAATAAGCTTGCTACATGTGAGGAGTAAAGAAGAGGCCAGTTGTGCTGGAGTCAAGTGAGTGGAGGGACACGGGAATAGGAAACAGTAAGGTGTGCAGGAACTGGATTATGTCTCACCATACGGTCATAATACAGAATTTTAGCAATACAGATTCTGAGTATGATTGGAAGCCACTGGTGAGTTGAGAGCAGAAGAATGACCTATTGTGATTTACGTTTTAGAAGGAGTCCCCCTGGCTTGTTACACAAAGAGTAGATTGTTGAGGGATGAGAGTGGAAGCAGGGAGATGAATTCGAAGATTATCTGTGGTGGCCCAGGCAGGAAAGGATGGTGGCCTGACCAGGGAGGTCACCCTGAAGGGATCATCCCATACACACTGTTTCCCAACGTGTTTAAATGTCTATTTCTTTGTAAAACCATTTATCTTTGAATATAGCTATCATACTTTTCATATTTTCAGAACTAGTCTTTTCATTTACTACAGACTGAAAATCATTCTTATCCAATCAGTCATAAATGAGTATAAGAACCTGGCACTGTTGGGTCCAAAGGCTGTCTCTTGCTAGGCCAGACTTAGTTTCTTAAGTCACAACACTTGATCTTTTTCAGAGAGCCCTTAGAAGCATACATCTATTTTGGCCCCGTGTACTATCAGAAGCTGAAACACATGGTGCTGGATAAAATGCATGCCCGAGCCCGGGGCCCACGAGCTGTCCTTACTAGGTAAGAGAAAATACTTACAAAAAGAATTGATGATGCATTCAAGTCTACCTTGTATTTTCCAGATATGGCAAAAAGCAGACTCAACAAAGTTTCTGTTTTCTTGAAATGTCAAAATTTGACAAGTTTGGCGTTAAGAAAATCATATATGTATGATTAGCACGAAAAAGTAGCAGCCAATTAAAAAATTATTTCACAAGCACAAGAGCAAACCCACCACATGTCTTGCCAATGAACTCCTAGCACAGCTATTTACTGTGTAAATGTCTGCAAATATGGTCCTATTCATCAAGGTTCATATAAGATGTGTACATATATACCCACACACACATTGATATGCCTGCATGTACCCATGTGTACACAGAAGACACATGCATACATTATTTGGTAGCATAAACCACAATTGTAGTTTTTTAAAACTAATGTTCTTGGAGCACAAGGCACCTCCACTTCCATACTTATTTGAATAAGCTCGAGAAGATCAGAGGCCACGTGTGCCCCATTTACAAGTGTACCCTCAATTTCAAGCACAATGTCTGTGTGTTAATGAATAGATAAATTTGTTAGGAAAGAGAATTAGAGCTACTAAGTTTCACATGTTCTTAGTGCAACTTTCCAGTTGGAGATGCATAGTCTAGGGCAGTGGTTCTTAGCCAGGGATGATTTTGCCTCCCCGGGACATCTAACAACATCTGGAAACATTTTCAGATGTCCCAACTTGGGCTTGGGGAAGTAGCTACTGGCATCTAGTATGTAGAGGCCAGGAATGCTGTGGGGACAACTCCCCACAACAAAGAGTTACTCAGCTCAGTATGTCAGTTGTGCCGAGGATGAGGAACCCTGGGCTAGGGGAGGGAACTGAGGCCTTGGAGTCAGATGGACAAGGCTGTGATCTCATCTCCACCTGTTCATACTGTCACAAGCCTTGGACAGATCACTGATGACCACAGCTTGATGAAACGCTCAGCTTCAGCGTTTCTCATATTTAAAATGGAGACAACAGTACCTACTTCACAGGTGCTGATGAATGTCAAGAGTATGAATACAGAATGTGTACAGTACCTATTCACGGGTGATACACAGCAAGCATCCGGTTCCCTCCCCACTTTCACTGAGCACTGCCTGGATGTAACAGTGAGGAGAGGGGCAAGGATGAAGCAGTTCATGCTTGGGTTGTTTTTTTTTAAGCCAAGGGAGAGATGTAGATGACTCAAGTCCTTGACCATTTCAAACTGAGCACATGCACATGTCTGCTGAAATGATAGACATATGTGTGCTTAAAATTGCAAAGAGGGAAGAGAGGAGATTCTTAAGATAATAATCACCTCAGCAGTGAGACCCTAATTGGGTCAGATGTGTTTCTCCCCT
>NW_016107323.1:3499090-3532321 GCF_001604975.1 Cebus imitator
TATTACTTTTGTGTCTGCCATATGAAGACTGCCTCGAATGCATTTGTCTGTAGTCAGTTATCTCAGTTGGCTAAAATCCAAGTATTGGATTCTGTCCACATGTGGTCTGTCTACCTTTACCTTATTCAGTGACCTCAGGTGCAGGGAGCAACTGCCCATGCATATTTCTACTACAGGTAAAAATGTATAGATGCGCTCAGTTATGAAGTTTCCACTATAATGTGTTTATTTAGACCTGTCTGTAAGTTCTTCATGTGTAGATTTCCCTTCAGCAAGTAATCTACAACTTCTTTGATTTCACATTGAAACTTTCAACCACAACAATTTTTAAAAATCTTAAAATTTCAGTATGTATTGGCATACCCTGTGCTCACCTTCTTAATTCTTGGGGAGACTGGCAGCAACAACAAAGATTAAAAGATACCATGGAATACAGCAGACAAGGGGTGTATAGTCACCCCTGCTCAAAGATTACCTTTAAGAAACCTGCCAGGGAGCTTGCTATTTTCCACCCCCAAATAATTTGTGTGATCTATACCTACATAGTGTTGCCTGAATTGTTGAGAACCTCCTAATTTTACCTACATCTCTGGGTCCTGGATTCTGAGCCTTTTAAAGTATTCTCAAGCCCAGCATATACATAAACCACAGGGAATCCATTCAAGCTCTGGCTGAAACTACTGGAAGATCCAGGTTTCTCCCACAGTCTGTTCTGCTTAGTTTTTCTGCTTTTAAATAACAGAATACTGAGACATCTTTGAAAATACTCAAAGAACTTGTACCCTGATTTGAAAACTCTGCTATCCTATTAATAATGATAGTGATGGTAATAGCAATGCTAGCACTGGTGTTTTCTGTGATTATATATAGACATGTTATTACATCATATGATATTATGTAATTATATATTAATTTCATTTAACCATAACAACCATCAGTAACATATCTTTTCTCAGTTGAGGTTCTTTGGGATAGGTATGCTTACACACTTTTACAACAAGGCTGAGCAGCATGTTCAAAGTCATTGTCCAGTTAGTGATTTGGATCCAGGTGAGCCCTGTTCCAAAGCCTCATGCTGTCTGCCAAGATGTGATGCTGCCTCATTGTTTGTTTAACAGAATAATAACACATTTGTCTAATAACTTGTTTCAAAGGCAACCCACTGAAGGACGGTCTCGTGATGGTGGCTTGCGTCTTGGGGAAATGGAACGTGACTGTTTAATCGGTTATGGAGCCAGTATGCTTTTGCTAGAGAGACTAATGATTTCAAGTGATGCCTTTGAGGTTGATGTCTGTGGGAAGTGTGGACTTCTCGGGTATTCTGGCTGGTAAGTGAATACCATATGTCTCTCATACCACACTCCTTGCCTTTTAAATCACAGCTCAAGAAATGACCGTGAATCCTACCAGCATGTTCTCTAGTCTCTGTCTGTGATCACTAACATACCCTTCCTCATGCGTGTATTCCTGTCATTGGGGATACTCTATGCGCATGTATCATTAGTCTGTATGATGATCTATTTCCTACACAACCAGAGGCTAAGCTCCCAAGGAGTACAAACTTTATCTTCTTTTAAGTATTATCTCAGATACTTTTTACAACACTGTTTGCCTGTGAAAGTCCTAGCAGATGTGTTGTTGGATGTTAGGATAACAGTGTGTTAAAGAAACTCTTTAAAGTAGATTATGTCAAATGCTTTCATTTGCAACTTCAGACCCAAAGAGCCAGGGATGCTTCCCCAGCCCTCATAGCAAATTGGTGACAGAGCCAAGACCAGATCTGGTACCCTGCCCCATGTCTATACTCTCTCTGCCATGGCAAGCTGCTTCACACTTGTACTGTAGATCCTGTCAGGGCAGAAGCTGGGTCTGTCTCAGTAATTTATTCAGCAAACATTTAGTAGGTGTCTGCTAAGTGCCACACACTGTTCTAGGCCCCAGAAATGCAGCAGTGAACGAGACAGGTGATGGCGGCTCCCAAGGAGCTTATCTTCTAGTTCATTCTCATTGCATTCTGTCATGTTTACCCTCATTTCTCCAGCCTGGGACCTGGTATATACTTCATCAAAAAGTACTGGATGAATGATACTCTGCATTTTTTTGTTTGTTTGTTTGTTTGGAGACAGGGTCTCACTCTGTTGCCCAGGCTGGAGTGTAGTAGTGTGATCTTGGCTCACTGCAGCCTCAACCTCCCAGGCTCAGGTGATTCTCCCACCTTAGTCCCCCGAGTAGCTGAGACTACAGGCTCACACCACCATGCCTGGCTAACTTTTGTATGTTTTATAGAGACAGGGTTTCACCATGTTGCCCGGGCTTGTCTCAAACTCCTGGGCTCAAGTGATCTCTCCCAAAGTGCTGGGATTACAGGCATGAGCCACCATGCCCAGCTAAAAGTGAGTTCTTTACTTTTCAATCAGAGGCAAGGTCCAATAAGATCTAAAGCAGAAGGTACAGAGCTGCCAAACAGCCTCAATGCCTCCATCGCCCTCACCTGCCCTCCCCAGAGTGCCTTTTCTGTAGGGAGGGGCCATCCCCAAAATATAGCTAGGCCCAAATAGCATTTATTGCTGGGGTTTGAGGAATATGTGGGCCACCTTTTCCCCATTGAGTCCCCACTGTAAAGTCTCCTTCCAGACATAGTCTCAACTTCTTGCCATTCTGAACTACTAATTTCTAAGTTGAAAAAAGCCAATCACAGGTTGAACAAGTGGGCTTCTTAGAACACAGTGTATATCTTGCCAGATAAATGTCAAAACCTTTTAGCCAGTTATTTCATGATTTTGGTGTAGAAGACTCTTGTCTGTGAAGAAATCATTTCATTTTAAAAACTAACAGAAGAGGTGGCCATTTGCAGTTCATCTTTCATAAGGTTGCAGACAACGGGTGACATGATTCCAAGAATAAGCCTAGCTCTTTCTTATAGGAATGAGATGGGGGTTTGCTTCCGTCCTGAGATGTCTGTTTGTCTTTTGAAATGCATATTGAGCTTGCTTTTTATAGTCTGGGCTGTGCAACCAAAAAGAAAAGAAATCATGTAATAGAAAGATGCCTGGATCCTAGTTCCACTATGCTTAAATCTTCAAATTTGACACAAGGATTTTTAAATAATTTACTTTGAAAGGATGGTACAGAAGAATCATGTCATTAAAAATAGAGGTCATGGAGCTTCAAAAAGAGTTTCCTTTTCTCTTCCTCCCCCTTGCATTCATCCTCCCTCTTCCCACCTCCAAAGAAAAAAGAAAACAGTCAACCTGATTCACTTATGCACTTTGAAAACCCTTCCCTCTCCACCACTGGTTACTCAGGGAAGGTAATGTAAGCAAGAAGACCTCTAAGCAGCGATTGATCCCTCATCATTATTCTGCTAAATTTATATCTTCTTTCCCGCTTCATTTCTGTCTCATTTAGAGATCATCTGATGGCAGTATCTGATTTTGAAGCTTATGTGTTCAGTGTGTATTGTATTTGAAATCCTTTGAAAGAGGATAAATCAGGTTATACGGTTTGAGGGTCTTTACTGTAATTAAGCAGACCTTACTATATACCGTATGTCTGATTTTGAGTGACCTACTTATACCCTTGTTGCCAACAGAAAAAAATCCTAATCCATTCTAGTAGTCTAGCCGCCTCCTCGGGTGCTGCTTTCTGGCTGAGGAGCGTAATGATGCTGTCATTTTTCCCATCATTACCTGATCATGTGTGCTGGGTTGAGTGGGAGGGAGCATGGGCGTCGTTGGAGGAAGTCGCTGTTTAATGAGCGGCACAATGGAGGCTGGGTAATTAGAGCAGTTCGGAACCTTGAAACTGGCCTTTTGTCAGGGATTTGCACATTAGTGAGGCATTGCTATGGGGATGTTTACAGCACGACTGTTGTTCTACAGAAGACACTAAGGGCATAAGTCACAAAAGAGAGGTCCAGAAGGAAGACTTCAGGAAAAAGAAAATCCCTATTAAGATAATTAGCTCATAGAGGATGTTTCACTGGACAGTCATTTCTTATGTGAAGCCACAGCCCCCACTTTTTGCTACCTTTGCCCTAAAAAAATCAGTGTTGTTCAGGTCAAGGATCTACCTTTGCAAATTGTTCGGCTATAAGATAAGGTATGCTTCTATACACACACACAGAGGAACATTTTAAATGATGGAGAAATATTTATAAAAGAGAAGATTAAAAGGATTTCTGGAATATGAATCTGTACATATGGAAATTTAATATAGATTAGGTCGGAATGGCATCATTGACTATGTACTAGTCAGGAGAATAAGCAAGAAGTTACCCCCACTAAACCCATCTCCCCAATTTAATGAAAACATGAACATGATTTGTAGATAAATTAGATCAACCCAAGCACATTAAAAACATAATTTTTAAACTCAAATGCATTAAAGAGGTCTTTAGATAATCTTTTAAGAAAAAGTAACTCACCAAGCTTATATTTGCAGTGTTGAAGTGCCCGGTGTCCCCTTATCATGGCATCAGTTGTGCATTTGTGAGGGTTAGTCTCCCATTCTCCTCAGGAAACTCTGTCTGCATGGTTACCACCACCACTTGCACATCCTCAGCCTCAGTGCTTGCTTTTCTTTTATAAAATAATACAAGCTTTATTTTACTCATTGCAAAAATGATCCCTGCTCATTGTAAATCATTCAAAAGTTACCACAAATATAAAGCGAGTCACCTTAATTCCCACCACCCAGAGATGACCACTATTAACATTTTGGTGACTCTTATAAGATTCTGATAAGAGCAGAAAAACACAAATATACACACCCAAAATTTTAAAACTTACATATGATTTTGGGGGCTCCATACACTTAGAAAACCTATTTGAGGGCCCCCTTGGGACCACGCTGATTAACAAACTGCTTTTTTCACTTCACAGTTTGCCCTGGACATTTCAGTAAACTTGAGACCACAACATCAGTTCTAATGGCATCACAGTCTTCTTCTATATAAAAGTCCCAGTGGACATTTGCATAGTCTCGCCTTATGCTGTTACAAATAGTGTGGCTGTCAACATTCTTGTGCACATACCTTTACCACTTTTGGGATTACAGAATCAAAGAAAATGTACATTTACATTTTTTACACACACTGTCTTGCCGCCCTCCAGAATGGCCAATCTTTTGTTCACTCAGTAATCCCCCTCCAATTCCTTGTCATCACCAGATCTTCCAAGCCTCGGTTGCTATTCTTCTTGCATTCATTTTCAATAGGATCCAGCCCAATAGGGTTCTGTGAGCCCATCCCTGTTGGTGTGGAGATGAGAAACTGTAGAAATAAAAGACACAGACACAGAGATAGAGAAAAGAGAGTTTGGGCTCAGGGGTCCACTGCCAACAAAAACTTGGAGACCTGCAGTGGCACCAAGTGCCTGGACACTCTTTTATTGAGTACAAAGCAGGGGGCAGGGAAAGTAGGGCGAGGTAATGGTGGTTGGTGATAGGGTCAGATAAATCATGTGTCTTGAAGATACGGGTCCCAATACTTTTAAGTAGTCAAGGCGAGGAGAAAACCTAATGCATCAGCACTCTTCGCATATTTGTCAGAAATGTCAAGGACATTAATTCTTATCTTCTGAGAAAAAGAGAAACCAGGTGCAGAAGCAGGGTGTTAGAGTAGACATGGAATGTGACCACTGAAGCCCAGCATCACATAGAGACAGTTAAGCCTCCGGATGTCTGCGGGCTTCCCTGACAGCCATCAGGCCTTGCCACAAGAGCTTGGAGAAACGGAGTTTTCTCCTAACTTCCCCAGGAAGGAGATGTCTCGACCATCTCCTTCCCTAGCTGGCTAAACAGCAGGCGCTTTCACAGCCAAGGCGTCCTCCAGCAGCCCTTATGTGGGCGTGACAGAAGGCTTAGAGAATCTTGCCTTAGGATCACTTTGTTCATAATGTCACCTGAGTTCCATGCTTCATAACTCAATAGTCATTAGTAAAATTAAAGGTTATATTGAGTATATATCTTTATGGTTATGAGTAACTGTAAGATTGTATATGATTACATAAAGGAATAACTATGTGCCTACATTTCTAATTCTTTTCTAAATCAGTCTTTATATGGGAACAGGCTGAGGCTTCAGACCCTTGCCATGGCACTTGCAGCGTTTCCCCCCCGCAATTTTCCTCCTCATTAATTGTGAGGATCTAGTTTTCTACCTGTTAGGTGTCAGGATTTGTACTGGATACCTACTGTCCTAGTTGCTGCAGACCCTTGATGAGTAGAGTAAGGTCCTATTTTGGTCTAAAACCTGAAAGAATAATTCACTTTCTCCCCATGGACCCTTCTACAGTTGTAGCCATTGATTAAGAACTAAGTTGAGTTTACCAGCAGTTCTGGAAGGAAGAGAAAATAAAGTCCTAATTGGAATAGCAGGCAAATTGGTTAGGAACATGGGCTGTTGTTGTTAGGGTTAAGTGGGAATATATTTGCACATGCTGCACATACATTTCTTAGTGTTGCACAAGGAACAACATGTTGTCGGTATAGTACCTCCCAACACTCATAGAAATAACCAGGCCTGAAGAGCACTAGAAAAATTTCCATTTGATTGAACACCACTGTCCTATTCAAAAGTCTTGTCTTTTCCATCAGACTTTGTATATCTCAATGACAGAAACCAAATTATAATTGTTGGGCATCTTGCCTAGAATAATATACTGCTAGTATAGTAGATGCTTATCAAATACATGAAGATTGATTGAATTGGTTTAAAACTCTTTAAACAATGAAAAAAATTAAGTCTGAGTAAATTTTTCAATGGTTCAGATTTCTGGGACTCTTCAAAACAAGTATATAGGCAGATGTTTTACATTTTAAGGAGAAAGTTCTAGATGTGTAGTAACAACTGACACACGTTATATGTTTTAAACACTGGAGGGAGTGATGTTTCTTTCATTTTTTCTTTTGCTTCCTTGGATGTTTCTTTTTATTTTCTGGGCACACATGTACTTATTTGATAGTGCAACTGAACACTTAGGAATAGAAAGATAATTTGATAGAATGATAATAGAACTTTATAGATCCCATTCTCACTTCCTGCCTGGAGGCCTTTGTTTGCGAGTTGCCATCTGTGTAACATGTGCTGACTTGGGTTTCAGGTGCCATTTCTGCAAGTCATCCCGCCAAGTGTCTTCCCTCCGTATTCCGTATGCCTGCAAGCTGCTCTTCCAGGAACTACAGTCTATGAACATTATCCCCAGGTTGAAACTGTCCAAGTACAATGAATGAGGATGGAAAAGATGATTACTAAAGAGAACAAGTGATACATCTAATACAATGGAAAGCAGAAGGGATTGAGGACTACTTCTCCTCCTGTGAATAATTCCTTTGCATATTCTCTCTCTAAAACAAAAAAGAAAATGGAGAGGCTTTTTATATTCTACAAGACTGGCTAAACAACCTTGACCATGCAGACTGCCAGGCTGCTTGATTCACAGATGGATGTGACCTAAAGGATGAATAAACTATTACTTATGTGCCAATATCTTGACATTTACTCATTAGAAGACCTTACTCCTTCAAGAGAATGTTTGGGATCAAATTTACCATATCTTCTGGCTAACAATATTCAAGATTCTCCTGAAACTTGGAGGATGTAAAGAATCCGTTTGATTTGGTCAGCCTGGCTTTCGTTGAGGTGGCTGGTTCTGATACATTTTCCCAACAATTAAATCTTGCCTTTACACACCCAGACTTTGTAATTTTAGTCTTGGTGAAATACAATAAATTTCTTCCTACCTTGTCAAGCAAGAATGTCATCTATGGACTCAATTGTTATTATTTTGAACCTCCATGATCATACCATGCAATAATATTCATTAAATATCTGAATCTAACTCTGTGGCTGCTTTGTCGTGCTCTGTCCCATTCCATGCCTGCCAGCATGCTAGCTGTCCATTTTCTTTTTAATCTGACAGACCTCCTTACCCATTTCTAATTTGTTCTCAACTGCTGCCCTAAAGCCAGATAAACATGTGTGTTAAGGATTGTTTGTAAAATCAAAGTCAGAAAGACTTGAGTAATGGCCTAAGCCTTCATTCCCAGCATGTCACACTGAAGATGTTCCACAGAATATTAATAGGTATTATATGCCAACAAGAATCAAGCTCCTGTGTCAAGCTAAGGTTGAGAAATTGAGGGTAATCAAGTTAAACATTCCACTGGACTTTTTCAAAGCCTTTAAGCATCCCAAGCCAATGTATACTGGGTTTCAAAAAAGGGATGTTCCAGGGACCCAGAATAGTCGTTAACTTGAGAACTCAACCTCGCTTCTTTTTCTTCCCAATAAAAAATCTCTAACATAGGTACATGTAACAGCCGTAGCGGTATCACAGTGAAAGCAGAATGAAGGACACTGCAGATGAGCAGGCCTTCCTCAGCCCTCATGGCAGCGACTCATTAGATATTCTTTTTTCTTTTGAAACAGGGTCTCACTCTGTCACCCAGGCTGGAGTGTAGTGGCAAGATCATGGCTCACAGCAACCTCAGCCTCCCGGGCTCAGGCTATCCTCCCACCTCAGCCTCCTGAGTCCTTGGGACTATAGATGTATGCCACCACACCCAGCTAATTTTTGTATTTTTGGTAGAGACAGAGTTTCATGTGTAGCTCAGGCTGGTCTTGGACTCCTGAGCTCAAGTGTTCCGCCCACCTCGGCCTCCCAAAGTACGGTGATTATGGGTGTGAGCCACTGTGCCTGGCCTCAGTATGTATTTCAATAGGTATTTCAAAAAGAAGTTTGAATGCCAAGATCTTTGCTATGCCAGTTTCTTTTCTTAACCTAGTTAATAGTTCTCAAACTTGATGGTGCATAAGGATTACTGTACTGGATTGACGATATCATACTGTACTTTGTGGGCTGTTTAAGGAGTTTTCTAGGGTGATCCTGTTTATCTCACATCATATAGTAAATCCACTTCCCAAATCTATCAAAGATGCAGTTGCCCTGCAGTGTGTGGCACACCATTTCAGTAAACACTCTGAGAGTCAGGCTGGAAGAGTCTGGCAGTGTGCTGAGTGCTGGCACGACGACTCATCGTTTGTCATTCAGTACCTGCCATGTACAAGACACTGGACTAAGGATAAAAGAACAGGACAGGGCCTCTGCCTGACTGGGGTCGTAGTCCAGTGGAGGAGGCCAAGATGTGTGGTCTGGTCACGGAGCACCGCTCTGCAGTCAGTGCTGAGGATTAACCTCGGCAGTGCTGAGGGAATGCCGAGGGCAAAGCAGCCAACAGTGCTCTGGAGATTTGAAAACACTTCACAAGTGTGATTATGCCATTTATAATGTGAAGAAACAGACGCGCAATGTGGCTATGTGACTCTCCAGAGCCTCACTGCTAACAAGAGGGACAGCAAGGGCCTCGGGACCAGGCATTCTCACATACACAGCTTTGTTCTCGTTTTATCTGTGATTATATTTTTTAGTCACCAAAAGTGGTCATTTTTTTAAAAATTCAGATGCCCTTGAATGGTTGTATCTCTTATAAATAAACATCCTTCTTAGGAAACCATTCTAAGCCAGTCTAATCATTTTGAGGGGAGTCACCTTTCTAAGTGTCTAGGAAATTCTAAGTTCTCTTAAGTTTACAAGATCTAGAAAGTATGGGTTTTCAAACCGAGACACTCTTAAAGGGAAAAATTCTATCAGATTGATATCTCAAAAATTAGCAAATAGAACATTTGAATAGCTATTTGACTCTGAGAAATACTTTAATGAAAAGCAGACAGACACCAGGCATGGTATCAGGCACCTGTAATTCCAGCCACTCAGGAGGCTGAGGCAGGAGCATCACTTGAGCCTAGGAGTTTGAGACCATCTCTAGGAAAAAAAAAAAAAAGGCAGCCAAATTTGGTAAACTAGTCCCTATGTTTTTAAGTTATTTGTAAGTTAAAAATAAGTAATTTAAAAATAACTTTTAAAAAGTTATTTTTATTTAATGTTTATTTAAACTTTATTTAAAGAGTTAATTGTTTATAAATAATTAGATTTCTATTTCCAGTAATGATCGAGTAACTTTTTACAGACCGCCCTCACTGCAAAGCACTTTTTTTCCTCCAGGCTTTTGCCAGGCTGGAAGTGGCATAGGATGAGGCTAAAAAACCACACCAAAGCCACTAAGAGGCTGTGACCCTGACATGAGCTTTGACAGAATCAAACGGCTGGGGAGACAAGACTGTGGGGACAAAGTTGCCCAGATGCCAGGACCAGAGAGGCCAAGGTCTCAAATAGGAAGTGCATTGAAGTGAGCTCAGCTTCTTCACCACTTTTCTTCTGGATTTGCCCGCTCAGGCCGATAAAACAGGATATCACTGACAGGGTAGGTTTAAATGATAGAGATGTATTTTCTCACATTTCAAGAGGCTTAAAGTTCAAGACAAAAGATGTCCACATGGTGGGTCTAGTGGGCCTCTTTTCCTGGCTGCTGGTGGCCACCTCGCTGCAGCTTCATGTGGCCTTTCCTTGGTACATAATAAGGGAGAGTGTTACCGAGCTCAGGTATCTCCTCTTTTTAGGATGCCAGTCCTGGTGGATCAGCGTCCCCCTCTTATGACTTAATTCAACCTTAATTACCCCCTTAAATGCCCTGTCTACAAATGAGATCACACTGGGGGCTAGAGCTGCAACATATGAATTTGGGGACACACAGTTGAGTCCATTATACCTCTCAAGACGTTTGCCAATTCATAACAGCACGGATAGAACTTGGCAGTATCTATTAAAGCTGAAGCTACCCAGCAGCTCCATTCCTAGGAGAGGTCCAGCAGAAATGTATTTATGTGTGTGTTATCAGTATGTGTGTACAAAAATGTTTCTAGCAGCACTATTTATAGTAGCCCCAGGCATTATTTATAATAGCCCTGCCTATTAACAACAGAATAAATTGTGGTATGGTCATGGATATGGTTTGGCTGTGTGCCCCACGCACATCTCATCTCGAATTGGAATCCCCACGTGTCAAGGAAGGGACCTGTAATCCCCACGTGTTGAGGGAGGGAAATGATTGGATAATGGGGGTGGTTTCTCCCGTGCTGTTCTTGTGATAGTGAGTGAATTCTCATGAGGTCTGATGGTTTCATAAATGGTAATTTTTTTTGCAGTCTCACACTATCTCTCTTGCCTGCCCCATGTAAGACATGCCTGCTTCCCCTTCTGCCGTGATTTTAAGTTTCCTGAGGCCTCCCTAGCCATGCAGAACTGTGAGTCAATTAAACCTCTTTCCTTTGTAATTACTCAGTCTTGAATAGTATCTTTATAGCAGTGTGATAAGGAACTAATACAGTGATACAATGGAATACTAAACAGCAATTAAAAATGAACTGTTGCTACATATAATATCATAGGTAATCTCACAAGAGTTTTTTTTAGGGCAAAAAAACTTCAGGCCAGGCCAGGCACAGTGGCTCACACCTGTAATCCCAGCACTTTGGGAGGGCAAGGCCAGATGGATCACCTGACATCAGGAGTTTGAGACCAGCCTGACTAACATGGTGAAATCCTGTCTCTACTAAACATACAAAAATTAGCCAGGTGTGGTGTTGGGTGTCTGTAATCCCAGCTACTTGAGAGGCTGAGGCAGGAGAATCACTTGAACCTGGGAGGCAGAAGTTGCAGTGAGCCGAGATTGTGCCACTACACTCCAGGCTGGGTGATAGTGTGACACTCCGTCTCAAAAAAAAAAAAAAAAAAAGCCCAAAAGAAACATACTATATTAGTTCCTTTAAAGCTAAAAAATAGGCAAAATTAATATATAATATGAAAAGTCATAAGAGTTTCCTATGCAGAGTGGGTAACTAATGGCTAAGAAGTGCAAGAGGAGGGCTTCTAGGATGCTGGTAATATTTTGTTGACCTGAGTGTTGATTACATGGGTGTGTTCATTTTATGAAAATGCATTAAGCTATACTCATTCAGGGCTTTTCATCTTTTGCATGTACATCATTCTTTAATAAGTTTTTAAAACAATCTAGGTGACTTAAGAGTTTAAGAATACAAGCTCTAAACCTGTGTTTCAGTCTCTTCACATAATAGATGTGTCACCCCAAATATGTTGTGTTTGTCCTTTTAGTTTACCCATCTTCAAAATAGGGAATATAATAGTACTCACACCTGGGGCTGTTTTTAAGATTAAATGAGATAATGTTCCTAAAGGGCTTACCATAGTGCCTGGAACAAAATAGGTGTTCACAAATGTTTGTTATTGTCTTCATTGATGATAACCTAGTAATAATCATATCATATACCTTATTAACAGCACTGCCAGGACTGGCAGTGTTCAATTGTACAACTTCATCTGGCAAGAGTTAGGAAAGGCAAACCCTGAGTTTCCTCTGGAAGAGAGAGTTTGGAAACTGGAACCAAGTGCAGAAACTGTAGGATTTTGCAAAAGTGATTTGCGAAAGCTTCCCTGTTTAACAATGATGGGCGGAAGTAAGGTGGTGGAGTTAGTGAGCACACTTCCCTGGAACAACCATTTAGCACTGACATCAAAGTGAGGCCTGTTGTCACGCGGGAATCCCAGAATAGTTTCATGAAGCCCACAGAATGTTTTCAAAATGCTTCCATGTGGTGAGAGTCAAGTAAAGGATTAAAAAAAAAAAACACAGAAGTCCTTGATTGGGTGCTACATAATGGGATAGTTTTCGGCTGCTTCAGAGCATTTTGGCCAACACCTTTATTTGTAGTAATGAGCCACATGAGGGTGAGCACATTAGGGCTGGTGGCTGGGCCCATACGTTCTCTGCCATCTGAGTAATAGAGGAGCCAGTGTCAGAGAGACCTGTAAATAATTCCGTTTTGAAACGGATGGTCAGAAAAGTGACTGTAAAAGTAGCACCTCTTTACCATCCATATTTACTCCATATGTGTCTTGAAAACAGTTTATTTCATTTGTTGACCAAAAGTTGGATTTTTACTACTTTAGCCCACAGGGCCAAGATTGGTGGGAAATTAATGTCAAGCTTTAAAGAAGCAGTTTTAAATGGGGAAGGGGGGAAGCAGTAGCAATCTAGAAGTATATAGGTTACCAATGCCAAGCTACCAGTTTGGGTTTTAGAAAGAGACTCCAGAAGCAGTGAAGAGATTTGCTTTGGTAAATCAAAGTCATGATCAGGATGTCATGGCAGAAAATCTCAGGACAACCTGACACTCACATTTTTACTCACAAGTCTAACATCTCACACCATGGTCAAAGTATTTTTCATGTTCAGGCAATAGCTCTCATTCCATGCATAATAAATTTTAAGTCTGGCTAACTCCCAATCATCCACATTAATGGAGGCAAGGTATGATGTGAATCAATTAAAACATGATGGATTCAACATCTTTTGTGTTGGATCCTGGGATGAAGTTTGCAGGCACATTTTGAATATAGCTTGCATGGTGGTTTGGTGAGTTTGCTGTACTTCAAATTGTGACTCCTAGGAATGCTGTAAATTGAAGAAAGTGGAATAATAATAATACCTTTTCTGACTAAGTAATGATGACAGATCTTTGGGAGGGCGGGGTAGCCGCACTCAACTGGGATGCTTCTAGGCTAGTAGTTTGCAAAGTTTGGTCGATGAACCAGCAGCACCAGCATCACCTGGAAACTTAGAAATGTACATTCTCAGGTCTCTCCCCAAACCCGCTCAGAAAATCTGTGGGAGAGGCTCAGCAATCTGGGCCTTGAGGCTCCACTTTCTCCCTCTAGCTTCCTTTCCAGTCCCTGCCTCACCTGCCTACGATCCCCACAAAGATATCCCACATCAAAGGAGGCCTTTCTGAGTGACTACTCAGAAGGCCACAGTTTCTCCTCCTGTCTCAGCTGGTCATGTTACTCTGCTGTCCAAGTCCTCAAAGGGTTGAGACAGCATCGCCTTTCCCACAGCAAAGCCCAGAAGTTGGCAGAGATGCTCTGGGTGCTGCACGGCTTCCTTGGCACTCACAGGGGTGGTTTGGTGTTGGAATTTTTCAACTCTCTTAACAGGGGTGTCCAATCTTTGGCTTTCCTGAGCCACACTGAAAGAAGAATTGTCTTGGGCCACACATAAAATACACTAACTCTAAGATTATCAGATGAGCTTTAAAAAAAATTGCAAAAAAAAAATCTCATAATGTTTTGAGAAAGTCTACGAATTTGTGTTGGGCTGTACTCAAAGCCATCCTGGGCCATGACGTTTGCCGGTTGGACAAACTTGCTTTAGAGTATGACCAGCCTTAGGGCTGCTGTCCTAAAGATGAGTTGGCAGTGGTATTATCAACAAAGAAGGAGCCAAGGTGCTTCCACTAGTAAGCTGAGTCTCAACTTTCTCATCTGTTCAGTGGGTACATAATACCTCCCCAACTAATGACCTGTGCAAACTTACACAGGAGTAAGAATAGTACCTACCCCATAGGTTTGCTGTGACTAATAAAAGTTAATTCAAGTGAAGCACTTAGAACAGGGCCTACCCCATGCTACATACATGATAGAGATGAGCTTTTCTTTCTATGTAACTTCAAACTAGGCCAGTTTCTCAACCTTGGCACTACTCGTATTTGGGGCTGCCTAATTCTCTGTGGTGGGGCTGTCCTGTGCATTGTGGGATGTTCAGTAACATGCCTGGTTTCCACCCACCAGATGCCAGTCACGTCCCCTAATCATGACAATTAAAAATGTCTCTAGGCATCACCAAATATTCCCTGCCGGGAAAAATCGCACCCAGTTTAGAACCACTGAAGCAGACAATGTGTATGAAAGTGTTTTAAATTCCAAAGCAATTGAGAATGGTCTCAGCAGTGAGACCATAAAAACTGATAGCCAATCTGCTTCTGGATAATTGAGGGACTGTATTAACAAATGTGAACATGAACGCAAACCCTTGTTTTTTCTTCATGTACCAGTTGTCGTGGCATCAGATCAAGCTGATGATGTCAGTCATATGTTGGTCATTAAGTTAAATAAGTTTCATTCCTGTTCTATACTGTACTTTTATATATCTGTTGGTAATGTTATAAAAATAAGATCAATCATAATCGCCATTGTCATTCACATTTGCCCCCAGACTGATTTTGTTCTAGATATAGCTTATTTTTTGTTTTGTCAAAGACGTATGGTGATTTTCATCATTTACTCAATCATTCCTCAGTCTTGCATCTGCCTGCCTGCCATGTGGCAGGGACTGTTGGGCTCCCAGTTCACCCCAATGCTGAAAATTCTGCCTTGAATGGCCCTGTGGAAGCAAATGGGCTTGAAAGTCCTAAAGAGAGCCCTCTTCCACACAAGCTAAAGTCCTGCTTGCATTTTAATATGACAGCAATAGGGCTGGGTCCCCAGCGCGGAAATCTCAGCTTCAACAACTCTGAAGGTTTCTTTCTTCATTACTCTGGGTCTTCCATGTCCCAAATATGTCTACAATCTGTCAGGATCTGAAATATGGAAACATCAGTCCAAACAATGAAACAGAAGGCTGTTTGTGATTTATTACCTGCTCTGCCTGCAGGGAGAGTTATTCTAATTACCTTATTCAGTGTCAGATGTTACAAAATTCTAGGAGTAAATATTTATAGAGATTATGAGACAGGCACTGTCCTGATAGTACAGATGTCATAGGCCTTTTTCATTTAAATAGAGCCAGAGATGGCAAATATGCATATATGTGCTCCCATTTTGTGTCTGGATCCCCTTGGCAGCTCCCTAATCGCTCATACCAGTCTATCGTGCTAAACCTGAATTTGACCTCAGACTCTTGAACACCAAGCTCTGACAGCCACAACCCATCAGCTTCAAAGCAGGAGCATGCTGTGTTCACTAACAAAAATTCTGCAATCAGATTGGCTGCCTTCAAATCCTACCTCCACAACCTACTAGCTTCTGTGATCTTGGGCAGATTATTTTGCCTCAGTTTCCTTATCAGTAAAAATGAGGTAATAGTATCTATGGCCCAGCGTGGTAGCTCATGCCTATAATCCCAGTACTTTGGGATGCCAAGGTAAGAGGATCACTTGGACCCAGGAGTTCAAGACCAGCCGGGGCAACATAGCAAGACCCTTCCTCTACAAATTTTTTTTTTTTAAATTAGCCAGGCATGGTGTTGTATGCTTGTAGTCCCAGCTACTCAAGAGGCTGAGGGTGGGAGGATCGCTTGAGTCCAGGACTTCGAGGCTGCTATGATCATGCCACTGCACTCTAGCCTGGGCAACAGAGCAAGACCCTGTCTCCAATAATAGTAATAGTACCTACTCATAGGTTAATTGACTCAATCATTCAATAGAGCACATAACAAATGCTCAGTAAGTACCACTATCGTCATGATTAATTGGAATTTTCTTCCTTATGAAACTTAATTGCCATTCCTCTGTAATGACATTTTTCCCTCTTTTTAGATGAAGTTCAATCCAGCTATGTGATTGGTTACCTAAGTGGGGCAGCCCATCATGCTAAGGATAGGGTTTTGTCTTTGTTGGAGTGGTAAGTTTAAATTTTTTTTCAAAAATTTCTAAATGTTTGCTTTTTGTTACAATGGAAACTGGGTCCAAGGGTGTGGCTGACTGAAAGTGAAGCCATCTCCACCCTCAGAAAAAAAAAAACAGCTTAAAGTGTTTACCTAACACTGGGTTAGGGAGTACAGTCTCATGTGTGAAAGCAATTGAAGACATGCATATGACATTGTAGGCCTTCCCATCCGGCATCCACACTGCCTCATATTACCATATTTTATGTATGCTGTCCATATTCAGCTGTCTGCATTGAACACAGCATTAATGTTCCCTGTGTAAGAATCTGATGACCTGCAGAAGAAGGAATTTGTGTATGAAGGAGTCTTTGGCTTATGTGCAAAGGAAAAAGTCTCCCCTGGAAAAATGCAGGCCTTACACATTTAGCAGACCCTCGTGTCCACAGAAACAAGTCATTGGCAATTAGGCAACTGCCATAAGATCAGAGGCAGGAGCCCGCACATGAAACAGAGGCGGTACAGGAGGATCACTGCCTTCTATCTCTGAGTTATGGGCAGCTAATGTTGCCTCCCCCTGTGCCCAATCTGCTCTGAGCTTTTCCTGCTGTGGACAGAGGCCCTGGAGACTTTTACACACCCAGTTTTCATGCAGCTTACTGATCCCTTTTCACAAGAATGAAAAACGCCTTTGATTTTGAATACTCAACGTCTGTTTTCTGTAACACTTAACTGATGTGCCAGAATCATTCTGTACCTTAAAGGAGGTCTTGCACTGGGCTATTAAAATCAGTCCTTCTGTGAAGAGTCACTGTGCTCACTTCAAGGATAACTGCCCTGCCTTTTTAAATGGGGCTCATCTTGTTAGACCTGGATTAGGGAAGAGAGGAGCAAGCCAATCGGCAGTTGAAACCCATCCAGAGCCCATCAGTGAGTTGGGTCCAGCCACAAGAGCAGCTTCAAAGAAATATTACTATCTGCCAACCAGCTCTTCTTTGGGAACCCTACTTCCTGTCATTAATTCCAGTTAGACATGGTAAGCTAATAGAGACCTGGAACCAGTAGGTCCACTTTATTTGTTCAGATGACAGAGTGGGTTGTTCCCTTTTCTATGGATTTCCTCATCTCTGGAGAGGTCCAAGGAGAAGTTTTATGACTTAACTGTTCAGCCAACGTTCTCTGTGTCTCTTCTAGGAAGGGCTGTTCTACTAGGTTCTGGGGCTACAGAAAGGAGTTAGATGATGTCTCCGCCCTCTGGGTGCTAAGAACTGGGAGAGAAGACAGAGAAGCTTACCAGAGAGAGAGGCTGCCATTCACCTATGTAACTTTGGCAAATTCAATTACATGCTCAGCATTTAAAAGGAAAAGACAGTAGTATTTACACAAGGGAGACAATTCCACTCCCATCCCTTGTCTCCGCCCCTACCATAGTTGAGTGTAGGTTGAGTGGAATGTAGTCTTCTGCCTCCTCGTGCCTCTCACAATATGAGCATCTCTGCTCTAGTGTGAGTCTCTGGAGTTAAAACGATCATGGGTAGTTTCTAGTCTTTTTGTACCTTATAGACCCTAAGTGGATAGTACTGTCCCACTGGGTGTTCAACCAAAAAAATAGCCACTGTCCCAATGATGAGCTGTTTAAGTTGTCTTCAGGGATGATTTTGACCTTATGAGGTTTTCACTTGAAACTATTTAAATGCCTGCTGTAGAAAGTAAGAGTGAGACTAGATTTCTGTATCGTGCAGGAGGGGAAGCCGCCCATAGTGTCCTATAGTGGGTGCTCCCAAGCGGGCAGGCAAGTTTCCCAGAGGAGGTGACAGCCAGAGCTGACTTTTGAAGAACGAGTGGGCATTAGCCAAGGGCAGATGGTCTGGGTGGGGCTAGAGGTGAGAGCGTCGGGAAGTAGAGCTGACAGGACTTTGCAGGCAGTGAGAGAGAGGAATCAGGGGTGCTCTGAAATTACAGCCAGGACCGTCAAGTGGGTAGTGAACCCCCAAGGCAAGGAGCGAGTGGCAGAAACACTATTATATGTTCTGTGTGGCACATATGAGTTGGGTGCCTCCAGCACCCCTGAGTTAGTGTTGCATCTGGAGATGAGAGGCAGGGGCTGCCGAGGTAGATCGGGAAGTCATCAGTAATTGCGGGCACAGAATGAATGTCACACACACCCATTCCAGAGAAGGGAAGAGGGCCAGAAATGAACCCCGAGGACCCTGGCATGTGGGGGTTGGGCACGGAGAGAGGCAACTTTCGAAAGGTCCAAGTTGGAACAGCAAAGGAAAGTCAGAAAACAGCAGAGTCCAGAGGCCAAGGGAAGAGGGTTTCTAAGTAGAAGGGCAGTCACTAGTCGGAATGTGAAGGGGACCAGGAAGATGAAGTCTGCATCCAATGGATCCTACCAGGCTGTGAGAGCTGATTCAAGGGCATGAAGGGAGTGGGGGTTAAAGGCACTGGAGGAGGGAGCAGCAGGAGGCTATTTAATATGATGCCTTAGCGCTCCTAGTTGCCCACTCAGTGGCTCTAACAGAGGCAAACAAACCTAGGAGACACCACTGGCCTTTGTGTGGCCTCCTGTGTTAGCATCCTTTCCTGGAATTCTCCCCCATCAGCCTGCCTGAAATCCCCACATTAGACTCCGCAGGTAAGTCACCTGGGAGGACCATTCATTAACTCCTGATTCCTATCAAGACTAATGTGATTCCCTAACCTGCCTTCTCAGACCCCTAAGGAAATGGACAAGGATCAGGAGGGCAGGATGCGGGCAGCTAGAAAGAGGCAAAGTGAGCAGACCCCAGGCCCCACCACCCACATCATGGTGGCTTCGGGATTTATGGTGATGATAGAAAACATGCTGTCCTCCCCACCACTTGCACAGTTTGGACTTTGACCAACTTGACCAATACTGCTACAGAAGGAACCTTAAGCTAATTGAGCACATGCTAGGCAATCCCTTTACATAGAGGATCCCACTACCCAGCCCTGCTAAGTTGACATTATTCTCCTCCATTTTATTCCCTTCTAACCTGATGTGATTGGGAGAAATGTCTTAATACAAAATTCTCCGTATTTGCAAGAAATGCAAAATCAATTTTGAGCTAAGCTTGTTATAGGCCCACTGCAGGGAAAAATTTTGTTACTGGTGATCTATTAATTACTCTGATTGTGGAGGATCTAGGGTGTGCATTTGTAATCCCATTTTACTCACACCACAGCCCTCTGAGGTAAATATTATTATCTCAGTTTTGTGAGATTAAGTGATTTGCCTAGTGTTACCCAGTACTAAGTGCCTGAACCAGACTTGGATCCAAGCCTGCTCCACTGCCTCTCCGCCTTTGTCAGAAAGCTCTGGAATGTTCTGCAGAATGTGTTCAGGGCCTCAGGGCTGTCTAGGTATTCTTCAAATTCTTCAGTAATGCAGAGTTTAGACCAGAAGCAGCCTGTAAATAATGCTGAGTCATCCTTTTACAGCAGATCTAGGAAGACAGTTGTGTGTGTGTGTATGTGTGTGTGTGTGTGTTTGTGCTCATGTGTGTGCATTTTTGTGTGTATATGTATTTGTGTACATGTATGTGTGTGTGCGTGTGTTCCTGTGTGTGTGTATATGTGTGTAGGCGTGTGTTTGTGTGTGCATGTGTGTGTTGTATGTCTCTGTGTGTGCGTGTATGTGTTTGTGTGTGTGTGTGTGCTTTCATAATCTCCTCACTGCTGCCAAGAGATTTCCTTGACCCTTTCACCTGCCTGACTTTCAAGAGCAGCTTCTAACAACATATCTAATTGGGACCCAAGTTGAAACGGCACTGATCTCTCACCGCTGGGACCACCATCTGGGTTTTATGGCCAAAGACCATTCCAAGGAGATCTCTTGTGTTAGGGATTTATACTTAGATATAGAATTGCCACCGTTTATGAAAACCTCCTTCACGAAAACCCCAAACTTCTGAGACAAGGATGCTGGACACCCATAATTCCTTCCCACAGCAGGTGGTCCTGTAAATACAGTACTCTACAAAAAAATACATGTCATTGTGGACCAACTATGGATAGACACAAATAAAGTAATTTAAGTTACCCATAGTCTCATCACAAATAACAATTGTTAACATTTCAGTGTAGTTCATATACAGTGGAGTACTGCACAGCTGTACACAGAAGACAGACAGTCGTATCCCTACCTAGCAACACTGAAAGCTCTCTAAGTTTCACACTTGGAAGAGAAAAGAGACTTAGGAAATAGAAAGTCTCATTTTTGTAAAAGAAAAAAATGTGATTGATGGGTAGATGAGTAGGTAAGTAGGTAGATATATAAATAGATAGATGATAGACACAGAGAGAGAGAGGCAGAAAGAGAGAGAGATTTAGCAAGGTACAAAAATACATCCAGATGGACAACAAATTGTTAAGAGTGGGATGAGGGAGGGAGAAGAGGAAGGACCTTAGGAAAAGAATTTTCCTTTTCTTTTTTGTTCAGATATGTTTACTTCATGTACTTATTTTTGCATTATTTTATTACATTATATGTGCATTACTTTCAAGCGTAAAATATTTTATAAAAGTAAAGCAAATTGACATTATGAACTTTGTCTATGTATAGTTATATAAATGCAGGCACACACACATACTTTTCAACCTTAATCACGAAACATTCCAAATATTTACAAAACTAGAGAGAACGGTATAGCGGACCCTCCTGTATCCATCACCCAATTGCAGTGATAATCAACTCATTGCTAAGTTGATATCTGTGACTCCACCTCCTTTTTCCTCCTAGAATATTTTGAAATAAATCCCAAATTTACAAATATTGTTTTACCCATAAATTTTTCAATATATACCACCAAAATGACTCTTAAATAAAACACACAATACCATTGTCATACTTAATAACAATTAACAGTAGTCTCTCACTGTAATCATTTATCCAGTTTGTGCTCAAATTTTCCAATTTCATAAACTTTTTTTTCTAGACATTTGTTAGAACTGGAATCCAAGCTAGGAGCAGTGTGGCTCATGCCTGTAATCCCAACACTTTGGGAGGCCAAGGCAGGCAGATCACAAGGTCGGGAATTCAAGACCAGCCTGGCCAATATGGTGAAACCCCGTCTTTTCTAAAAATACAAAAAACTAGCTAGGCATTGTGGCGTCCCTGTAGTCCCAGCTACTTGGGAGAATGAGGCAGGAGAATCCCTTGAACCCAGGAGATGGAGGTTGCAGTGAGCTGAGATTGTGCCACTGCACTCCAGCCTGGGCCATAGAGGGAGACTCCGTCTCAAAAAATAAAGAAAGAAAAAAGAAGAAAAAGAACCGGAATCCAAATAATTGATATTAGTTGACAAATCTTTTAATTCTCTTGTCTGTACTGGTCTCTTCTGTCTCCCAGGTCCCCATCTCCTTTTTTTTATTTGCAATTTATTTCTTAAAGAAACCAGATCCTTTGTCATATAGTTTCCTGTAATTCATACTTTGCCGATTGCATTCCTTTAGTAGAGTTCAACATGTTTTTCTGTATTCTGTGTCTTCTATAGGTCTGCAGTTAGAGCTAAAGGCTCGATTGGTTCAAGTTTGATTTTTGTGACAAGACCCGTTCATAGGGGGTGTGGCCTTCCATCAGGAGGCATGCACATTTTTTTCCTCTTTTTTTGTTGTCAGCAGCCACTAATGCACAATACTTAGCTCCATTAATTCAACAGAGGGCACAAAATGGTGCTATGCTAATTCTATCATTTATTTATTTATTAGCTAGAATACACCTGTTTAGAGAAACTTCCTTTCATCAATTACTTGCTTACCCAGAAGTTTATTTCATATAATAAAGGCTGGATACATGTTTTATTCTTTTCCTTTACTTACCAGTTGTCAAAATAATGAGTTAGTTCCCTAGCATCCTTCAGTGGGAACCGTTGAGTTTTAGGGGGAATCCTTATGAACTCATGGATTAAACATATTGCATTGTCCGAATCCATTGCAGTTATTATTCTTCTGTTGCTCGGATTACTCCTTCTTTGGCCAGGACAAGCCAATATATGAATACCCATATATTCATAACTTCCTAGAAGGGAAGTGTGGACTAGCCTGAGAATGAAAAGTTTCTGAGGCTTTTGGTTTTAGGAGGTAAAAATACCTCATATTTTTGTGGGCTCTACCTCCAGTAAGCCCACCAGATTATCATGGTTAAGATGCCAGAAGAATCTCCTCATAGCTCTGGCAGGGGAAGGGGAAGAGTTATTGTGAAATACACCTACAAGTATTCTCCATGACCAAGAACCACTCTCCAAGGGAAAGGACTATACCAGAGCTTTATCCTACTTGGGGGAAGAGCGTTTCTCCCTCTATAGTTCCCTCTAACTTCCTCTGACTCAGAGGGCAAAGATCTATGCCAATAGAGAAACACTTGTGACAGTCACAGGCCAGGAACACAGCCCACTAGAACACTGAGATTTAATCATAAGGTTATAGAATGCTTCCCCTCCCCCACACCATACCGCCACTCCAATAGGGCTCCAGTACAATCAGAGTGGATTATAGCTGAAAGGAACTGCAAGACACAGACTCTCTGATGAGGGGTACTTAGGGAAGCCCAAAGTCAAGAGAGTAGACAAAAACAAGAACACTAGAGGAATTTGAATCCCCTGACACCTATAGCTACAGCAAACATTACACACAGCCCAACTCCTAACCAGATTAACATAATCCTCACACTAAAGGCTCTGTTTCTATTGCCCAATACAACATGTCCTGTCCAACTTCAACAAAAAGCTACAAGGCCCACCAACAGCAAGAAAAAAAACACAATCTGAAAAAAAACAAAACAAGCATCTGAACCAGCCTCAGATATAGCACAGATGTTGGAATTATCACACAGATAATTTAAAATAACTGTGATTAACGTGTGAGGAACTCTAATGCACAAAGTAGCCAAAATGCAAGAATAAATGGGCAATGTAAGAGGAGAGATGGAAATTTAAAGAAAGAAAAGAAAATCCTAGAGATAAAAAACATACTAACATAAATGAAGAAAGCCTTCATTGGGTTTGTAGAAGACTCAACACAGCCAAGGAAAGAATCACTGAACTTGAAGGTAAATCAATAGAAACTTCCCAAATAGAAATGCAAAGATGGGCTGGATGTGGTGGCTCATGCCTGTAATCCCAACACTTTGGGAGGCTGAGGTGGGTGGATCACTTGAGGTCAGGAGTTTGAGACCAGCCTGGCCAACATGGCAAACCCCATCTCTACTAAAAATACAAAAATTTGCCAGCTGTGATGGCGGGCACCTGTAATCTCAGCTACTTGGGAGGTAGAGGCAGGAAAATCACTTGAACCTGGGAGGCAGAGATTGCAGTGAGCTGAGATTGCACCATTGCACCCCAGCCTGGGTGACAGAGCTAGACTCCATCTAAAAAAGAAAAAAAAAAAAGAAATACAAAGATGGATAAGGGGAGAGTGTGGGAGAGGGAAGAAAATAGCAGAACAGAATCTCTAAGAACTGTGAAAGAATTTCAGATTTTCTGAACATATGTGTAATGGGGATATCAGAGAGATAACAGAGAAAAAGAATTATTTGAAGTGAAATGGCCAAAAACTTTCCAAAATTAATCATAGACACCAAACCACAGATCCAAGAAGCTTGGTGAATACCAAGTAGAATAAATACCAAAAAGCTACACCCAGGCATATTGTAGTCAGACTGCAGAAAAACAAAGACAGATAGAGACTCTTGAAAGAATCCAGAGGGGAAAAAGAATCTTCCCTGTAAAGGAACAAGGATAAGACTTACAATAAATTTCTCATTAGAAACCATGCAAGCAAGAAGAGAGTGGAATGAAATATTTAAGATGTTCAAAGAAAAAGACTACTGATCTAGAATTCTATATTCAGTAAAACTATCCTTCAATAGTGAAGGAAAATGAAGACTTTCCCAGACAAACAAAATCTAAGGGAATTCATCACCAGGAAACCTACTCAATAGGAATGTTAAAAGATTTTCTTCAGGAAGGAAACAATACAGTTCAGAAATGTGCATCTACAAAAAGGAAAAAAAAAAAGAGCATTAGAGAACGAATATATGAAAGTAAAATAAAATATTTTTATATTTCTTAATTGACCTAAAAAGTAACTTTTAAAGAATAATAATTTGTTGGTGGATTATAGTATATAGACAAGTGAAATAATGATAGCAACAACCTAAGGAATGAGTTATAGAATTGTGAATACTACTCTGTTTTTTTTTAAGAGTTGTTTTTTTCCACAAGTTATTGGGTAACAGGTGGTATTTGGTTACATAAGTAAGTTCTTTAGTAGTGATTTGTGAGATTTTGGTGCAACCAACACCTGAGCAGCATACACTGCACCATATTTGTAGTCTTATCCTTCAACCCCTCCATTCTTCCCCACAAGTCCCCACAGTCCATTGTATCATTCTTATGCCTTTGCATCCTCATAGCTTAGCTCCCACATATCTTGAGAACATATGATGTCTGGTTTTCCATTCCTGAGTTACTTCATTTAGAATCATAGTCTCTAATCTAATCCAGGTCGCTGCAAATACTATTAATTCATTCCTTTTTACGGCTGTGGAGTATTCCATTGTATATATATTGCAATTTCTTTATCTACTCATTGATTGATGGGCATTTGGATTGGTTCTACAATTTTGCAATTGTGAATTGTGCTGCTATAAATATGTCTGTGCAAGTATCTTTTTCGTATAATGACTTCTTTTCCTCTGGGTAGATACCCAGTAGTGGGATAGCTGGATCAAATGGCACTTCTACTTTTAGCTCTTTGAGGAATCTCCACGCTGTTTTCCATAGTGGCTGTATTAGTTTGCATTCCCACTGGCAGTATAAAAGTAAATGTTCCCTGATCACTGCATCCACACCAATATCTACTGTGTTTTGATTTTTTTATTATGGCCATTCTTGCAGTAGTAAGGTGGTATTGCATTGTGGTTTTGATTTGCATTTCCCTGATCATTAGTGATGTTGAGAATTTTTTCATACATTTGTTGGCCATTTGTATATCTTTTTTTGAGAATTGTCTATTCCTGTCCTTAGCCCACTTTTTGATGGGATTGTTTTTTCTTACTGATTTGTTTGAGTTCATTGTAGATTTGGATATTAGTCCTTTGTCAGATGTATAGATCGTGAAGATTTTCTCCCAGTCTGTGGGTTGTCTGTTTACTCTGCTGACTGTTCCTTTTGCTGTGCAAAAGCTCTTTAGTTCAAGTCCCAGCTATTTATCCTTGTTTTTATTTCATTTGCTTTTCAGTTCTTGGTCATGAAATACTTGCCTGAGCCCATTTCTAGAAGAGTTTTTCCAATGTTATCTTCTAGAATTTTCATAGTTTCAGGTCTTAGATTTAAGGCCTTAATCCATCTTGAGTTGATTTTTGTATAAAGTGAAAGATGAGGATCCAGTTTTATTCTCCTACATGTGGCTAGCCAATTATCCCAGCACCATTTGTTGAAAAGCGTGTCCTTTCCCCACTTTATGTTTTTGTTTGCTTTGTCAAAGATCAGTTGGCTGTAAGCATTTGGTTTATTTTTGGGTTTTCTATTATGTTCCATTGGTGTATGTGCCTATTTTTATACCAGTACCATGCTGTTTTGGTGACCATGGCCTTATAGTTTGAAATCAGGTAGTGTGATGCCTCCAGATTGGTTCTTTTTCTTAGCCTTGCTTTGGCTATGCAGGCTTTTTTTGGGTTCCAAATGAATTTTATAATTTTATTTTCTAATTCTGTGAAGAATGATGGTGGTATTTTGATGGGGATTGGATTGAATTTGTAGGCTGCTTTTGGCAGTATAGTCATTTTCATTTTCACAATATTGATTCTACCCATCCATGAGCATGGGATGCATTTCCCTTTGATTGTGTTATCTATGATTTCTTTCAATACTGTTTTGTAGTTTTCCCTGTAGAGATCTTTCAACTCCTTGGTTAGGTATATTCCTAAATATTTTATTTTATTTTTTTGCAGCTATTATAAAAGGGGTTGAGTTCTTGATTTAATTATCTGCTTTGTTGCTGTTGATAAATAGAAGAGCTACTGATTTGTGTACATTAATCTTATATCTGGAAACTGTTGAATTTTTTATCAGTTCTAGGAAATTTTGGGAGTCTTCAGGGTTTTCAAGGTAAATGATCATATTGTCAGCAAACAGTGATGGTTTGACTTCCTCTTTACTGATTTGGATGCCCCTTATTTCTTCTCTTGTCTGATTGCTTTGGCTAGGACTTCCAGTACTATATTGAAGAGGAGTGGTGAGAGTGGGCATTCTTGTCTTATTCCATTTCTCAGAGGGAATGCTTTCAACTTTTCTCCATTCAGTGTTCTGTTGGCTGTGGGTCTGTCATAGATGACATTTATTACATTGAGATATGTCCCTTGTATGCCAGTTTTGCTGAGAGTTTTAATCATAAAGGGATACTGAATTTTGTCAAATGCTTTTACTGCATTTATTGAGATAATCATGTGATTTTTGTTTTTAATTCTGTTTATGTGGTATATTACATTTATTAACTTGTGTATGTTAAACCATCCCTGCATCCCTGATATAAAACCCACTTGATCATGGTGAATTATCTTTTTGATATGTTGTTGGATTCAGTTAGCTAGCATTTTATTAAGGATTTTAGCATCTATGTTCATCAAGGACATCAGTTTGTAGTTTTCTTTTTTGGTTATGTCCTTTCCTGGTTTTGGTATTAGGGTGATACTGGCTGCATAGAATGAATTAGGGAGGGTTTCTTCTTTCTCTATCTTGTGGAATAGTGTCAGAAGGATTGGTATCAATTCTTTGAATATCTAGTAGAGTTCTGCTGTGAATCCATCTGGTCCTGGACTTTTTTTTGTTGGTAATTGTTAAGTTACCATTTCAATCTTGCTGCTTGTTACTGGTCTGTTCAGGATATCTAATTCTTCCTGATTTAAGCTAGGAGGGTTGTATTTTTTTCTGAAATTTATCCATCTCTTCTAAGTTTTCTAGTTTATGTGTGTAAAGGTGCTCATAGTAGCCTTGAATAATCTTTTGTATTTTAGTGGTGTCAGTTGTAATATCTTCTGTTTCATTTCTTAATGAGGTTATTTGGATTTTCTCTTTTCTTTTCTTGGTTAATCTTGGTAATGGTCTGTCAATTTTATTTATCTATTCAAAGAACAATCTTTTTGTTTTATTTATCTCTTGTTTTTTTCGTTGTTTCAATTTCATTTAGTTCTGCTCTGATCTTGGTTATTTCCTTTTTTTTTGCTGAGTTTGGGTTTGGTTTGTTTTTATTTCTCTAGTTCCTTGAGGTATGACTTTAGAATGATAGCTCATGCTCTTTCAGTCTTTTTGATGTAGGTGTTTAGGGCTATGCACTTCCCTCTCAGCACCGCCTTTGCTGTATTCCTGAGATTTTGATAGGTTGTGTCATTATTGTCATTCAGTTTGAAGAATTTTTAAATTTTCATCTTGATTTCATTTTTTATGCAATGCTCATTCAGGAGCAGATTATTTAATTTTCGTTTCATAGGTCCTGTGTGATTAATGCTTTAAAGAGGCTCTGTTTTGATATGTTTCCAGGATTTATTTCAAGATTTAGAGCTCCTTTTAGCAGTTCCTGTAGTGGTGGCTTGGTAGTGGCAAATTTTCTCAGCATTTGTTTGTCTGAAAAAGACTGTATCTTCCCTTCATATATGATGCTTAGTTTCACTGGCTACAAAATTCTTGGCTGATAATTGTTTTGTTTGGTGAGGCTGAAGATAGAATCCCAATCCCTTCTAGCTTGTAGGGTTTCTGTTGAGAAATCTGCTGTTAATCTGATATATTTTCATATATAGGTTACCTGGTGCTTCTGTCTCACAGCTCTTAAGATTCTTTCTTTTGTCTTAACTTTGGATAACCTGATGACAGTGTGCCTAGGTAATGATCTTTTTTGTGATGAATTTCCCAGGTGTTTTTGTGCTTCTTGTATTCAGATGTCTAGGTCTCTAGCAAGGCTGGGGAAGTTTTCCTTGATTATTCCCCCAAATATGTTTTCCAAGCTTTTAGAACTCGCTTCTTCCTTAGGAACGTGGTTTATTCTTAGGTTTGGTCATTTAACATAATCCCAGACTTCTTGGAGGCTTTGTTCATATTTTCTTATTCTTTTTTCTTTGTCTTTATTGGATTGGGTTAATTCCAAGACTTTGTCTTCAAGCTCTGAATTTCTTTCTTCTACTTGTTCAATTCTATTGCTGGCACTTTCCAGAGCATTTTGCATTCCTATAAGTGTGTCCAGTGTTTCCTGAATTTTTTATTGTTTTTTTCTTTAAGCAATCTATTTCCTTGAATATCTCTTCCTTCACTTCTTGTATCGTTTTTTGGATTTCCTTGCATTGGTCTTCACCTTTCTCTGGTGCCTCCCTGATTAGACTAATAACTAACCGCCTGGATTCTTTTTCAGGTAAATCAGGGATTTCTTCTTGGTTTGGATCCATTGCTGGTGAAGTAGTGTGATGGGGGTGGTGGTGCTAAAGAGCATTGTTTTGTCATATTACCAGAGTTGGTGTTCTGGTTCCTTCTCATTTGGGTAGGCTCTGTTGGAGATAAGGTCTAGGGCTGAAGGCTCTTGTTCAGATTCTTTTGTCCCACGGGGTGTTCCTTTGATACATTATTCTCCCCCTTTTCCTGTGGATGTGGCTTCCTATGAGCCAAACTGCAGTGATTGTTGTCTGTCTTCTGGGTCTAGCCACCCAGTAAGTCTACCCAGCTCTGGGCTCCTACTGGAGGTTGTCTGCACAGAGTCCTGTGATGTGAATCATCTATGGGTCTCAGCTGTGGATACCAGCACCTGTTCTGGTGTACGTGGCATGGGGGTACAATGGACTCTCTAAGTGTTCTTAAGTTTGGCGGTTTAATGCTCTATTTTTGTGCCGCTTGGCTTCCTGCTGGAGGGTGGCAATTTCTAGAGAGCATCAGCTGTGGTAGTATGGGGAGGAACTGGCAGTGGGTAGGGTCCTAGAACCCCCAAGATTATATGCCCTTTGTCTTCAGCTACCAGGGTGGGTAGGAAAGGACCATCAGGTGGAGGCAGGGTTATGTGCATCTGAATTCAGACTCTCCTTGGGTGGGTCTTGCTGTAGCTGCTGTGGGGGATTGGGGTGAGGTTCCCAGGTCAATGTACTTGTGAAGATTATGGCTGCCTCTGCTGAGTCATGCAGGTTATCAGGGAAGTGGGGGAAAGCCAGCAGTCACGGGCCTTATCCAGCTCCCATGCAAATTGAAGGGCTAGTCTCACTCCCACTGTGCCCCTCTAACAGCCCAGAGTCTGCTTCCAGGTGGTGGGCGAGCCAGGCTGGCTTGAGAACTTGCCCGAGGCTATCCACTTCCCAGCTGTGAAAGAAAAGAGCTTGATTCTTCTCCCACCTGTGGAATCTGCACACCAGATTCACATCCTCCCTCAAGCTCCAGCCAGGAGGCTTCTCGCCCAGTTCAAATTGTTACAAAGTTCAGCTGGAGAATTCCTTCTCCCTGTACTGTTTTCCCTTGCACCGTACTCCTCTGGCTGCCCACCTGATGGATCCCTGTGGTGTCAGGCAAGAATGGTCCTACTTGGGGACCCAGCAAGCTCCAAGGACCTTTCTGCTGCCTCCTCTACACCTGTGTTTCACTCAGCTCTCTAAATGTACTCAGCTCCAGGTAAGGTTGGAGGCTTCTCCTGCAAACAGACCTTCAATTTTTCCAATGAGGGCTATGTGTTCAAGAGAGGAGGCTATCCCTTTCCTGCTTCTTCAGTTGGGCACTCACAGTATTTGGGGTGTCTCCCGGGTCTTGCAGGAGCAGTCTGCTTTTTTCAGAGGATCTGTGGGTCCTCTCAGGATTGCTGGTTTCTTCATACTGTTGATCTGGAGCTAAAATTCACAATGCAATCATCAGCACACTGCTCTGTCCGCCTAAGTCGGAGCTGCAGTCTCTACTCTGTATTAAGATACGTTCTTTACCATGAAATTATATAGTGAAGGTGAACTAGTTAAAATTGGGCAAAAGATCTGAACAGACACCTCAGTAAATAAGACACACAGGTGGCAAATACACAAATGAAAAGATGCTCAACATCATTTGCCATTAGGAAATTAAAAATTAAAACAGTGAGATGCCACTACACATCTAGAGAGTGAAAAAAGTCCAAAAAACTGACTATATAAATTGCTGGTGATGATACAAGGCAATAGGAACTCTCATGCATTGCTGGTGGTAATGCAAAATAGTGTAGCCACTTTGAAAAACAGTTTGGCATTTTCTTACAAAACTAAACATAGTCTTACCATATAATTCAGCAATCGTGCTGCTAGGTATTTACCCAACTGATTTGAAAACACGCGCACACAAAAATTCTCCATGTGAATGTTTATAGCAGCTTTATTTGTGATTGCCAAAAAATGGAAGCAACCAAGATATAGGTGAATAGATATTCAAACTGTGATGCATTCATGCAATGCAATATTATTCAACAATAAAAAGAAAGGATATATCAAGTCATTAAAAGACATGAATGAAACATATATTGCTAAGTGAAAGAGTCTGGAAAAGACAACACTTTTTGGTAAAAAAAAGAAATGATAACAACATCAGTGGTTGCTGGGGTTCCGGGGGAATGGGGGAAGTTGAAAAAGTGAAGCATAGGAGGTTTTTTCCTGCATCCTGGGTGGAGGAATTATTCCATATAATACGTAGTGGAAAATCTATAACATGCATTTGTTTAAAACCGATAGGACTTTGTAGCCCAAAGAATAAACATTAATGGATGTAAAGTTAAAAAAAAAAATTTGGGAGGTTGAGGGATCCCAGGATGGAATGTAGAATATGACCAAAAAAAAAAAAAAAAAGCTACCTGTATTACAAATGTATGATGTAACCTCATTAAAGGAGGTAGGAGAGAAAAGTTACCTAGGTAACTTTGGAAGTGAATAAAGTGTGTAAGAAAGACTAAAGGCACAAGAAACTGTATATAAGCATGTACTCTAGTTTAGCGCTCCCTAACTCCCTGTCTACAGACTGGTACTGGTCTATGGCCTGTTAGAAACCGGGCCACACAGCAGGAGGTGAGCAGTGGGTGAGCATCACTGCCTAAGCTCTGCTTCCTGTCAGATCAGCAGTGGTATTAGATTCTCATAGGAGTGTGAACCCTATTGTGAACTGCACATGTGAGGAATCTAGGTTGCATGCTCCTTATAAGGATCTAATGATAAATGTAATGTGCTTGAATCATCCTGAAACCAGCCCTCTACTCCAATTGGTGGAAAAATTGTCTTCCACAAAACTGATCCCTGAAGGCAGGGAACCAAGCAATCTGGCTCGAGTCCCACCTCCACAAGGACCAGCAAACTAAAACCCACTGGCTTGAGAGTTTCGCAGCCAGCACAGCAGTTTTAGCTTGACCCGGGACTGTCAGGCTCAGTGGGGGGAAGGGCGTCTGCCATTACCGAGGCATTCCACCATTATCCCACCATTATAGAGGCAGTTCTAACCTTACCTATGTAAACAAAATTGCAAGGAATTTTACACAGTAGCTGGGTGGAGCTCGCGGTAGCTCAGCAATGCCTCTGCAGGCAGACTGTGACTAGATGCTGGACAGGGCATCTCTGAAAAAAGGCAGTAGCCCATCAGGGACTTATAAATAAAGCCCCAACTTCCCAGGACAGAACACCTTGGAAAAGGGGCGGCTGTGAGTTCCACTGCAGCAGACTTAAATGTCCTTGCCCAGCAGCTCTGAAAGGAGCACCAGAGCTCCCAGCACAGCACCTGAGCTCTGATAAGGGACAAACTGCCTCCTCGAATGGCTCCCGGAGACCCATATATCCAAAAAGACACCTCATTCAGGAGAGCTCTGGCTAACATCTGGCAGGCACCCTTCTAGAATGAAGCTACCAGAGAAAGGAACAGGCATCAATCCTTGCTGTTCTGCAGCCCCCGCAGGTGATTCCCAGGCAAGCAGGGTCTGGAGTGGACCTCCAGCAGTCCTGCAGCAGAGGGGCTTGTTAGAAGGAAAACTAAAACACAGAAAGAAATAGCTTCAACATCAACAGAAAGAACGTCCACTCAGAGACCCCATCTGAAAGTCACCAGCTTCAAAGAGCAAAGGTAGACAAATCCATGAAGATGGGAAGAAATCAGTGCAAAAAGGATGAAATCACCAAAAACCAGAACGTCTCTCCTCCAAGGGATTGTAACTCCTCACCAGCAAGGGAACAAAACTGGATGGAGAATGAATTTGATGAATTGACAGAAGCAGGCTTCAGAAGGTAAGTAATAACAAACTTCTCTGAGCTAAAGGAACATATTCTAACCCAATACAAAGAAACTAAGAACCTTCAAAAAAGGTTAGACGAAATGCTAACTAGAATAACCAGCTTAGAGAAGAATATAAACAACTTGCTGGAGCTGAGAAACACAGCACGAGAACTTTGCAGAGCATACACAAGTTTCAATAGCCGAATTGATCAAGCAGAAGAAAGGATATCAGAGACTGAAGATCAACTCAATGAAATAAAATGAGAAGACAAGATTAGATTAAAAAGTGAAAAGAAATGAACGAAGCCTCCAAGAAACATGGGATTATGGTCGGACACGGTGGCTTACGCTTTTAATCCCAGCACTTTGGAAGGCTGAGGTGGGTGGATGACCTGAGGTCAGGAGTTCGAGACCTGGCCAACATGGCGAAACCCCCATCTCTACTAAAAATACAAAAATTAGCTGGACGTGGTGGCACACACCTGTAATCCCAGCTGCTCAGGAGGCTGAGGCATGAGAATTGCTTAAACCCAGGAGGCGGAGGTTGCAATGAGCTGAGATGGTG
>NW_016107323.1:3533606-3538230 GCF_001604975.1 Cebus imitator
TACTCTAAAATTGACCACATAAATGGAAGTAAAGCACTCCTCAGCAAATGCAGAAGAATGTACATCATAACAACCAGTCTCTCAGACCACAGTGCAATCAAATTAGAACTCAGGATTAAGAAACTCACTCAAAACCGTACAACTACATGGAAACTGAACAACCTTCTCCTGAATGATTACTGGATAAATAAAGAAATGAAGGCAGAAATAAAGATATTCTATGAAACCAATGAGTATGAAGATACAACGTACCAGAATCTCTGGGACACATTTAAAGCAGTGTCTAGAGGGAAATTTATAGCACTAAATGCCCACATAAGAAGCAAGGAAAGATCTAAAATTGACCCAATTAAATAAAACTGGAGGAGCAAGATCAAACAAATTCAAAAGCTAGCAGAAGACAAGAAATAACTAAGATCAGAGCAGAACTGAAGGAGATAGAGACACAAAAAACCCTTGAAAAAATCAATAAATCCAAGAGCTAGTTTTTTGAAAAGATCAACAAAATAGGTAGACTGCTAGGAAGACTAATAAAAAGGAAAAGAGAGAAGAATTGAATAGATGCAATAAAAAATGATAAAGGGGATATCACCACCACTTTCACAGATATACAAACTACCATCAGATTACTACAAAAAACTCTATGCATATAAACCAGTAAATCTAGAAGAAATGGATAAATTCCTGGACGCTTACACCCTCCCAAGACTAAACCAGGAAGAAGTTGAATTTATGAATAGACCAATAACAAGGTCTGAAGTTGAGGCAGCAATTAACAGCCTACCAACCAAAAAAAGTCAAGGTCCAGATGGATTCACAGCCAAATTCTACCAGACGTACAAAGAGGAGGTGCTACCATTCCTTCTGAAACTATTCCAAACAATACAGAAAGAGGGAATCCTTCCCAAATCATTTTATGAGACCAACATCATCCTGATACCAAAACCTGGCAGAGACTTAGCAAGAAAAGAAAACTTCAGGCCAATATCCATGATGAACATAGATGCAAAAATCTTCAATAAAATACTGGCAAACCAATTGCAACAGCACATCAAAAAACTTATCAACCATGATCAAGTAGGATTCATCCCGGGGATGCAAGGCTGGTTCAACATATACAAGTCTATAAACGTAATTCACCACATAAACAGAACCAAAGACAAAAACCACATGATTATCTCAATAGATGCAGAGAAGGCCTTCGACAACACTGCTATAAAGACTGAGACCAGGTAATTATAAAGAAAAGAGGTTTAATTGACTCACAGTTCTGCATAGCTGGAGAGGACTCAGGAAATTTACAATCATGGTGGAAGAGGAAGAGGCACATCTTACCTGGCAGCCGGCAAGAGAAGAGTGTGTGTAGTGGGGGAAGAACCCCTTATAAAAACATCAGATCTCATGTGAACTCACTGTCACAGTAATGGGATTGCTGGGTCAAATGGAATTTCTATTTCTAGATCCTTGAGAAATCGCCACACTGTCTTCCACAATGGTTGAACTAATTTACACTCCAACCAACTGTGTAGGAATGTTCCTATTTCTCCACATCCTCTCCAGCATCTGTTGTCTCCAGATTTTTTAATGATTGCCATTCTAACTGGTGTGAGATGGTGTCTCAATGTGGTTTTGATTTGCATTTCTCTAATGGCCAACGATGATGAGCATTTTTTCATATGTGTGTTGGCCTCATATATGTCTTCTTTTGAAAAGTATCTGTTCATATCCTTCACCCATTTTTGATAGCTTGGTCCACAGGCTCTCCTTTCCAGCTTTTGGGCTTATGTGCCTGTTTAGGTCTGTGCTCCAATCCGGGACACTGTCCTGGATTATCATTCAACTCTGTGCTTGTAATTCCTGATGCATGACTGGCAAAGATCCCCTGTTCTGTGTATTGCTGAGGCTTTGGGGGAAGCGCTGTATCGGCTGGAGCTAGGCGATCTCTGAATTTCTGCATCTCTCTCACTGGGTGTTGTGCACTGGAGTTGTGTCTATTCGGCCATCTTGGAGAGTCCCCGGTGCCATGCTCTTCTAAACAACGAGATCTCATGTGAAGTACAAGAGCAAAAACTCACTCATCACCAAGGGAGTGGCACTAAGCCATTAATTAGGGATCTGTCCCCATGATCCAAATTCCTCTTAGCAGGCCCCACTTCCAACACTGGGTATTACATTTCAACATGAGATTTGGAGGGGACAAACATCCAAAGCACATTGTTCCACCCTTGGCCTCTCAAATCTCATGTTCTTCTCATATTGCAAAATACAATTATGCTTCCCAATAGTCCCCCAAAGTGTTAATTCATTCCAACATTAATTCACAAGTCCCAAGTAACTCCAAAGTCCAAAGTCTCATCTGAGACTCAAGGTGTATTTCTTCCACCTATGAGCTTATAAAATCAAAACCAAGCTATTCGCTTCCAAGATACAATGGTGGTACAGGCATTGGGTAGACATTCCTATTCCGAAAGGGAGAAATCAGCCAAAAGAAAGGGGTTTCACTCCCCACACAAGTCTGAAACCCAGCAAGGCAGTCATTAAATCTTAAGACTCCGAAATAATCTCCTTTGACTCCATGTCCCACATCCAAGGCACACTGCAGCAAGCAGTGAGCTCTCAAGGCCTTGGGCATGTCTTCCCCTGTGGCTTTGTGGGGTGCAGCCCCCAGGGCTGCTGTCATAGGTAGGAATTAAGTGCCTGTGGCTTTTCCAGGCTGAGGTTGCAAGATGCCAGTGACTGTACCATTCTTGGGTCTGAAGGACAGCACCCCACTTGCCACGGCTCCACTAGGAAGTGGCCTGGTGGGGACTCTGTTTGGGGGCTCCAGCCCACCTTTTCCATTGGCACTGACCTAGTAGAGTATCTCTGTGGTGTCTCCGCCCTGTAGCAGATATCTGCATGGTGCCCAGGCTTTTCTATATGTCCTCTGAAATCTAGGTGGGAACTGCCAAGCCTTGTTCATGCTTGCATTCTTTGTGTCTGCAGGCTTAACATCATCTGGGGAAGCCACCAGGATTTATGGCTTACACCCTCTTGAGCAGTGGCCCAAGCTTTACCTGGGCCCCTTTAAGCTGAAGAACAGCCTGGATGTGGGTAGCAGTGTCTTGAGGCTGTGCAGAGCAGTGGGGCCCTGGACCTGGCGCATGAAACCATTCTTTCTAGAGGAGCCTGTTCTATGGCAAAATCCCATCTCTGGGCCTAGATGGGAGGGGCTGCCTCAAGGATTTCTGAAATGCCTTCCAGGCCTTTTTCCTCCGATTGTTTTAGATATTAGCACTTGGTTCCCTTTTAGTCATGCTAATCTCTTTAGCAAGTGGTTGCTCTGCAGCCTGCTTGGACTCTCTCTACCATAGGGCCAGGTTGCAAATTTTCCAACCTTCTATGCTCTGCTTCTCTCTCTTTTTTTGAGATGGAGTCTCGCTCTGTCACCAGTGGCATGATCTCGGCTCATTGCAACCTCCAACTCCCTAGTTCTTCTGCCTCAGCCTCCAGAGTAGCTGGGACTACAAGTGTCCACCACCGCACCCAGCTAATTTTTGTATTTTTAGTAGAGACGGGGTTTCACCATGTTGGCCAGGATGGTCTTGATCTCCTGACCTCGTGATGGAAGTCCTGAGATTATAGGCGTGAGCCACTGTGCCTGGCCTGCTCTGCTTTTCTTTTAAATATCATGCTTGTAATCCCAGCACTTTGGGAGGTTAAGGCAGGTGGACCACTGGAGGTCAGGAGTTTGAGACCAGGCTGGCCAACATGGCAAAACCCCATCTCTACTAAAAAAGAAACAAACAGCAACAACAACAACAAAAACACAAAATTGGCCATGCATGGTGCTATACGCCTGTAATCCCAGCTACTCAGGATGCTGAGGCTTGAGAACTGCTTGAGCCCGGGTGGTGGAGGTTGCAGTAAACTGGTATCATACCACTGCACTCTCGCCTGGGTGACAGATCAAGACTCTGTCTCAAAAAATAAAAATAAGTTCCAACTTTAAGTCACTTATTTATTCCCATGTCTGATTATAGACTGTTAGAAGCAGCCAGGCCATGTCTTGAACACTTTATTGCTTAGAAATTTCTTCTGCCCTATATCCTAGGTCTTCACTCCTAAGTTCAAACTTCCACAGATCCCTAGTATCCAAACGTAATACAGCCAGCCTCTTTGCCAAGGCTTGACAAGGGTGACCTTTGCTCCAGTTCCCAATAACTTTCTCATCTGAGACTTTGTCAGCCTGCCCTTCACTGTCCATATTTCTGTCAGCATTTTGGTCAAAACTATTTAACCAATCTCTAAGAAGTTCCAAAATTTCCCTCATCTTCCTGTCTTCTTCTGAGCCCTCAAAACTCTACCAACCTCTGCCTGTTACCCAGTTCCAAAGCTGCTTCCACATTGTCAGATATCTTTATAGTAACATCCCACTCTCAGTACCAATTTTCTGTATTAAGCCATTCTTGCATTATGATAAAGGGATATCTGAGACTGGGTAGTTTATAAAGAGAAGAGGTTTAATTGTCTCACGGTTCTGAAGGCTGTACAAGCATGACACCGGTATCTGCTCAGCTTCTGGTGAGGGGCCTCAGGAAGCTTAGAAATGTGGTGGAAGGCAAAGTGAGAGCAGGTACATCAC
>NW_016107323.1:3538785-3563329 GCF_001604975.1 Cebus imitator
ACATTTGTGTGCATGTGTCCTTATAGTAGAACGATTTATAATCCTTTGGATATATAGCCAGTAATGGGATTGCTGGGTCAAATGGAATTTCTATTTCTAGGTCCTTAAGGAATCACCACACTGTCTTCCACAATGGTTGAACTAATTGACACTCCCACCAACAGTGTAAAAGTGTTCCTATTTCTCCACATCCTCTCCAGCATCTGTTTGTCTCCAGATTTTTTAATGATCGCCATTCTAACACAAGCTTTTTTAAACAACAAGGTCTTGTGTGAAATACCAAAGCAAGTACTCATTTATAAGCAAGGAGATGGCACTAAGCCATTCATGAGGGATTGGCCCGCATGACCCAAACACCTCCCACCAGGCCCCACCCCCAACACTGGGGATTGCATTTTAACATGAGATTTGGAGGGGATAGACATCCAAACTGTATCACAGATATATGGCAAAATTCAGGGAAATATAAACACAGCAAAAATCATCACTCAATAAAACTTAGTGCAAAAAGGATCATATGGGATGAGTAAAGGCAATTTATAATAATAGGTAAGCTGTGAAATAAAGACCTTGCATTTATACTTATTTGTATACTAAATACATATCATCTAAATTCATAAAGCAAAATCATAAGGAAATGAAAGAAGAGGTAGAAATAGAAGTAGGGGCCAGGAGCGGCGGCTCAGGCCTATAATCCTAGCATTTTGGGAGGCCAAGGTGGGTGGATCACCTGAGGTCAGGAGTTTGAGGCCAGTCTGACCAACATGATGAAACCCCATCTCTACTAAAAATAGAAAATATTAGCCAGCCATGGTGGTTGCACCTGTAATCCCAGCTACTCGGGAGGCTGACGCAGGAGAATCACTTGAACCCAGGAAGTGGTGGTTGCAATGAGCTGAGATTGTGCCACTGTACTCCAACTGGGCCACAATTCTCCTGCCTCAGCCTCCCAGGTAGCTAGGATTACAGGTGTACACCACCACACCTGGCTAATTTTGTATTTTTAGTAGAGACAGGGTTTTGCCATTTCAAAATAAATAAATAAATAAATAAAAGAATATTTAATGTATCTCAGTCTATACAAATATAATTTAAAAATAATAAATAAGCTTGTAGAAGGCCTAAATAAAATACTTTAGGGAAATTTAATGTATGGAACTCTACACAATCAAAACAGAGAGTCAATATCTTATCAGGAGTCATACAACACACAACAGTATCCAGTCACAATGCAAGAAAACTAAAAGTCAAATGATGAAACTAGAAAATAGAAAACAAAAAACGACCACAACTATTCAAGAGGAAATCAAAACAAAAAGCACAGAATATTTAGAAAATGACAATAATAAAAATATCTCCTTGAACTTAAGAGATAGGACCAAAGTTGTATAGAGAAAAATACATAGCCAAAGACATTAATATTAATAAATAATTAAAATTAATAATTTGATGGAAGAAACTAGAAAAAGAACAAGATAGTAAACATAACAAGAGAAGAAAGAAAAACTAATGTGAAGACAGAATTTAATATACTAAAAACTTAAGTAGGTCTAAAAAGAGGAATTTTCTAGATTAAAAATAAGAACCTACTCAAGAAAATGAAAAAAGCATAAACACACAAAGTAATAAAGAGAGAATAAAAATAATCTGAGCATACACTAAAATAATTGTATTAATCTTATTTATTCATGTTTTAAGTGGCAAATAGCAAACCAAATGTAATAGCACATCAAAAAGATTATTCACCACGATCAAGTGGGATTCATTTCAGGAATGACAGGATAATTCAGCATACACTAATTAATAAACATGATACATCACATTAATAGAATGAAGGAAAAAACCATATGATCGTCTCAATAGATGTGAAAAAAGCATTTGATAAAATTAGATTTCTTTCTTTCTTTTTTTTTTTTAAATGGAGCTTTGCTCTTGTCACCCAGGCTGGAGTGCAATAGCAAGATCTCAGCTCACTGCAACCTCCACCTCTTGGATTCAGTTCTCCTGCTTCAGCCTCTTGAGTAGCTAGGATTAAAGGCGTGCACCACCACACCTGGAAAGTTTTTTATTTTTAGTAGAGACAGAATTTTGCCATGTTGGCCAGGCTGGACTCAAACTCCTGACTTCCCAAAGTGCTTGGATTACAGGATTGAGCCACTGTGCCCAGCCCAAGAGATCTTTTCATGATAAAAATTCTCAACAAATTAGGTATAGAAGGAATGTACTTCAACACAGTAAAGGCCATATAACAAATTCACAGCTGATGTCATACTGAATGAGAAAAGTGAAAGCTTTTCCTCTAAAATCTAGAAAAGACAAGGATACCCATTTTCACCACTTTTATTCAGCATAGTACTGGAAGTCTTAGCTAGAGCAATTAGGCAAGTGAAAGACAGTGCATCCAAATCAGAAAGGAAGAAGTCAAACTGACTGTGTTTGCAGATGACATAATCTTATAGAAAACTCTACAGACACCAAAAATCTTAGAATAAACAAATTTAGTAAAGTTACAGGATATAAAATCAACGTACAAAAACCTGTGGCATTTATGTATACCAGTAGGAAACTATCTGAAAAAGAAATTTAAAAAGCAACTCCATTTATAATAGCTAAAAAAAAAATTCCCAGGAATAAATTTAACCAAGGAGGTGAAAGAGCTCTACAATGAAAACTATAAAGCATTGATTTAAAAAATTTGAAGACAATATAACGAAGTGGAAAGCTATCCCATGTTTATTGATTGGAAGAATTACTATTGTGAAAATGCCTGTACTATCCAGAGTGATCTACAGATTCCATGCAATCCGTATCAAAATACTAATGATGTTCTTCACAGAAACATAAAGACATCTTAAAATTTATATAAATGACCTCAAATAGCCAAAGCAATCTTGAGCAAAAATAGCAAAGCTAGAGGCATCACACTACTTGACTTCAAAATATACTATAAAGCAATAGTAACCAAAAGAGCATGGAACTGGCATAAAAACAGACACATACATCAATGGAATGGAATAGAGAACCCAGAAATAAATCCATGCATTTATACCTAACTGATTTCTGACAAAGACACCAAGAACAAACACTGGGCAGGAGACGGTCTCTTCAATAAATGATGCTGGGAAAACTGGATAGCCACATTCAGAAGAATGAAACTAGATTCCTATTTCTCACCACCTAACAAAACCAACTCAAAATGGATTAAATACTTAAATGTAAGACTGCAAACTATAAAACTACTAGAAGAAAACATAGAGTAAATGTTTCATGACATTGGTATGGGCAAATATTTTCTATAAGACCCCAAATGCACAGGTAATAAAAGCAAATATAGACAAATGGAATTACATCAAACTAAAAAGTCCTTCACATCAAAGAAAACCATCAACAAAGTGAAGAGAGAATCTACAGAATGGGAGAAAATTTGCAAACAATGCATCTGACAAGGGACTAATATCCAGAATATGTTAGAAATGCAAACAACTCAATAGCAAATAAATAAAAATAAAAATGGACAAAGGATCTGAATAGACATTTTTCCAAAGAGCACATACAAATGCCAACAGGTATATGAAAAGGTGCTCAAAATCATTAATCATCAGAGAAATTCAAGATGTCACCTTACACTTGTTAGAATGGCTATTACCAAAAAGACAAAAGATAAGTGTTGGTATGGATGAGGAGAAAAGGGAACCCTCACACAGTGAGTGGGAATATAAAACAGCACAGCCATTATGAAAAACAGTATGGAGGTTGCTCAAAACATTAAAAATAGAACTACATTCATGATGTTGGTATGGGCAAATGATGTAATCCAGCAATCCCATCACTGGATATGCATCCAAAGAAAATGAAATCATAAGTCTAAGAGATATCTGCACTCCCATGTTTATTGTTGCACACTATTCACAATAGCCAATATATGGAATCAACCTAAGGGTCCATTAATGAATGAATAAAGAAAATGTAGTACATTTGTACAATGGAATACTATTTGGCCATTAGAAAGAATGAAATTCTGTCATTTCCTGCAGCATAGATGAACCTGGAGGACATTATGTTAAGTGACATAAGCCAGGCACAGAAAGACAAATTTTGAATTATCTCACTCATATGTGGAATTTGAAAAACATTGATCTCATAAAAATAGAGAAAATAATAGTGGTTACCAGAGGCTGGAAAGGTCAGGGGGCTGAGGGTTACAATGAGATTGGACAACAGACACAAAGTTATAGTTTGATAGGAGGAATAAGTTCTAGACTTCTATTGCACAGTAAGGTGACTATAGTTAAAAATAATATGTAGCATATTTCATAATAGCTAAAAGAGAGGATTTTGAATGCTCTCATCACAAAGAAATGATACATGTTTGAGGTGATTGATATGCAAATTAGCCTAATTACACATTGTACGCACATATCAAAACATCACACCGTACCCCCTAAATATGTACGATTATGTGTCAATTAACAATAAAATTATACTTCAATTGAATAAGATGAGTTTTCTGGAAAATATGAAATATTGTCTACTATTCAGCTTAGAAAAAAAAACTCAACAGACCAGTTATATAGACAAAAGTTTCAAAGATTTAACCAGGTATCTTCCACCAAAACATCCCACATGCTTTGCCAACAGGAATTGAACCAAAATTTTAGAAACTCTAGTACTTTAACATTTTTTTCTGGAGCATTAAATAATATAGCTCTGTAAGTCCTGTGTTGAGGTACTCATTTTTTCCTAAAGAGATAGCAATAATGGACAAAATATACAAACAAAAATTAGTATTCCCAGGCTCAAAAACAAATTAAACAGGTCCACGCACTGGCAAACAGGACAGTAACACAAAGTAACAACCCCAGGTAATCAAACAGGCAAGCTCAGCTAGCCATGGTAGGTGGGAATTTGTCCTCTGCAGGGTAACTGTGTCTAAAAGCTGTCCTCTGCAGCCAACATTGTCACCAGAACCCAGAAGCAGCACGCAGGTTCTTCTACCTGTGAAAGAAGGCTTAAAATTATTGTTGCCTGGAGCAAGGCTTGCATGAACTGTGGTGTTAGGGAGGAAAAGAACACAGCACAGTTTATGACCAGGAACTAAATCAAACTGTCCTCTGATGGCTTGGTAGCATATTTGCCATTTCTTCAATATCACCATGGGGCAGGAATCTTACACTGCCAAATAAAACTTGGTTCAGGATGGAGGGGACTGAGTGAAACTGTGCCAATAGGCTGGCTGGTAGGAGAGTGAACAGAGAAAGAAAGAGAGGGACAGAGAGGGAGGAGGAAAGGGGTGTTGGGTAGAGGGAGACTCTTCTCAAAATGAGCCTACAGACAAAATTCCAAAACAATCTCAGTGTTGGCCAGGCGCTTTGGCTCATGCCTGTAATCCCAGCACTTTAGGAGGCCAAGGCAGGCAGAGGTCAGGAGTTGAGGTCAGACTTGAAGTCAGGAGTTCAAGACCAACCTGGCCAACATTATGAAACCCTGTCTCTACTAAAAATACAAAAAGTAGCCAGGGTTGGTGGCTAGCGCCTGTAATCCCAGCTACTCAGGAGGCTGAGGCAGTGGCAGTGAGCTGAGATCGTGCCACTGAGCTGCAGCCTGGGCAACAGAGCAAGGCTCCATCTCAAAAAAACAGTAAGTAAATTCCATAAATCAACATTCAGTGGGAGTTGCAGTCAATGGGCGGTTAAAGTATATTAAGGTTCTTTCATTTGTAACTTTAATCTTTTTATAAGAAGATTAATTAAATATATGGCTAAAACTTCATTGGAAACCACTAGAAGAATAGAAGTACAGTCAGCACAGAGGAGGGTGAAAAAATATAGAAAAATTATCAATCCAACAGAAACTAGGGGAGAAAGTAAAGCAAATAAAAAGGATGGTAAGCAAAAACAAAAATAGGTGATGAAAGTTGTTAAAAGTCTAAATATGCTATTTATGCAAATAAATAGGAATAATATTTATCAGTAATAGATTATATTTATAGATTAATTATAGATTATATTAATTTCCTAGGGCTGCAATAACAAATCATTACAAACTTGGTGGCTTAAATAACCAAAGCTCATTCTCTCACAATTCTGGAAGGCCACAGAGTAATATTTTCAGTATTAACGTAAAAGAACTTAGGACCTAAAATTCTAAATTCAGCTAAACTATAATTTAAATGTACTAGTTAATAGTAATATTTAATGTTAATAATTCATGTTTGCCATAGAAACACCCTTTTTGAAAATCTTTAAGGAAGTGCTCTAGCAAGAAGAAAAAGCAAGGAGGTTGTGACCAAAAATGGAAGGGGAAATAAGTAACTTGGCAAATTCTACTGTCATAAAACTCAGCCACCATTACAATGCAATAAGCCAACAAAACATGTACATGACAGTCACTAATGAAAACTGATTAGATAGATTGAAATGTCTCTTGCTTGAAATTATACATGCAATTTTATTCTTTGGGTAGTTGTTCATAACTTACTAAAACAAAATCCTGGTTTAATTTTATCCTTTCTAATGGCAAGTAGTAAGGGGAAATAAAAGAAACTAAAAGAAAGTGTGGTAAATAGAATATGTGAAAAGAAGGTCATATGTATAAAATTCACTAGTATAAAGAGATAAAGATGCAGAGAGGATTAATATCTAATATTATCTATGAGAGAAATGCTTAAAGCAAAAGAATACAGAAAGATAAAAAATACAAGAAGGGAGATAAAGACACCAGAGAAATATGATCTTAAAAAAGAGAACAATTTTATTATCAGAACAAATAGATACATGACAAGGAAGCTATACATTGGTAAGACATTTCAACAGATATATAATACCTGTATAGTCACCTAAGAAAGTGCTGAAATACATATATATTTTAAATGACAATTGAAAGAAATAACTAAGTCAGCAAGTATAGCTGGTAGCAGGAGATACCAGACAAGGATAAGCATTTGTCATACTCAGGGAACTGTAAACAAGATCTGTGCATTTCACTAAATGTAAATCATCCCTTCTCAGTTCTAGTCCTCCAAGAAGCAGGAGACAAAACAAGATTAGACATGCAAGAAATGTATTGGGAGAGAAATTCCTGTGGAGGGTAAAAAAGAATGGAGCAGAAAAAGATGGGGAGAATCTTCACACAGTAATGCATGACTGATGTCTGTGAAAGGAAAGGAGGAAGGAAGAAAGATTGGGTAAGACAACTCTCAGACTGCAACAACGTTCTAAAAATGGTTCAGCCAGGCAAATGGGGAGGCCTTCAGACAAAGCTTGCATTCTGCAAGAATGCACCAGTGCTATTATCCCTGCTGTAACCCAGTCGTTGGGAGCTGTAGGCAAGACCATGATGGTAGCCAGAGAGGCAGCAGCAGCAAGCTGTCAGTCAACCATGCTCCCACAGCAGATTCTCTTAAAAGAGACCTGAGTCACACATCTATCTGACTGCTGCATACCTCGGTAAAGTTATGAGAAAAAAATCCAGTAGTGTTCCTCTACACTAGCAATAACCACATATGAAACAGAATAAACAAGATAGCATTCACAATTGAAACCAAACCATAAGTCTCCTGACTAAATTGAGCAAACTAAGGTAGACTTTTACCAACAAGCTTGAAGGACATATTTTTGAAAAATGAACAGATTATTCATGTTTATATATGGAATGACTAACATGTAAACATACTGATTCAACTCAAAACAATTTTAATGCAAGTTCAATTGAAATTACTCAAAGGGCTGGGCATAGTGGCTCACGCATGCAATCCAAGCACTTTGGGAGGCTGAGGTGGAAGGATTGCATGAGCCGAGGAATTCAAGGCCAGCCTGGGCAACATAGTGAGACCTCATCTCTTAAAAAAGTCAAAAAATTAGCTGGATGTGGTGGTGTGTGCCTGTAGTCCCAGCTGTTCAGGAAGTTGAGGCAGGAGGATCAGCTGAGTCCTGGGAGGTCGAGGCTGCAGTGAGCTGTGATTGTGCCATTGCACTCCAGCCTGGGCAAAAGAAGGAGGGAGGAAGGGAGAAGGGAAGGAAGGGAGGGAGGGAGGGAGGGAAGGAAAGAAGGAAGGAAAGGAAGGAAGGAAGGAAAGAATAAAGGAAGGAAGGAAGGAATTGCTCAAGGATGTTTGACAAATCTGACAAATTTCTTCTAAAATATATATGAAAAAATTATGAATTGCTAAGCCAATTTTTAAAAAAGAAGAGAAAGGGAAACTTGCTTTACCAGATATAAAGAAATGTTACAAGACATAGTGATACAAATAGAATGCAACCAGGTCAGGAAGAGGCAAACACATGAAAGAAAAATGACTAAAGATTGCCTATATGGGAAATTCGAGTATGACTGTGGTGCTTCCACAAACCAGTGGGGTAAATACAGATTATTTAACAGATAGTTTCTTTGGACTGAATTGTGAATTGTATTCTTCCAAAATTATATGTTGAAGCTCTATCCCCCGGTGTGACTGTATTTGGAGACAGGGTCTTCAGGAGGTAATTCAGGTTTAAGGAGGTCGTAAGAGTGGAGACCTAAGCCAATAGGATTGGTGGCCTTATAAGGAGGGAGAATGAGCTTCCAGGTTGGTGAATACCTTGAGGTTTGAGAGGGTGGCATCCGAGAGAAGGCATGACAGCTCTGCACTTACACATATGCATATCCCCCTACTTCCCCATACCTTGCCCTACATATCTCTTCCATTTGGCTGTTCCTGAGTTGAAATGTCCATGTCTGTTTCATCACCATCTCACCAGCATTAAAAACTACCTTTATAAAAACTGGAACCAATTTGGTGGGTTCAACGCCTTGTTAGACCTAGAACTGTCTATGTGACAGTTCAGATTGGGGTAGGGGTCAGATTGCAGGGCATCATCTGCACATGGGGCATCTTGGGCCAGTTACAGGATCTGCCTTTGACTAAGAGGCCTGAATAAGGAGACAGAATCCAGCAGATAGTTTGCCTGACCCCTTTCTCACTGTCCCCGAGCAGAGGAAAAGGATTTTTAGGAGCTGTGGACCATGCTTTGAAATGCTTTTCTGGTCAAAAGAATGTGTCAGCCATCTAGACCACGAAGATACCAGGAAGCACTTGTTCTGCACTGAATATTATCTGTATCTTGAATCTCCTCTGGATCATCTTGGGCCACACCAGTCATATGATCGTATGGCTGTCTTTGAGTGTGGAGAGTTGATGAGCCTTTACTCTATGAGCAACCAAGGAAGAGAGAATCATTTGTGTGGTGGGATCATATTGGGCAGCCTTCCCCACAAGCAGCCTTCCTTCTATTTTAGAGACCTGGACCATGACCTCCCATAAGTGTGTTTCCCAGGCCAGTGTCCCATAGCCGCTTTAACTCCTTCTAGGTATAAATCAGGCACCAGGCTACAAGTGATACCTGGGTGTTGTATTTTTATGGTCCAAAGAGTTGTGTTTCTTCTCACCATGATTAATGAAGATTTTTCTCCCTGTAAAACAGCCAAGCATACTAAATATTGTGCAGTAGTATTTATAAAAATGAAAGAAGATAGCCAGGTGCAGTGGTGTACAACTGTAATTCCAGCTCCTAGGGAAGCTGAGGCAGGAGAATTGCATGAACCTGGGTGGTGGAGGTTACTGTGAGCCAATATCGCACCATTGCACTCCAGCATGAGCGACAGAGTGAGACTCTGTCTCAAAAAATATATAATAAAATAAAAATTAAAAAAGGAGAAATTTCTTCCTCTCTCTCTGTCCACACACTACAGAAAGACCATATGAATTGATCATCTTACCCCAAGAACTGTGAGAAAATAATTTTCTGTTGTTTAAACCATCCAGTCTATGGCACTTTTTTATGGCAGGCCACTCTGACTAAGACATATTTTGGTGGAAAAAGAATGGTTAACTATACTGGAAAACAGTGCATACAAAGATGAACTGTAGATGGACTAAATGCCTAGATGGAATGATAAAAGATCAAGTGAATGAAAAAAAAATGAATGTAATGTTGGAGACAGGAAGTCTTCTTAAATAAGACCCTCAAAGAGCAAACCATAGAATGGAAAAAAAAAATGGAAGTACCATCCTATCACCTTTGCCATATTCTATCATTAGAAGGGAGCCATTAAGTCCAGTGCACATTCAAGGAGAGAGGGTTATGCAAGTGTATGAATCCCAGGAGGCAAAGGGATCACTGGGAGCCATTTAAGAGGATGCCTAACACAGGCAGTTCACAAAGCACAAAATGCAAAAGTCAAATAAACACAAGAAAATGTGCTGAGTACCTACTAGTACTCAATAAAATACAAATTAAAACAGCAATTATTCATCATTTTTACTCCACATTTGGCTTTAAAAATTGTTTTTAAATAATAACATTTAGCACATGGAAGGGAATTGAAGAACCTGACACTTTCATGTATTGGTGGTGGAAGTGTGAACTGCTAAACTTTCGGGGAAAGCAGTACATCAAGGTCATTGATGTGGTTTGAGTATTTGTTGCCCCCAAATCTCATGTTGAAATGTGATCTCCCCAGTGTTGGAGGTGTGGCCTAGTGGGTGTTTGGGTCCCAGAAGCAGATCCCTCATGGATGATTTGGTGCCCGCTGCAAGGGAAGGAGTGAGCTCTCGCTCAGTTAGTTCACACAAAAGCTGGATGCTGCAAAGAGCGCAGCACCTCCTCTCTTCTTTCTTGCTCCCTCTATTTCTATGTGACTCACCTGCTCCTCCTTCACTTTCTATCCTGAGTAAAGTCTTCCTGAGGTCTCACCAGAAGCCGAGCAGATGCTGGTGTCATGCCTGTACAGCATGCAGAACCGTGAGCCAAATAAACCTCTTTTCTTTATAAATATCTGAGTTTTGGATATTCCTTTATGGGAATGCAAAAAAGATTAACACAGTCATTAAAATATTAAATGATTTGGCAATCCCCTTCACAGCAATCTATTTCATAGAAATAAAAGCCCAGTACTTGCTTGTAAAAGGATGGTCTATTGTAACAATATCTGATGGCGGAAAAAAAAATCCCCTAGAAACAATATGAAGGACCTTTAATAAGGGAATGATTAGAGAAATTATGGTACAACCAAACTATGAATTTTTTTTTTGAGACAGATTCTCACTCTGTTGCCAGGCACCAGGCTGGAGTGCAGTGGCATGATCTTGGCTCACTGCAACCTCTGCCTCCTGGGTTCAAGCAATTCTCCTGCCTCAGCCTCCCAAGTAGCTGGGACTACAGGTGTGCACCACCATGCCCAGCTAATTTTTGTATTTTTAGTAGAGACGGGGTTTTACCATGTTGGCCAGGATGGTCTCGATCTCTTGACCTCATGATCCGCCCACCTCTGCCTCCCAAAGTGCTGGGATTACAGGTGTGAACCACTACACCCAGCTCAAACTATGAAATATTCTTATCCAATTTGTTTATGTTTGATCATAGCAAAAGGTGTGGAATCACATGCACCAAACTATTAATATGTGTTACCACAACAGAATTATAGAGGGAAAGGTAGATTATTAATTTTAATATATCTTCATAAATTTTATTTTTTTATTTTTATTTTTTGAAGATGGAGTCTCACTCTGTTGCCCAGGCTGGAGTACAGTGGCTTGATCTTGGCTCACTGCAACATCCGCCTCCCTGATTCAAGGGATTCTCCTGCCTCAGCCTCCTGAGTACCTAGGATTACAAGCATGCACCACCATGCTTGGCTAATTTTTGTATTTTTTTTTTTTTTAGTTGAGATGGAGTTTCACAATGTTGGCCAGGCTGGTCTTGATCTCCGGCCCTGAAGTGAACCACCCACCGTGGCCACCCAAAGTACTGGGATTACAGATGTGAGCCACCATTTCTGGCCATAATTTGAGTTTTGCAGCAGACATTTATTACTTCTGTTATTGAACAAAGTCAAAAATAATTTTTTAAAAAAGTAAAAATTATCTTGACTAAGTTCTACCAATTTATACTTCCAAATAAGAGCACATGGAAATTTCTCTTGGAATTGTATAAAATGTGCAATTTATTTTCTCCCAGTAATTTGTGTGTTTTAAAAGTGGATGTTCATTCATTCACTCATTCAGTGCATATTCCCTTAAGACAGCCTGTCTATTATATGCAAACGCATTGGCTACCAAGAGTTAAGCCTTTCAGTGTGGTAAATTTATTCTTCTCATGAAAAAGAAGTGGAAGAGGTATGAGTCTTCTTCTTCTTCTTTTTTTTTAGATAGAGGTTAGCTCTTGTTGCCCAGGCTGGAGTGTAATGGCGCATTCTTGGCTCATCGCAACCTCTGCCTCCTGTGTTCAAGCAATTCTCCTGCCTCAGCCTCCCCAGTAGCTGGGATTACAGACATGTGTCACCATGCCTGGCTAATTTTGTATTTTTAATAGAGATGGGGTTTCTCCATTTTGGTTAGGCTGGTCTTGAACTCCCAACCTCAGGTGATCCGACTGCCTTGGCCTCCCAAAGTTCTGGGATTACAGATGTGGGCCACAGCACCCAGCCATGAGTCTTCTTTATACTGTCAAACCAAACTATAGAACCCATTTTGAAGATACCATCTTGAGAAATGGGTGGGACACAAAGCTTTGTGTTATCTGCAGTAAATACTATTTCTCACAAGTGAAGTTAATGGGAATCAAACAGGAGAGAGCTGGAGGTCATGTGCTCTGGAAGGCAAGGACCTGGGGTGAAGGTTTTAATGGACAAGTTGTATGTTTTTTAAGTTGAGCAAAAGAGTCCTTCCCATTACACAGCATGAAGTCGTGCAAAGCTGATCTTCTTTTAAATGGTATGGTATACACTCCTGGCTGTCTACCTATTCCTCCCCTTCTTCCTTGGTAACCCAACATAGATTTGGTTCATGTACCTAGTGTCTGTGTGTTTCAGAGGAAGACAGGTCTTTATCCAACACCCAGGGGAGAATTTTGTCTCCTCTTAGCCTATCATGGTATTTATTTTCCCTTTGCTTCTTATTGGTTAAGGAATGTACAGGTAAAAATCAATTATCTGATGGTACAAGGGGGAAAATTTTCCAAGTAGCTTTTGAGAAAGTTTTTCTACTCTTAAGAAAAGACATAAGGAAGGGACATATTCTCTTTCCTCCATCTGGTCTTTGAGAAATGTGTAAGGTAGGTGTTGAGAAACATTAGGTTTATCCTGCCCCTGTGGCTCTCTTGTGGAGAATACCTTTTAGTTTACAATTAGTGGTAGGTGGGTAACAGCTGCCTACTTGGAATATTTATGGGTTATGAGTAAATACAGAATACCTGTTTATTAATAAGAATCACCTGTCTAAGAGAGACTAAATATGTGGATCAGAATCTGCTCAGGGCCTTTAGCCTGGCATGCTGTCAGCCCCTGAGGCTCTCAGCTTGATGGGCTGCTGGCCCCCCAGATAGATCCACTCTGCTGTTCTATCTGGGTGTCTGCTTCTCATTCCCTTCAGCACCGCCTGGGTGGGGGTCTCCTGACCGAGCTGGTACTCGGTAAGTGGCACACAAGTGTGAGGACTTGAACCCAGAACAAAGAGCTGCCTGAGCAATGGAGAGAGAAGGCGCTAAACTCAAGGTATCCTGAGTACTACTAGAGAAAAATCCCTGGGGTAAGTTGGGGAGCCTGGAAGGAGCCCAGGAAATTGTGAATCTCTCAGTTGAGTTAGGGAGAACCTGGAAGTAGACCGAGAACTCTTGAAATAAATCTCCAAGGGTTAGTTGGGGGAGCTCAGAATTAGCCTGAGAACTCTGAAAAAAATCTCTTAGGGTTAAGTGGGGGAGCTTGGAATTAGCCTGAGAACTCTTGAAAAAAATCTCCCAGGGTGAGCTGGGGGGTGCTCGGTAATATTGGAGTGACATGGGACGAAGATCAAGCAAGTGAGAAGCTTGTTCTGGTTTGCTTCATCAGCTGCTTAAGAGAGGGGCAACTGAAGCTAATGCTGACAGTTTAACACAGTTTTTTGATGTGGTTGAGGAATTTTGTCCCTGGTTCCCTGAGCAGGGAGTGTTGACCATGAAAAATGGGTACTGTTTTAAGGAAGATACAAAGAAAGAAGTAAAGGACATTTCTATTCCGGTGTGGTCTGTTTGAACTTTGGTATGTTCTGTCTCCTGGAGCTGTTTCAGACAGATGATGAGGAAAAGGATTCAGGAGAGGATTTAGGAGAGGAGAGGGAGTATGATGAAGTATGTAGAGAAATTTTAGAGCAAAAGGATGAGAAGTCAAATGAGGAAAGGGTGTGCCCATCAGCCCCCTCTCAGTATCTTGTTGAGGGATGGCCAGATCCTCCCGATATTTCTACCTCTTCTTCTGTTGGCGTGTGTATTCCTAGAATTATGGTAACTAGTTCAGTCATTTGTACTCCTAGAACTATGGTAACTGATTCCATCCCAGCCAGAATTCAACCAGCGAGAAAAGAGGGAGATTTGGAGGTATGGCAATTTCCAGTTGTTGTACACCCTCAAGATCAGCAGGGGCAAGTGCGGGTTGCTTTTGAGCCCTTTCCCTTCAAATTGTTGAAGGAGTTTAAACAGGCCATCAGTCAGTATGGGCCTGGGTCTGTCTTTGTGCTAGGATTATTAAAGAACGTAACTACTTCTTACCGGCTGATTCCAATAGACTGGATACCTTAACCCAAACTTGTTTATCGCCTTCTCAGTTTTTGCAGTTCAGGGCATGGTGGACTGATGAGGCTAATATTCAAACTAGCATAAATGCTAATGTTCAAACTCAGATTAATATTGCCATGGAACAGTTTACAGGAACTGGTGTATGGGCGCCTCTGCAGGTTCAAGCTACTATGGCCGATTTGGTCATAGAGCAGATTAGGAAAGTATGTTTAAGAGCTTGGAAGAGAATTACATCAGGAAGCCAAAAAAAAAAAAACCCTTCCTTTGGAGCTGTTAAGAAGGAGCAGAAAGAGCCATACGCCGACTTTATAGCTTGATTGCAAGAAGCCATAAGAAAGGCCATATCAGATACAGAGGCTCAGGATATTGTTTTATGTTTACTAGCATTTGACAACGCTAATTCTGAATGTCAGGCTGCTTTACGGCCACTTAAAGAGAAAGCTCACCTGGTAGATTACATCAAGATGTGTAATGGAATGGGGGGAAGTTTACATAAAGCTACTTTGCTGGCACAAGCTATGGCTGGACTTAAAATAAATAAAGGAGATGTGGTTTTTCCTGGAGCATGTTACAATTGTGGGAAAAAAGGTCATACAAGAAAGGAATAAAGAAAAGGACAGAAAATAAGGCCTTTACCTTCTTTAAAGCAAAAGGGTACTGAGCTTGGAGTATGTCCCAGATGTAGAAAAGGAAGGCATTGGGCAAGTCAATGTCATTCAAAATTTGACAAGGAAGGAAATCCAATTTCAGGAAACGGGCTGAGAGGCCCGCCTTGGGCCTCGATTCAAACGGAGGCCTATTCAGTATGAACTATTCCCTCATCCCTATACAATGCTTGTTCCCCACCGCAGCTGGGAGTGCAACAGTAGATTTGTGCAGCTCTCAAAGAGTAAGAATTTTACCAGAAGAGGCTCCACAAAAAATATCTATAGGAGTCTGTGGCCCTTTACCCCCTGGAACTGTGGGCTTACTTCTAGGAAGATCTAGTCTTAATGCTCCAGAAGTTAGAATTCATACAGGAGTTATCGATGAGGACTTTACAGGGGAGATTCAGATTGCAGTGTCTTCTCTGGTTCCTTGGAGTGCTGAGCCTGGAGAACGCATAGCACACCTTTTAATTATACCATATGAGAAAATAGGAGAAGGTGCAACTGATGTGGGTACCATCCAGACATTTAAAGCTATACTATGAGCCAGATACCAAAAATGAGACTTGCAGAGGACCCCCCACTCCAGTCACAGAGATGACAAGACTAACATCGAGGTGGAGTACTGTTCCCACAAGGAGAACATGCCAAACGTCACCACCTGCTTGGGGGCAAATTAAGAAGCTTTCACAAATAGCGGAGGAAAACCTGAAGAAAGCGGGAGGGTGTGTTATGGTAATTATGATGACGATTGTCACCATTAAAGTGATTATTTCTGGAGTTGGGATCGACGTAAAAGAAAGTTTCACACATTGGGCATATATTCTTTCCTTCTTTTAATGATCTCTGGCCTTAGTATTTTCTGTAATAATGTAGGAAATAAAGTAACAATGTTTCAGCCATCAAAACCTGAATACAGGTAAGGTAAAGAGTGGTCCCCTAAGTTAAGAACATTAGTCTGGAGAGATCATGTTGTGATAGAGGCTGAGGTGCTGCACTACAATTCCTATAGAATTATTATTGATTATTGGTCCTCTAAGGGGATACTTAGCATTGATTGCACTGGTCAGTCCTCTTGCAGTGACATGGAATTCAGATGGCAGATAATTACAATCATTTAGAATTTATAGATACTGAGATTAACAATTCTATTCTCTGGAGAGATGGGGAATTAGTAGGACCATGACCAAAAATAGTATGGTCAAGGTTAAGAGCTGAATAAAAAGAAACTTTGAAAAATACCTATGGCCCTAAAACCAATAAAAGTCTGGGAAGGAAAATATAATCGAGAATCAGGCCTTAATTCTTATTCATTGGAAGTTTATAAGAAATAAAACCTCTTTAGTTTCAGAGCTGTTAAACGCCCCATATCTTTTGGTGGTGGGAGAGTTATAAGTTAACTTTACTAACTAAAAGTATAATGAGACTGAACATAATTGGGAGAGAATAAAACACCTGGAAAGGCCTTAGACAGCAAGCAAGGAGGAGGGACCCAGAAGACCCTTGACACCCCTTTTCAGCAGGAAGCAGTTACAGAAGAACGACCTCCACCCTATTTCCCAAAAGATTTCTGGGTCCCAATTCCTTACTCTTACTCTTACTCTGGCATGTAAGAGTAGGCAGTCAATCAGGCTCCGAGGTGCTTGAGGAAGCTGCTGATGGGTTGGCAACCCTAAAATTTGAATGAAAACACTTGGAGGATCTATGATTGCTGTTATTAATCTGCTTTGTTTCTCTTTGTGTAGTCTGGCAGGTGCGGATCCAGAATCCTCCAAGAAATAGCTCACCAAGATAGAGCTGTGCTTGCTTACCTAGATTTGTTGAAATGAAAAAGTGGGGAGATGTTGAGAAATATTAAGTTTACTGTTAAGAAACATTAAGTTTACCCTGCCCTCTTGGCTTCCTTGTGGAGAATACTTTTTAGTTTGCAATTAGTGGTAGGTTGGTAACAGCTGCCTACTTGGAATATTTGAGTTATGAGTAAATACAGAATACCTGTTTATTAATAAGAATCACCTGTTTAAGAGAGAATAAATACGTGAATCAGAATCTACTCAGGGCCTTTAGCCTGGAATGCTGTCAGCCCCTGAGGGTCCCAGCTCAATAGGCTGCTGGCCCTCTGGATAGATCCACTCTGCTATTCTATCTGGGTGTCTGTCTGCCTCTCATTACCTTCAGTGTCGCCTGGGTGGGGGTCCCTGACCGAGCTGGTACGTGGCAGGTAGGCATGTTGCTTTAGCAACTACAGACATCTTGTGATTGTGAGGAAAGATAAGCAGAGGACAAGAGCGATCAGAAAGCAGAGCTTGAATGTGGAAGGCACTAGGGTCATGATGACATTCTTGAGCTTAATTAGCCCAACTTGGAATCCTCCTATCACCAGACTTTCTGTTATTTAGGTCTTTAGAGTTAGGTTTCTAGAACTTGGTAGAAATGGTGAGGTGGTTATTTATCTTGTAATTCTCTGAATTGGCAATTCATTTATTTCCTTCTTTCCTTTTCATTTCCTTTCCTATCACTTTCCTTCCTTCTTTTGTTTCTTCCTTTTTCTTCATTCTTCTTTATGTCTTTCTTTTCTCCTCTCTTTCTTTTTGTAGATCCACATTTACTGACTCCCTTATAAGACATTTCCCTAAGGCAGTGTGTCTCAAAGTGGATCCAAGAAACTTCTGCATCACAATTACATAGGGCATTTATTTAAAGTCCACAACAGAAATAGGAGGATAAACCAAAAGTCTTCTTTTTCTTTTCCTTTTTTGACACAAGGTCTCACTTTGTTTCCTAGGCATGATCTGGGCTCACTGAAACCTCACCTCTCTGGCTGAAGCGATTCTCCTGCTTCAGCCTGCTGAGTAGCTGGGACTACAGGTGTGCATTACCATGCCTGGCTAATTTGTGTATATTTTGTAGAGACGGGGTTTCACCATGTTGTGCAGGCTGGTCTGCAACCCCTAGACTCAAGCAATCTACTAACCTCAACCTCCCAAAGTGCTGGAATTACAGGTGTGAGCCAACGCACTCAGCCTAGTTTTTATTTTTTAAAGAAATGGTTACTCTAAGGGAAAGAGAAAACAGGGTAAAGAGACAGGAATGGGATATGATATCCTTAACATACTTTGTTTCACAGATTTTTATCTGCAGATTTGACTTTGGAAATGAGTTACTTATTTTTTTAAACAAATCAACTCAGAAAGGAAAAAGCTAAATTTAAGAAGCTAAATGAATCAACTTCTAATTTTAGCCCTTAAGATCAGAAGTAATTACTCCCATTCTCATGACAATAAAAAGCTAGACAAACTGAAAAGCAATGACTTTTTTGGATCCATTAGAGAACTGAGGTTGCAAGGCAAGTGCCACCCCTCAATATTGAGTGACAGAAGGATCCAAAGCGTCACAGCCAAGATCTACTTACCTGGAGCAGAAGTCACTGGAGCCATGAACTAATAGGATGTTTAAATGGTCATTTTCTTGAATTGTTGAAGGTTAAGTGTGAGTTAGCATAATAGGAAGATATTCCTGGGGACCTCAGTCTTAAGGGCACCTTCAAATTTTCATGGGCTTTACCTCTAGCAACCCTGCCAGGATCTCATGGTGAAGCTCTAAGAAAGATCCCCTTGTGGCTCTGTCATGGGGAGGAAAAGACTAATAATTGTGAAATGTGAAATTTTCTGTAATAAAGGTCTATTCTCCAGAGTAATAAACTTCATCATAGCCTTGTCCCAGAGCCTTTGTAGAAGGGCATCCCATTCCAGCCGCCTCTAGCCTCTCCTTCTCACCTGAGGGAAGGGGGAAAAAGGGAAGCTATAGAAGAATACTTGTGAAAATTACACTTCAGGCTGGACATGGTGGCTCACTCCTGTAATCCCTGCATTTTGGGAGGCTGAGGTGGGTGGATCACTTGAGATCAGGAGTTCAAGACCAGCCTGGCCAACAGAGTGGAACTCTGTCTCTACTTAAAAAAAAAAAAAAAAAAAAAAAATTAGCTGGGCATGGTGATCGATGCCTGTAGTTCCAGCTACTCAAGAGGCTGAGGTAGGAGAATCACTTCAATTGGGGAGACAGAGATTGCAGTGAGCCAAGATTGTGCCACTGTGTTCCAGCCTGGGCAACAGAGTAAGACTCCATCTCAAAACAAAAACAAAAACAAAAAACAACAACAACAACAACAAACAGTTCAGAGGCACAGACCCATTAAAAGGTTTAATAAGAATATTATAGAAGGCTCCCCCTCCCTCACACCTTACAACAACACTAACAGCGTTCCAATATAATAATGGATTACAATTGACATCTTACAGCTGCAAGACTCAGACTATATCTGAGGAAGAGGAATACTTTAGGGAAGCCTGAAGTCAAGAGGGAGGATAAAAACAAGGACCCTGAAGGAATTTGAAGCCTCTGATACCTGGCTACCTCTGACATCTCTGACATCTGACTACAGTAAACATTAAACATAGTCCACCTTCTATTCCAGTTAATATAGATCTTCAAACTAATGGCTCAGTTCCTATTACCTAATGTAACATGTCCAGCTTTCAACAAAAAATCATAAGGTGGTCAGGTGCAGTGGCTCACCCCTATAATCCCAGCACTTTGGGAGGTCGAGGCGGGAGGATCACCTGAGGTCAGGATTCCGAGACAAGCCTGGCCAACATGGTTAAACCCCGTCTCTAATAAAAAAAAAATACAAAAATTAGGCTTGGTGGGGTGCGGCTGTAGTCCCAGCTACATGGGAGGCTGAGGCGGGAGAATTGCTTGAACCCAGGAGGTGGAGGTTGCAGTTGGCCAAGATTACCCCATTGCAGTCCAACCTGGGTGACAGAGAGACTCCATCTCAAAAAAAAAAAAAAAAAAAAAAAAAAAAATTGTAAGGCAGAAACAAACAGTCTGAAGAGACAAGGCAAGCACTAGAACCAGACTCAGGTATGGCACAAATGTTGGAATTGTCAGGGAATTAAAAATTTTGGTAATATGTTAAGAGCTCTAGAGGAAAAAGTAAGCAACATGCAAAAGCAGATGGATAATTTAAGCAGAGAGATGGAAGTTGTAAGAAAAGATCAAAAGGAAATGCTAGAAATCACAAACACTGTAACAGAAATGAATATTTTTGATGAATTCTTTAATAGACTTGACATAGCTGAAGAAAGAATCAGCATGCCTGAAGATAAGTCAAGAGAAACTTCCCACACAGAAATGCCAAGACAGAGAATGGGAAAAAGAAAATGAAACTGAATATGCAAGAGCTGTGGGACAGTTTTAAAAATATGTAACATACATATAATTAGGATATAAGGAAGAGAAGAAAAAAACAGAGCAAATCTAGAAGACCCCGTCATCTCAGCCCAAAATCTCCTGAAACTCATAAGCAACTTCAGCAAAGTCTCAGGATACAAAATTAATGTGCAAAAATCACAAGCATTGCTATACACCAATAACAGACTTAAAGAGAGCCAAATCAAGAGCAAACTGCCATTCACAATTACTACAAAGAGAATAAAATACCTGGGAATACAACTAACAAAGGATGTAAAGGACCTCTTCAAGGAGAACTACAAACCATTGCTCAACGAAATGAGAGAGGACACAAACAGATGGAGAAACATTCCATGATCATGGTTAGGAAGAATCAATATCATGAAAATGGCCATACTGCCCAAAGTAATTTACAGATTCAATGCTATCTCCATCAAATTACCAATGACCTTCTTCACAGAACTGGAAAAAAACACCTTAAACTTCATATGGAGCCAAAAGAGAGCCCATAGCCAAGTCAATTCTAAGCAAAAAGAACAAAGCTGGAGGCATCATGCTACCTGACTTCAAACTATACTACAACGCTACAGTAATCAAAACAGCATGGTACTGGTACCAAAGCAGAGATATAGACCAATGGAACAGAACAGAGGCGTTGGAGGCAACACCACACATCTACAACCATCTGATCTTTGACAAACCTGACAAAAATAAGCAATGGGGAAAGGAGTCCCTGTTTAATAAATGGTGATGGGAATACTGGCTAGCCATATGCAGAAAGCAGAAACTGGACCACTTCCTGACACCTTACACTAAAGTTACTCTAGATGGATTAAAGACTTAAACATAAGACCTAACTCCATAAAATCCCTAGAAGAAAATCTAGGCAAAACCATTCAGGACATAGATGTAGGCAAGGACTTCATGACCAAAACACCAAAAGCATTGGCAACAAAAGCCAAAATAGACAAATGGGACCTAATCAAACTCCACAGCTTCTGCACAGCAAAAGAAACAATCATTAGAGTGAATCAGCAACCAACAGAATGGGAAAAAATTTTTGCAGTTTACCCATCTGACAAAGGGCTGATATCCACAATTTACAAAGAACTAAAACAGAGGCACAAGAAAAAAATAAACAACCCAAATCAAAAGTCGGCAAAGGACATGAACAGACACTTTACAAAAGAAGACATACATGAGGCCAACAAACATACAAAAAAATGCTCATCATCACTGGTCATTAGAGAAATGCAAATCAAAACTACATTGAGATACCACCTCATGCCAGTTAGAATGTTGATCATTAAAAAATCTGGAGACAACAGATGCTGGAGAAGATGTGGAGAAATAGGAACACTTTTACACTGTTGGTGGGAGTGTAAATTAGTTCGACCATTGTGGAAGACAGGGTGGTGCTTCCTCAAGGACCTAGACATAGAAATTCCATTTGACCCAGCAATCCTGTTACTGGGTATATATCCAAAGGATTATAAATCATTCTACTATAAAGACACATGCACACGAATGTTCATTGCAGCACTTTTTGCAATAGCAAAGACCTGGAACCAGTCCAAATGCCCATCAATGATAGACTGGACAGGGAAAATGTGGCACATATACACCATGGAATACTATGCAGCCATCAAAAACGATGAGTTTGTGTCCTTTGTAGGGACATGGATGAACCTGGAAACCATCATTGTCAGCAAACTGACACAAGAACACAAAATCAAACACCACATGTTCTCACTCATAGGTGGGTGTTAAACAATGAGAACACATGGACACAGGGAGGGGAGCATCACACACTGGGGTCTTTATGGAGGAAATAGGAGAGGGACAGTGGGGGGTGGGGAGTTTGGGAGAGATAGCATGGGGAGAAATGCCAGATATAGGTTATGGGGAGGAATGCAGCACATCACACTGCCATGTGTGTACCTATGCAACAATCTTGCATGTTCTTCACATGCACCCTGAAACCTAAAATGCAATAAAAAAATTGAGAAGAAAAAAAATGTATATGCATATGCGTAGAGATCTAAGCAGTAGATATACTAATATCCTAATCACCAGTATATTTACAGTGACTCTCTTGGAAGTGGAATTTGTACGTACAATTTTATGTCTGCTTTACTTCTGTGTTGTTCAGACTATTTTACAGTAAAACTATATTTACTTATGTAATTTTTTTTAATAAAGCAAATTTCACTGTAACGAAAAAAATAATAAAACACTATTTTCCAGCTGAAAAAAAAGAGCAAAATAAGTATTTGAAGTAATAATGATCAAGATCTCTAAGATTAATGACAGACACCAAATCACAGATCCAGGAAGCTCAGATAACACCAAGCAGAATAAATACCCAAACAAAAATAAAACACTCCATTTAGATATATCACATTTAAAATGGAAAAAAAAAAAAAAAAAAAAAAAAAAAAAAAAAAAAAAAAAAAAAAAAAAAAAAAAAAAAAAAAACAGAGAAAATTGGGGAAAAAAAAATTCACCCAAAGGGAAAGGTGAGGGAAACTCACCTCACCCATAAAGGACCAAGAAAAAGAATTACAATAAACTTACCAGAAACCATGCAAATAAGAGAATGGAGTGATGTATTTAGTGTTATGAGAAAAAGAATTCCATATCCAGCAAAATTATTCTTCAAAAGTGAAGGAGAAATAGAGACATTCTTTGATGAACAAAAACTGAAGGAGTTAATTGTCACCAGTCCTTCCTTGCAATATATATTACAAGAAGTTCTTCAAAGAGAGAGAAAGTTATTATCAGAAACTCAGATCTAGCCAGGCGCTGTGGCTTACACCTATAACCTCAGCTACTTGGGAGGCTAAGACCAGGAGTGCAAGACTGCAGTGAGCTGTGATTGTGCCACTGTACTCTGGCCGGGGTGACAGAGAGAGACCCTATATAGAGCATTTAAAAAAAATTTTTAAAAGGTTGGCCAACATAGTGAAACCCCATCTCTACCATAAAATACAAAAACTAGCCAGGCATAATGGCACACGCCTATAATCCCAGCTACTTGGGAGGCTAAGGCTGAGAATTGCTTGAACTCAGGAGGTGGAGATTGTAGTGAGCCAAGATCACACCACTGCACTCCAGCCTGGGTGACAGAGCGAGACCCCGTCTCAAAAAAAAAATACCAAAATAAAATAAAATCTTTCATTTCTCTTGATCCAAAAGATTACCGCAGTTTAAGGGAATAATATTAATAATATAATGGGTGTTTATAGCATATAGATGAGTAAATAAATGACAGCAATGTTATAAGGGACAGGAGAGAATAATTGGTAGTGTTCTGCCACAACATGCCTGTGCTACAGGTAAATAATGCTATTTGAGCATGAACTTACATTAGTTAGAAATGTATGTTGAAAATTCCATGGCGATCAATAACATTTTTTAAAAAACCAAATATAATGCAGTAAGAGAAGATAAATGTACAATTAAAACCAAACAGGGATCAGTAGCTGCTACACCGGAAAGATGGCGGAGCAAGAGCAAAGAAAAATCCCTTTGGTTCCAGAAAATCTCCTGAAAAAGAGGAAGGCCTATCAAGCCCTCAAAGCCACTCAGGCAAAGCAGGCACTTTTGGCAAAGAAGGAGCAGAAGAAAGGAAAAGGGCCCAGGTTTAAGCGATTGGAATCATTCCTACATGATTCCTGGTGGCAGACACGTGACAAGGTGCGTGTCAGATGACTGGAAGTGAAGCCTCATGCCTTGGAATTGCCAGATAAACATTCTTTGGCCTTTGTCGTACGCATTGAAAGGATTGATGGTGTGAGTTTACTGGTGCAGAGAACCATTGCGAGACTTCGCCTAAAGAAAATTTTTAGTGGTGTCTTTGTAAAAGTCACTCCCCAGAACCTAAAAATGCTGCGTATAGTGGAACCTTATGAGACCTGGGGATTTCCAAATCTGAAGTCTGTCCGGGAACTCATTTTGAAACGTGGACAAGCCAGGGTCAAGAATAAGACCATCCCTCTGACAGACAACACTGTGATTGAGGAGCACCTGGGGAAGTTTGGTGTCATTTGCTTGGAAGAC
>NW_016107323.1:3563864-3597222 GCF_001604975.1 Cebus imitator
CTAGGCAACAAGCGAAACTGTTTCAAAAGAAAAAAAAGAAAAAAACAGTAGCTTATGTACATTGCAAGCACCTCTCATCACAATCCAGTTCCAAGGAAAAATTCCAGCGTTTTCTACATTGGCTGCTGCCTCGTCTGAAATCAGCACATTCCATGGAGGAAGGAGTTCTGCTTTGCTGCATCTCTTATTCTAGGGTTTAATGTTGGTAGTTGAGTAACTCTAGCATTTGTGCAAGGCTCCCTAAGACTCCTGCAGCAGTGGACAAGCCCAGGGACATAATTGAATCTGGTGATTCCTGGGGCCTTGTGAGAAAGACTTGAAATACACATAGGAGGAAAGGTACAAAAATAAATGTTTACTTGTCTCTGCAAAAAAAAATAAATAAATAAATAAATAAAATAAAACCAAACAGGGTAGTAAAACAAATCTCTGGCAATGGATAGAAAACAGTTACATAGTTGACATCCCCAGAAATATATTAACAATCACTTTAAATATAAATGTCTAAATATATCAATTAAAAGACAGATTATCAAAGTAGATTTTTAAAAACTTGATTCAATATATGTTGTCTACAGAAACACATTTAATATGAAGACTAATAGATTACAAGTAATGAGGATAGAGAGAGAGATGCCATGCTAACACGAATCAAAAGAAAGGTGGAATAACTTGGCCAGGTGTGGTGGCTAACACCTGTAATCCTAACACTTTGGGAGGCCAAGGTAGCAGATCGCCTGAGCTCAGGAGTTTGAGACCAGCCTGGGCCACATGGTGAAACTCTATCTCTACTAAAATACAAAAAAATAGCCTGGCATGGTGGTATGTACCTTTAGTCCCAGCTACTTGGGAGGCTGGGACAGGAGGAGAATTGCTTGAACCTGGGAGGCAGAGGTTGCAGTGAGCCAAGATTGTGCCACTGCACTCCAGCCTGGGCAACAGAGGGATACTCCTTCTCAAACAAACAAACAAACAAACAGAAAGCTGAAATAACTCTATTAATTTCAGACAAAACAGATTTCAGAACAAGAGAAATTGTCAGAAACAAAGAAGGGCACTACATCATAATGAAATGATCCGTTTTTCGAGAAGATACAATAAGTGAATAAAGCTGATAATGTATCCAGATTTTTTCCCCAAGGAATTTTGAAACAATTATTTGACTGTATAGCTTGTGCAAAATACACTCTAATGACAAAAAGCACTGTAATAAAATGACCTTAAACTATTTTCCATGTCATATTGTTAGTAATAATGCAATATTGTAATTTTGAAACTATTCTAGACACAACTATAAAGAACACTGTCCTATCTTTCAGGACTCATGGCCAAGTGCAAGAGACAGACATAAACGCTAATAATCATGGCAGCATGATAAATAATAGGGATATGAACAAGATTCAAGGATAATAACCAAGAGGAAATTCTTGCCTTTTTGTGATAAGGCCTGGAAAAACTTACCGGAAGAAGTAACAATTGCACTATATATGAATTTCTAGTACCAAGTGAGGACGGCATTCCGGCCAAGATAATTCATAAAGGCTGTAAAGACAAAGTGCATGGCTTGGTTGGAAAGCTACAAGAATGCTTTAACAGGATTGGGGAACACTTTATGCCCAGAAAAGAAGGCTAGAAAGAGAAATGAGCCATATAAGTGGGCAAAAGGGCCTTGTGTGCCAGTATAAGGAGCTTAGACTTGAACCTGTGAATGATGATACACCATGGACAATTAATATCAGATAAGGGACATAATCAGATTTGCCTTAGAGGAAGATTACTAGACAGTGGTATAGAGGATGGAGGACGTTTTAAAAGAGAGGGATACTAGAGGCATGGCACCTTTTAAAAGTTTACCAAAGTGGAAAATACCATTTTCCACTGAAAGGAACCAGGACTCCTTGAAGAAATAGCTGATACCATGTCTAAGGGGAAAAAAAAGAAAGAAAGAAAGAAAAAAGAAAAAGGCAGAAGATGAGCCTGGATCATCTTGTCATGCCAGAGAGCAAGGAAGCCGTCAGAAGCCTCAAGGGTCATGTCAGAAGGTTTGGGGGACAATTGAAAGACAGGATAATTTTGGTGTAAAAAGAATAATGGATTGAAGCATCTCAAATTCATTAAATTCTTTAAGATCATAATACTACTACAACAAAATATACAATGAGGGCCACCTTTGGAAGAATTTAGGAAACAAACTTATTAGTGGAAAAATTTACTTTACCATAAGTAAAGGCGGAAAGTCAAACATTTATCCTGCCCTTGTTATATGAACTCTATCTCAAGGTAACAAAATACTGGATGGAAATAATTCTTATAGAGAATTCCAGCTATACATGTAGAAGGGATGATATGATCAAATATTACCATTTTGCAGGCCCTCAGAAAAAATAGTGGACCTAAGTAATGGTCATCAATGGCTGTTAAAACTACTAGGTGAACAACTGATGAGGAACTTTATAAAAATGGATCAGGTTGGTAACACCTAAATCCACTGATATTTGTAACACAGACCTTATGTGAATCCCAATGTTATGTAACAGAAAGTACACACCACCATCCATGTGCTACTCTTGCCAAAAACTTGAAACTGAACCTGATCAAGTCTCTAGACCCAGTTGCCAATTTATAGACACTACAGGGGACAGAGGAGCATGTGAAACAGTCCAGTGGTGATGCAATTAGCAGATTGCAGAATGTTGGGCACACGACAGGACAAATGACTTTGTCACTAAATAAGAAGGAATAAAATAAGGACAGGAAACCTCCATATTTAAAGAGACATAAGAGATATGACAAGCAAATGCATTGCATAGATTTGGTTTGGATCTTAATTCGAACAAACCAACTTAAATTATCAGACAGGTGGCCAGGCGCGGTGGCTCACACCTGGAATCCCAGCACTCTGAGAGGCCGAGGCGGGTGGATCACGGGGTCAGGAGTTCAAGACCAGCCTGGTCAACGTGTCAAAACCCCACCTCTACTAAAAAAGTACAAAAATTAGCCAGGTGTGGTGGTGGGTGCCTGTAATCCTAGCTACTCAGGAGGCTGAGGCAGGAGAATCGCTTGAACCGGGGAGGTGGAGGTTGTGGTGAGCCGAGATTGTGCCATGACACTCCAGCCTGGGTGACAAAGCAAAACTACATCTCAAAAAAAAAAAAAAAATTATCAGACAGGCAATTTTTGACAGTAAATAGTTGATGGTTATAGAATTATTATTGATGTTTTAGGTGTTATAATGATATTATGGTTGTTGTTTAAAAAAAAATCCTTGTATTTTGGCCTAGTATGGTGGCTCATGCCTATAATCCCAGTACTTTGGGAGACCAAGGTGGAAGGATCACCTGAGGTCAGGAGTTCAAGACCAGCCTGACCAACATGGAGAAACTGTGTCTCTACTAAAACTACAAAAATTAGCCAGGCATGGTGGCGCATGCCTATAATCCCAGCTACTCAGGAGGCTGAAGCAGGAGAATTGCTTTAACTAGGGAGGTGGAGTTTGCGGTAAGCCGAGATTGCACCATTGCACTCCAGCCTATGCAGCAAGAGCAAAACTCTTTCTCAAGAAAAGAAAATCCTTGTATTTTATAGATACATGCTGAAAGTATATATGGATGAAGTATATGATGTCTGGACTTGTGTTGAAATAAACCTGCCAGAGGTGAAGGGCCAGGGAGGGTAACAAGATGGATTTATAGATTAAATGACATTGATCACATGTTTATAATAATTGCCTTATGGCTACTCCCTTATGGGGGTTCTCTGCATTACTCCCTCTTATTTTACATTTATTTGAATTGTTTTATAATGAAACTTTCTTGAAGTACATATGGTCTCACTGCAGATCTTCTTTTTTAAAAAAATATATTTTATTGCATTTTAGGTTTCGGGGTACATGTGAAGAACATGCAAGATTGTTGCATAGGTACATACGTGGCAATGTGGTTTGCTGCCTTCCTCCCCATCACCTATATCTGGCATTTCTCGCCATGTTATCCCTCTGCAACTCCCCACCCCCCCCACTGTCCCTCCCCTATTTCCCCTCTACAGACTCCAGTGTGTGATGCTCCCCTCCCTGTGTCCATGTGTTCTCATTGTTCAACACTCGCCTATGAGTGAGAACATGCGGTGTATGATTTTCTGTTCTTGTGTCAGTTTGCTGAGAATGATGGTTTCCAGGTTCAACCATGTCCCTACAAAGGACACAAACTCATAGTTTTTGATGGCTGCATAGTATTCCATGGTGTATATTTGCCACATTTTCCCTGTCCAGTCTATCATCGATGGGCATTTGGGTTGGTTCCAAGTCTTTGCTATTGTAAACAGTGCTGCAATGAACATTCGTGTGCATGTGTCCTTATAATAGAACAATTTATAATTCTTTGGATATATACCCAGTAATGGATTGTTGAGTCAAATGGAATTTCTGTTTCTAGGTCCCTAAGGAATTGCCACACTGTCTTCCAGAATGGTTGAACTAATTTACACTCCCACCAACAATGTAAAAGCGTTTCTATTTCTCCACATCCTCTCCAGCATCTGTTGTCTCCAGATTTTTTAATGATCAACATTCTAACTGGCAGGAGATAGTATCTCAATGTAGTTTTGATTTGCATTTCTCTAATGACCAGTGATGATGAGCATTTTTTTGTATGTTTGTTGGCCTCATGTATGTCTTCTTTTGTAAAGTGTCTGTTCATGTCCTTTGCCAACTTTTGAATGGGCTTGTGTTTTTCTTGTAAATCTGTTTTAGTTCTTTGTAGATTCTGGATATCAGCCCTTTGTCAGATGGGTAGATTGCAAAAATTTTTTCCCATTCTATTGGTTGCCGATTCACTCTAATGACTGTTTCTTTTGCTGTGAGGAAGCTCTGGAGTTTAATTAGGTCCCATTTGTCTATTTTGGCTTTTGTTGCCCATTGCTTTTGGCGTTTTAGTCATGAAGTCCTTGCCTACATCTGTGTCCTGAATGATTTTGCCTAGATTTTCTTCTAGGGATTTTATGGAGTTAGGTCTTATGTTTAAGTCTTTAATCCATCTGGAGTTAATTTTAGTGTAAGGTGTCAGGTAGAGGTCCAGTTTCTGCTTTCTGCATATGGCTAGCCAGTTTTCCCATCACCATTTATTAAACAGGGACTCCTTTCCCCATTGCTTATTTTTGTCAGGTTTGTCAAAGATCAGATGGTTGTAGATGTGTGGTGTTGCCTCCAACGCCTCTGTTCTGTTCCATTGGTCTATATTTCTGTTTTGGTACCAGTACCATGCCGTTTTGATTACTGTAGCGTTGTAGTATAGTTTGAAGTCAGGTAGCATGATGCCTCCAGCTTTGTTCTTTTTGCTTAGAATTGACTTGGCTATGCGGTCTCTCTTTTGGTTCCATATGAAGTTTAAGGTGTTTTTTTCCAGTTCTGTGAAGAAGGTCATTGGTAATTTGATGGAGATAGCATTGAATCTGTAAATTACTTTGGGCAGTATGGCCATTTTCATGATATTGATTCTTCTTAACCGTGAGCATGGAATGTTTCTCCATCTGTTTGTGTCCTCTCTTATTTCATTGAGCAGTGGTTTGTAGTTCTCCTTGAAGACGTCCTTTACATTCTTTGTTAGTTGTATTCCTAGGTATTTTATTCTCTTTGTAGCAATTGTGAATGGCAGTTTGCTCTTGATTTGGCTCTCTTTAAGTCTGTTATTGGTGTATAGGAATGCTTATGATTTCTGCACATTGATTTTGTATCCTGAGACTTTGCTGAAGTTGCTTATGAGTTTCAGGAGATTTTAGGCTGAGATGATGGGGTCTTCTAGATATACAATCGTGTCGTCTCACTGGTGATCTTCTTAATGAGAATCTTTGGGGAGAAGACTCACTAGTGTGTTTTGTTACAAAGTCCTCCAGCTGATTCTGCAATACACCAAGTTTAAGAAACAGTGTTCTATGGATAACAGTCCCCTCCCATTTATATCTCTAATTCTAACCTTTGCACTAAATTCTAAACTTATATATCAAAAAGCCAAATTGGCATCTACAATGGATGCCCAAGAGGCATCTCAAACCATACAAGGCTGAAAAGAGGTATTGGTTTTGACCCATACCTCTTTGACCCCAGACTTCTCCATCATAGTAAATAGGACCGCAATTTACCCTGATATTAAAGTTAAAAACACAAGGGTTTCTTCATTCTTCTCTTATTCTCATTCCCTACCTCCATCCATCAGCAAGTCTTGTTTTACTTCTAACATACACCTCAAACCTGTCCATTCCTCCTATCTTCATATCTACCATCTTTTTTTTTTTTTTAATTGAGACAGCATCTCATTCTGATGGTTCTATTATCCTGCCTCAGCCTCCCAAGTAGCTGGGATTACAGGCACTTGCCACCACGCCATACTAATTTTTATATTTTTAGTAGAGATGGGGTTTCACTGTGTTGATCAGGCTGGTCTTGAACTCCTAACCTTGTGATCCACCCTCCTCAGCCTCCCAAAGTGCTGGGATTACAGGGGTGAGCCACCATGCCCGGCCTACCATCTTTTTAAAAGTCACCATACAATTTGGACCCTAGCCCCAACCCTAACCCCTACTCCTCTCCCTAACTCTTATCCTAACCTTATTACTACTGCAACAAGCGTGCATCACAAACCACCCAAGGACACAGTGGCTTACAGTAACAAGCATTTTTCACAGGTCTGCTGGTTGGCTGGGCAGTTCTGCTTCAGGCTACAGTCACAGTGCATTGTGGAAATAAAGGTCCTTGTAGATTGGGCAATGTGGAGGCCTGGCTTCTGGTGGCTCTGGGGATGAGCTCAGATCTGAAAGACATACTATAGTCCCAAGTGTTTCTTCCAGAAAGACTGACTTAAGCTGAAATGGATGTCGAGAGTAGCCAGCTGGGGTTCTTCCATGGGCTTACTCCCTTAGGTGATTCACAGTACTGAAGCCACTTCCAGAGGGATGTTCCTTACTAGCACCTCTATAGCTCCACTTATATCTGCAGATTGCCTAGGTTCAAATCTTGACCCCATTGTTACTTGTGTGACCTTAAGTAAGTTACCTAACCTCTTTGTGCCAGATTCATATGTAAGTGGGAATAATAAAGGTACCTATCTCACAGGACTTTTGTGACAACTAAGCCTTGGAACTGTGCCTGGTTCTTAGTAAATGCTTAATAAACATTAGCTCTTATTAGTAATAGTCTTACCATCTTAAAGCAGAAGACATTAATATATCAAAACCCTATTTCCAGACCTGTCTTCCCCCTTTACGACAGTAAGACCATTGCCAACAACTTTCAGTAGCTTATCACAACAAACATTTATTTCTTGCTCACAGTTCTGTGGGTCCCTGGGATAAAGTGTAGTTCTTCAAGCTGCCCAGCAGGTTCTGGTTAGCTCCATGTGTCTCTCATTCTGGGACCAGTGACTACCTGGGGTTTGCTCAAGACAAGTCAGGAGTCCAAGAGTACTAGCCAAACCACCCCCAGGACATGTAAGGGCTCTGGTTTGATGTAACGTATCTTGTCTGCTCACATTCTGTTGGTGAAAGCAAGCCAATAGCCAAACCCCAAATGAGTGGGAAGGGAAACCAGAGCAAGTCAGAGAGGGAAGAGAAAATTATGAATAAGCAATACCATCTACTGCATCAGACAAGTAAATAATTACAATGAAGTGATTGCTGGGATTGGAAAGTACAGGGACTATTGAGATTACAGCAGTGGAAGCAGATCGCACTCAATGGTCTAAAAGGGATGCACCCTGCACCTTCCTCTTTCATGCTGCTCATTCATCCATTCCAAGGAATTCAGCAGCCACCCAGGTCTACACAAGCATGCCACCTCCACACCTTTGTGGGTCTGCCTGCCTGTCATTGCTACTGGGCTACTGGGAAGTTTTAAGGGCCCTTCAAATCCTCCTCTTTTGCTGACAAGTCTTCCCGCCTCATGTCACATCCTGGTACCAATAGCTACTCATTGCCCAATTCAGAAACCTGGGCATCCCTTCTACCGCCCCATACCTGGCCATAACTAATCAACATCAAGGCTGGGAATGCAGCTTCCTTAGTATCTCCTGAACCCTGCCCCCACTGCCATGTGCCTGCGTCAGGCCATCCTGATCCCCCTCTCCCAATGACCACCCCCTCCTGCAACCAACCCCCATCTGGCCACCACACATTTTGAGATCTCTTTAAAAATGTAGATTTAAAGTCCTATTTGCACCAAATCCTTCCAGGGTACATTTCCTGGCATGGCCCCAGGTTGCCTCCCCATGAAATGGCCTGTTAATCTTCTCTCCCTCTCTTGTTGTGTGTGCAGCCAGGCTAGGCTCCAGTCCCAAATAGACCCCACAGATTCTCCTCTTTGCCGGTGCCTCTGTCTGTAACACCCTCAACCCCCTTGTCTGGTTAATTCAGCTCCTGTCTGGGTCACCACTTCCTCTAGGAGGCCTGCCTTGACACCAGCCTCCGAGGATCTGTCACATGGCCCTCTCTTTGCTCTCATAGCACCCACATTTTCCCCATCACCCCCTGCCTGCCCCTGTGCTATGTTCTATTGAGATTTCAAGCCTCTGCAGGTTAGGAATTGGATAATTCATTACTGTGTCCGCAGTGTCTGTTAAGGGCAAGAGAGCCACAATGAACCCCAGTTGTTCTTCTAAAAGTGGAGACAACAATAATATGTATTAGTTATGTTGTAAGGATGAAATAAGCTAATGCATGAAAAATACCTGTCCCTGTGGAAACACATAATACATTAATAGTAAATGGTAGCTATTACTATTTATGATGTTGACGGCATTAAATCTAAGCTAATATTTTATTGAAGTATGAAATACATTCCAAAAATATGCAGAATCACAAGTGTCACAGTGAATTGTCACAAATGAACACATCCTTGTGACTAATCCCTGGATATCATTATTTTTCAGCTCAAATGTCAGCTTCTCAGAGAGGCCCTCCCTAACTTTCTCTCCTACCTCCTAATTCTATATCATATGTATTATCTCTTTCCCCTCACTCTCATGTAAGCTTCAGGAGGGCAGGATTCTTTTGGGGAGGGGTCTATTTTGTTCACTGCTGTATACCCCCTTCCTAGAATAGTTCTGAGCATAGTAGATGAGCTGTGAAAATTTGCCAAGGAACGAATAAACGAGCGATTGTTATTTTAATTTCTTTAAGCTCCCAGGCGCTTGCAGCACGGTCATGGCGGAGAACACGTGCTCTCCCAGGTGAAGCAGCGCTGGGCCGGGACCAGCCGCACCTGGACCGGCTCTGAGCTGTGGGGGGCTGGCTCCCGGCCTCGTGCTGCCCGCTGCTCCGGGTTCTTCCGCCTCACTCCTGCGGTGCAAGCCCAGCTCACCACACCCTACCCACCTCCACTCTGCGTGCAAAAATTAAAATAATAATAACAGCAACAATAATAGTCCTATTCGCCCTGGAGACCACTCGTGCCCCCGTGGCATCCCTCAAGGACTCTCGGGGGGCCCGCACCACTCCGGACGGTGGCAGCAGCCGGCCCTGGGGATGCGCTCCTTGCTGTCACCGCAACGCCCTCGCCAGGTTCCATCTACACGCTGTCCGACGTTCCCACCGTCCGAAGGAGGCTTTTACTCTTCATCCGATTACGTTCCAGCGACAGAGAAGCTAAGGCTGCAAGAGGCGAACACCGACAGTTAGATCTGACCTCAAATTCCGCGGTCTTTGCTGCCATGCACACCACGAGGACGCTCGGTGACCGCCACCATGGCTTTCGGCTGCCAAAGGTTTCCATTGACCTCTTTCCTGTCACTAGCATCGCAACGGGAATGTGCCTGGCGCCGTTCTGGGCACTGGGCATGAGGTGGTGAACAAAGTCCTCCAGAAATAAACCGGGTAATGAGCTCGGCAGCGGCCGGAGCAAGAAGGGACCTTCGCAGAGAGTGGTCAGGCACAGGCCCTCCTAGGAGGCGACGCTCAGCTGAGACCGGGCGACGCGAAGGTGTCGGCCAGTTAGGCACCTCTGGGGAAGGAGGAGCCGGCAGAGTGCCAAGTAGAGGAAACAGCAAATGCCCGGCTTCTTTTATAACCGCTGCCCCAGTTATCATCCCCCAAACCTTGAGAAGGGGCCTCTTTGCTCCATTTCACAGACGAGGAAGCTGAGGCTCAGAACGATGAATGAATTTAGGGAGCCGGGATTCGAACCCCGCGCTGCAGTCAGTCTAGCCCGGGCTCTGTCCAGCCGGTACCCCGCGCCGCCCTGTTGGTCCAGCACCGTGACCTTAACTCGGCACGTGCAGGCCCCTCGGGCCCCCCAGTCCCCTTACATTGTCCCACTCAGTTCTGTTTGTGGGGAGGGGGATGGACGGGAGGGGGGCGAGATGTTTCCGAAGGATCCCGGGAAGCCGCGCGCAGCCAGGGGCCCGAGGTTAGAGACCCCCACCCCCGCACGGCGTTAGGGACTCAGCTCTTCCCCGCCCCCGCCGCGGCCGGCGCTGCCTCTGTCCATGGTCAAAGCACCCGGGGTAATCCGCCTTTCTCTTCCGCCCGCCGGGCCCCATTCATATTCTAATCACAACGCGGTCGGCCCGCGAACGGCCACTTTATCGGGGCCCCCAGGATACGCAGCTTGCTCCCCCCTACTTCCACTTCCAGCACCCCCCCGGCCCTCGCCCCCCTCTTTCTGCACTTTCAGCTCAGCCGAGGAGGGGGTCCCTGGGAAAACCGCGTCCCCACTTGGACTCCGGGGCTTCTCACAAACTTCGAGGCCGACTGGGGGACTGCGGTGGGGTGGGGAGGGCAGGGTGGGGAGGGCAGGGGGAGGGCGGAGGAACGGAGACGGACCGACTGACAGAGTTACGGGAAGAGGCGGGGGGCGGGGAGGGAGGTGGTGGGACGGTACAGAGAGACCGAGGGGGATAGAGACAGAGAGGGGCAGAGTCCTAGGGGGAGACAAAGAGAAGTGGAGGCAGGGTTGGACAGAGACACAAGCAGCCGAGGAAGAAGAAATAGAGGGACAGAGACACAGAGGACGAGAGGGCCAGAGAGCTAGAGACAGACGCCGGGAGACTGGCGGAGAGGGACTGAGAGGGGGAAGGAGACAAACAGGATGAAGGACCCAGGCCCAGAGGAAGACAGAAAGTTCTGGAGGAGGCGAACCAGCCCCTCACCTCCTCCCGGCCTAGCGGCCTTCTCATGCTCAGATTGGGGAATGGAGTTTTAGGGCTTCGGCTCCCCTTTCCCACCCTTTCCCCCTCAAGCGCGCCTCACTCCCCCACGCGTGTCTGCGGATCCGCGTGGAAGGGGTCAAGACATACCCCCTCCCGCATTCCCACGGCCTCTACTCAAAATCTAACCCATGGCCAAAACAAGGGGTGAGTAGGGACGCAAGAGAAGGAAGGGAGTGGGGCCCCACTCGTGGTAGCGCAGGCGACTCTCCAGGCTCCAGGAATTCCCCGCGGCTCCCCCCACCATCCCCCTCCTCGCCTGCCTGCGCGGGGGCCCGAAGGCGGGGAAGGGCCGGGAGGGGGGAGGGGGCCACATCTAAGCCAATTTTGATTTCGCCTATAATGAGTGCCGGGCGAAGGCTGAAGAAGGCCTCTGGAACTTTAAATAAGAAAAACGTTGCTAATGCTATAATAGAAGGGGGAAGTCGGAGGGCTGGGATTGCGTCGCTCTGAGCCCCCCTTTTCGGAGGCGGCTTTTCTTATTCAAAACAGGCCCACAATGGGCTTCACAGTGCGCCTCGCCACGGCCCCATCTGACGAGCGGCCATTCATCAGGCCGGCTGGCCTATCAATGACATTGCTCCCATCGGGGCTCCTATAAAATGATGCTTTTTCCCATGAAACATCCGCAAACATTTTGACGGGTTTGGCTTTGCCCGGCTGGATTACTGAGTGTCCCCTCGCTCGCTCGCTTTTTCTCTCTCCCCCTTCTCTGGGCTTGCTCCCTTCTCTCCCTCTCTCCTCATTTCTTCTTTCTCTTTTCTTTCCTTTTCTTTTTCTTTTCTTTTCCTTTCCTCCTTTATCCTTGTGCCCTCTCACTCTCTGCCTTTCTCTCTCTCCCCTTCTCCTTCCCTCACTCCCTTCCTCCCTGGGCATCTCTAGCACAGGGGATCCCCAAACATCAGGACTTTTGGGGGGCGCCTGTCCTGTCCATGGGAAGAGCATGCATTGTGGGTTACTGGAGGAACCCGACATGGATTCCACAGGTTAGTCCTACTGGTGGGGGGTGGGGGGAATACACTGGGAGGGAAGGAGAAGGGAGAGGGGGAACTTTAGAAAGAAGTTGGGAAAAGTTCAGACGGGTCAACTTGACAGTGGAACCCCAAGGAATAACGGAGAGCTTGCAGAAGTTTTCAATTCGAGGCGATGTGTGTAAGTGGATGCGTGGAACTGTGTGTATAAGCGTGTGATTGTGTACGTGTGTGAGTGTGTGTGCGTGCGCGCGCGCGCAGGAGCGCGCTTTTGCTTGCCCTGGACACAAAGTTACGTAAAGATGCGCTGGCTCGCAGCGAGCTCGAGGTGCCACTTACAGAAACTTTGCCAGCCAACTGCTCCCTCCCGCGCCGGGTTCCTCCTTGGGTTTGGGGGCCTGGGAATAGCGGTGCGCTCGGGGTCTGGCGGCGAGGGCAGGGAAGCCGAGCGGAACGCCCCGAGGCAGGGGAGGGTGACGGCTTCTCACTGCGCCTGGGAGGTGGGGACCGAGGCTCCGGCTGGTGAAGACACGCAGCTGGAGGGAGTGGCGGCGGCGAACCCGGTGGTCCTAGGGAATCCGCAGAAACGGGAGGTGGGAGTCCTGGGCTATCAGGGCGGGCTTCTAGCTTTTCTGCCAGGAAGGGGCACCCAACGCCTGGCTCCACTTGGGGACTGTGACCTTGCTGGAGGAAGGGCAAAACGCAGAGTGGCCCGCTAAACTCAGCGTTGGGCTCTGCAAACTGCTCTGCAGTTCAAGAGCCGCTGGGAGTCAGGTTTTCAGGTCGCGGTGGTCCGTGACAACAAGAAAAGGAGGCCAAGGAATATTTTACATCGAAAATGCCCGGCATCTCGGTTCTTCCTTCAGTAGTTTTCGCCACCTCCCACTTCTAGCACTTTTGAAGAGCCGTCACACTTCTAGATCTATTACGCTCTCTACGTCCCTTGCAGGTGGAAGTTCTCTTATGGTTCACCCCCACCCCCAGGCTCATTCTTGCAACCAGACTATTCTCATTTTGGCCCCGCTGCAGCCTCAGGGTTTCTTGGGGTGATGATGTCGGGGAGAGCAGAAATAGGGCAGTGGAGGCACCCTGGGCCATGGCGAGGGAGAATGCCTGCGAGCATATGCTGCTGGGCATTGCAGCTCGGAGCAACAAGTGCCTTCCAGCCCCGGCCGTGCCCTAAGCATACACGTCCTTTCGTTGAGAAAATAAACAAATGCCGCACTAATGTCTCCCCAACTCCACCCCTAGGCAGGCTGGATATGGAAGTGGGGTGGGGACTGGGGTCATCCGGGCATTAACCGCGAAGGTATTTCCTTGGTCCCTGCAGAAATATTTAAGGCCTCTCCAGGCTTCCGCTGCGGCCCTGGTGGCCAGGACACCTGGTTGCTCTTGTCAGGGGGGATTTTCGGTGTTTTAGGGTAGTTGTCGATCTCTGATTCTTAGAATCGAGGCCCTTCCTGATTGCGCTCCTCTGGGTGAGTGTGAACCCCCAGAGAGTGGGGAAAGGCTAAGCCCCAAAGTTCTCCTTCCTATAGCCGATGACAAACGAAGGCAAACAGAAGCCTCGCCTGCCCCGCGTGCCCCTGCCAGACACGGCGGCCCCGCTGAGTTCTCCGCTGTTGTCAAAGTGGGAGCCCCGGGAGGGAAAAGAGCCTTTTCCACCCTTTTTTTCATCTAAAGCGCTGTGCCCTCAGCACCTCCTGAGAACCCTAACATTAAAAATGAATATCCTTAACAATATTAAACCCATGTCTGCAGAGTTGTTGGCCAGGTATTTTCGAGCGGTCCACGCAGGGACTTAGGGTCTCCCCACATCCCAAACTTGCAGTGGCCCAGCTGGGGTTTTTAGCTGCCTCCTCCACATGACCAGAGCCCCTCGGTACTTCTGGGAAGGACTGTGGAGCTGTGGATTTGTGGTGTTTTCTGTTCTCAATGCAACTGGTGGTCGTGGGGGCACCGGGTCCTCTTCACCTCAACTGCAAACACTCCAAAAGAGGTTCTGAAACCGAAATCCTTTCCCCATCCACCTCTCCCCCTTTTTTATATACGAGACATCCCTAGATCGCCACCCTGAACGCCAAACCAAAAGTTTTGGCACACGACAGAGTGAAGAAATGACTAGAGGCACATCGGGTGACATTTCACTCGGACTTGCAAAACCGACAAGGGAAGTGCGGCTTGGCGCCGCGGTCCAGTCCAGAAGACTTCCCTCACCTCCCTTCCAGAGAATTTAATCCAATTAGCTTTTCTTCTGAGTTTCCCTTGTTATGTAAAGGTCCTTTCTCCTCGGCTTGCAGAGACGTGCGCTCCACCGAGCAGTTCGATTCTGATCCTTTTGTATAAGATTGCGCGCGATCAGAACCAGGAATATTGCTGTTATTATATTATTCCAAAAGTACTGGAACAACCGACTCACAGCAATTACTGGGACAAAGCAGGAAACGTCCAGGATAAGAGAGGCCGGTGAGCCGGGCCACCTTCCCTTACTCTTAAAAGGAAAATCCCCGCGAAGTGCCTCAGGCCCGGGAGAAAAGTTTTGCAGGGGCCGGGACTCTAGTGGCCTGCTTTGGGGCCACTTCAGCGTGACCTGCGGAAACGTGCCCCTTTGTTCCGCACACCGAGCCAGTAATGTATTCCTCGAGTTTTCCCAAAATACTCAACAAGTGTGGGGCTAAGACAATGGCCCTGTCGGGGAAAGCTGGACAGCCGGCGGGCGCCTCCTGGGCCCTCGGCTTTCTCTAGGCGGAGCCCGACAAAGCAAAGCCCTTCTCGGAGGCAGAACCCCAGCCTGCCGCGCGCGCAGTGCTCCCGCAGAAGGCAAAGGCAACAGGCGCTGGACCGGCAGTTGACGCACCATCCAGCCGGTGCACGGTTTGCAGTAAGCGCAGACGCTCGGCCCGTACCACAGCCCCACGCTGAGCAAAAGTGGGTGCTGAGCCCCGCGTGACCTGCCCTCCCCACGCGGGCCACCGGCAGCTAGGTGTTTGTGGCCGCTGGGTCCAATCGGGGCAACGCTGCCCGGGCGATCGTTGCTCAGTTACTCAAGTTATCCAGAAATTCGAGAACGAGGGGGAAAGTGGGTAGAATTTTAGGCCACCGAGAACATGTGCAAAGTGGACCGGGCCGGTTCGGTCGCCTACGCAACAAAAGGATCACTTCTTTTTAAACGGGATGGCGTGTTAGAGAAGGGCACTGCCAAGCTTGAATTGGGAACTTCTGCCTTTATCCACTGTCCGTTCCGATTTCCAGAACCCAGAACTAGGGCGTCCAAAGCACTCCTGAAGCCAGATTTGAGTTCCCCTGGCCGGATCGGCGGGAGGGCACACTAGTCTACAGGCCCCCAGCTCAGCACAAATTCTGTCTAAAATTATACCACCAAATTAATTATATGCCTATGTGGGCCCCAGGTAGAGACACCCAGCGGCCTTGGAGCGGTGCCTACAAGGCAAAGTGCGTCCTGGAGGGAACAGGTCCCGAGCCTCCTCGGTGCTCGCCCAGGCACAGCCCTACGGGAAGGAGCCACTGCCTTCAGGCTTGGAAGAGCAAGGAGCCGGAGGTCTGAATCTTCCTCTCGCGCCCAAACCAGACAGTCTCGCCCTCCCCGGGTGTGTGTGTCTGTGTGCGTGTGTGTGCACGCGCGCGCGTGAGCGCGCGGGCGGACTAACTGGGCATGTGCGCCCCCATCTCTGCCACCTGCTAAGCGCTGGCGTCTAGGTTTGGCACCGGGGTCAAGTGAGAGCCCATGGTACCAGGGTTCTGAGTTTCCGCGGCTGCAGCTCTTGATGGAGCGGACGCCGCGCGCAGGTCCACGGCGTCCCGGATTCAGCACGCGACTCCGTGCGGCAGCGTGGGACAGCGCGCTTTCCTGCCCAGCCTGCAGGTCCCAGAGACTCGGAAAAGTTTGCAGGGGCCGCCTGGCGCCTCGGGCCTGGGATTTCCAAAGCCGAGCCTGCCCCTCTCCCCAGCGGGTCACCATGGAGACTGCTGGAAATTGGTGGTGGAAAACAGACCTGGCGCAAAGCAAAATATTATGAGTGCAGTTGGGGTGACTTAAGGGGGGCGGGAGGACTGGAGGGCAGGAGCGGGAGCCAGAGGCAGAGGCCGACAACAAAGGGCCCAGTGCGAGGAGGAGAGAGGAGTTTGTAAGGACCTCCCCGCCGCTGTGTGAGTGCTGGACCATCCTGCTTCCCAGAGGCGCCGAGGTCTCTAATTTCTCTCCAGTGCTACACCTTTTCTCAGCCTGCCTTGGAGCCCTTACTCCCTCCCCTCCTCTCTGGGTTCCCTTCCAGCCTCTCCCCCTTACCCGTCCCGAGGTTAGGCGCCAGCTGGGCAGTGCGTCTGCCTCCCCAAGAGCCACAGGCCCACCAACGTGAAAGATTCTGGCTTTTCTTCCCCACGACCCGCGGGTCGCCCAGGGTGAGTTTCTCACCCCCCATCTCAAACCCGATCTGAAAGGGTGTTGGGCTAGAATAAGGCGGGAACAGAGGGAGAAGAGAAGGGAGTGTCTGGCCAGAAATCTTGGGAGTGGGGACGGGTAAAGAGGAGACTCTGATTTCCCTCCCCTTTTTACAGTGAGAAAGGCGCTAAGTAGTGATTCCAATTCAGCCACTTGTAATGTGACTTTAGGTTAATCTGTAGCCTTTCCAAGATTATTTTTAATTCCCTTTAGAATGAAGGGTTAGACAGCCCACAGGCTGGGATTTTCTGACAAGTTAGACATTTCCCTCTATTCCTTTGGCTTTACTGTAGAATACAGGAAGCAATATATGAGTTGGTTACCACTATCTGAGCTATGACCCAGTGCACAGTTAATTTCTCCTGGAACTAATAATATACTAAAATATTTTTTGCAAGTCATTTAGGATTTTAAGAGTCAAGAACCATGAACAACTCTTTTTAAAAGACCCAGAATGTCCTTTCTCAATGCCACCTTAATTCTTTGGCCAACTCCCTCTGTTCCCAAAGGATTTACTAAAAGACACTAGACTTTATGGGGCTGTTTCCAATGCCAATTTAGGGAACACTGAAATGCTTCTAAATGATGAAGGCAGCGTCACAGACCCTCACATATGTTGGAGAGGAATACACATTGGCCAACGTGCTAAAATGCTGCCATCAAAGACTCCAGCCTCCACTGATCAAACTTTTGAGAAGAGGGAGTCTCTTCTCATGCCTAGGCACCCCTCCTGATGACAATCTGGGCAAAGGAGCCCCTATCCTTTCCCTGAGGCTCCATTGCCTCATTTGTAAAAGAATGGATTAGATGTAAAAGTTGATATGGTCTATTGGGTTCGTGCAAAAGTTATTGCAGTTTTTGCCATTAAAAGTAATGGCAAAAACTGCAAATACTTTTGCATCAACCTAATAAAATTCTGCCTCTCAATTATATGTCTGTGTCCGTGTGTGTCTTCTGACATCTATGTGAGATATTCTGGGTACTTTGTTTATAAAGTAGTTTTACTGACATTGAGCCTCCCAGGCACTCCCTGAAAGTGGCATTATTGTGCAACATAGGGTTTTTCTTTCATTTCCAACATTTTAAGACTGATTTCTAAGCCAAGTTGGTCTGTTTGCCTCAGTGTCTTTTCCAAAGAGGCTGAGAAGGTATAAAATGGTGACATCACAAGTTGGGATGCCAGACACTCAGGTCTCAACTCTGCAGCTTCCTGAGAGCCCACCCTACATGTTCTGCAGGTCACTTGGGAAACTCTTCAGGCCCTATGGCTCTGCAGGATGGAGACGGTGGTGGAGAAATCCCCAATGCAGTTTTTACCCCATCTACTGTATTTTGGATATTTGCAATTTTATTAAGGTTTAGGGGAGAGAGAATGAACTTGAAGAGTTTATTTTGAGGTGTCAGGTAAAATTAACATCTTAAAAAAGAAGAAAATAAAGGGACTACTTTGGGTTTTATTCAGTCTCACTTCCTGGCTACCTGCTGGGTGACAGACCCTGATGATGAGCAAGGTCACAGTCCCTACCGGCAAGGACTTCAGAATGCATTTAATAAGAGAAGGTGTGGGTCAGGGGTGGTGGCTCACACCTGTAATCCCAGCACTTTGGGAGACTGAGGCAGGCAGATCACCTGAGGTCAGGAGTTTGATACCAGCCAACATGGTGAAACCCTGTCTCTACTAAAAATACAAAAATTAGCCAGGCTTGATGGCAGGTGCCCGTAATCTCAGCTACTCAGGAGGCTGAGGCAGGAGAATCACTTGAATCCAGGAGGCAGAGGTTGCAGGGAGCTGAGATCGCACCATTGTACTCCAGCCTGGAGGACAAGAGCGAGACTTTGTCTCAAAAAATAAGTAAATACATAAATGAGAAGGTGTGGACACAGTGAGAGTGGTGAGCACTACAAGGAACATAAAAGTTGAGTCCTTTTGGAGCCTGGAGGAAAGGATGCTCTCTCTTGCTGAGTACCTACCATGTATCAGCTCTGTAACAGGCACTCCTTCACACATTAGCCATTGAAGCCTTACCACAATGCTGCATCGTCCGTTTTTAGGATAAAACAGGCTCTGGACATTGCCTGAGGTCACAATTGGTATATGGCAGAAATAGATTGAAGAGCAGATTTAGGGAATACTCCTGCTCTCTTCCCACCCAGGCCACGTCACCTGGACACTGCTGTCATGCTAGATCAGGGTTTAGTTATGACACTGGCTTTAGGTGGATTTGAATCCCACTTGGTGAGAAGGGAAACAGGTGGATGGGAGTGGAGAATCACAGAATGTTGTCTTCCCTGGCCTCCAGAGAAAACCCCTCTGAAGGAATCCTGTGACTCTTGCCTTAGAGGACAATTTTAAATGGTGGTAGCAATGAGAGGTAGTGTACCATAGCCGTTGAGTGGAGGTTTGGGGCCCAGACATATCTTGGCTTTCTTCTTTCAGGTGTTCATTCATTCATAATCCAGGAAGATTATGTGTCTGCTATGTGCCTAGCATTTTGCTAGATAGTGGGCTTAACAAAAATGTCATCTTTGCTTCTCTAGAGCATAAGTCTAGACCCACAAATAAGTAAATGCAGAAATAGATAATTTCAGTGAGTGATTAGCAATATGAAGGAAAAAAAAAAAACCTGTCTGGAGTAATAAAGACAGCATGGTAATGGGAAGGTTATTGCCTTTCATAGGGTGGCCCTGCCACATAAAGCTGCTAGCATTTGGTCTGGAAGCTTAATGTTGCTGAGTCTCAATTTTCTTATGGGACTGATATAACCAGCTGATAGAGCTGTAGTGAATTTGAAATATGAAGGTGTTAATAGTTAACATATGTTCAATATTTACTGTGTCTTCACTTTGCTAAGCATCTTAAGTACATTATATGTGTAATCCTCACAATAATCCTACAAAGAAGAAACTGTTATTATTTACAGTTTAAATGCAGAAACCAACAGGTTAAAGGCAAAATTGAAACTAGAAGCTGACATGTTCAATAAATTTCTGAGCCCTAGGAAGCTGGGCTGGCAAGCTGTACCTCAATTGCTTGGGAAACAAGATCACTCGTATTGTACATGCCTAACTTTTCTGAGCAGAAAACAAGTAAGAAACCTAGCTTTTTATTTGTATTTTAAAACACAAGTGTTTTTAAAAACACTGTGACAGAGAAAATATATCCAGTGGCTAGGTGCCGTGGCTTATGCCTGTCACCCCAGCACTTTGGGAGGTGAGGCAGGAGGATCACTTGAGGCCAAGAGTTGGAGACCAGCCTGGGCAACATAGCGAGACCCTATCTCTACAAGGAATTTTAAAAATTAGACAGGCACAGTGGTGCATGCCTATAGTCCCAGCTACTCAGGAGGCTGAGATGGGAGGATCACTTGAGCCCAGGAGTTCAAGGCTTTGGTGAGCCCTGAGCACGTCATTGCACTTCAGCCTGGGCAAGAGTGAGACTCCGTCTCAAAGAAAAAAAATAAAAAAGAAAGGAAGGAAGGAAGAGAACAACAAAAAAGAAAGCCTATCCAAGAGATGGATAAGTGGCAGAACCAGGATTTGAGTGGAGGGCGTGCAACCCAGCCTGTCTGGATCTAAGATCCTAAGATCCACACTCTTAGTCATGAAGCTGTATTGACTATCTCTTCTTCTTCTTCTTCTTTTTTTTTTTTTTTAATGAGGGAGAGAGTAGCAATAAGAGGAATGTCCAATAACACCACACAGTATTTTAGCCAAAGTAAAGGACGTGCTATTTGCTCCCTGTATGAAAGCGTTAAAATAATCTTTTAAACTGTAAAGACAACATTTAAAATTGTTGTTGACAGAAAAAGGGACATAAGTAAAACATTCATACCTTTACTACACATGTGAAATGTACTTTCATCTTCTTTGGGATTCACTCAAACTTTGGTTAATATATGCTTAGTCTCTGAGAATATCAAGTCTTCAATCATGCAACAGGAAGAATAATAGAATGAGACAAAAGCAATTAAGTAATATGACAATATATGGAGCCTTTAGGTAACTTTACAAACAATATATTGCATCTAGAAGTTATTCGCAGATATGTGTTAAAATGTGGCTTCAGGCATACGTAGTGTGACTTAGTGAAAAGAACATGAGCTTTGCTATAAGACAAGGTTCAAATTCTAGATTGGTTACATTCTGGCTGTGTGACCCAGGGCAAATTACCTTACTTCTCTAAACCTCAGTTTTCTTCTTTGTGAAAATGTCTCCTTACCACCTTCTAGGGTGGCTATGAAAATTCAGTGAGATTGTACATGTTAAGTATTTGATTTAATGCCTGACTCCTAAAAGTTGCTCCATAAATGGCAGATATTACTATGATTAATTATCTAGCCTTCCTATACTTTATTCTAGGTATTTAGTTGGGAAAGGGGATAAGAACTGAAAAAATTGTAGACTGTTTTTAGAATACCTAGATGTTCTTGTACTGTATAGATACAACCCCAGTTTTAATGTTGAGATAAGTCATTTTTTTCTGAAGGATTTAGACCAAAAGACTAATTTTATTTTCATTTCTCCACCTTTCCTATGAAGAAGGCATTTTATGTGCCCCTGTTTGCCATTATTTCAACCTTGTGTTTTCCAGTCTGTTAAAGGAAGTGGGAAATGTGCCTTTGTAGAGGTAACACCTGTGGGCTTGAGTGTAAATCCTGGAAGAGAGATCTGTGCCATACTCAGAGACAACATATGTTGCACATCCTTGATGGAGACCCCTCTACAACTCCTGTTGCCCTTCTAGTTCTGGAATGTGATGGCCCACATTTTTCATTCCACTTTTCCTCTTGCCTTCCCCTTCACCCCAGCGCCTTCGACCACCCAGCCCTCTTATGTTTGTAGGCATCACTGTTTTAAGGATTGAAACATTTTACACTTGGTTTTCAGGAAGTGAAAAACTGTTTCAAGTGAGCCATTCTCTGGAACTCATTTTAGCAGGATGCAGAGAGAGTTTGGTTCTTTTGCCTTTCTTGCATATATATATATATATTACTGTGAGGATAAGATGTTCATTTGTTTTGGTTTTGTCTTTATAATTTGATGTTTACTTCCATTGTAGTTTTTGAGTTCTTGAAATATTTACAAGAGGGAAAGATATCATAAAAAGTAGAAAAGAATGAAATGCAGCCATTTTGCTTTCAGTGGAATTGGGTCTAAATTTTGGCAACTAGGGCTGGATTGACCTGTGCCTGTAGATTATGGGGTTTATGTGTGTCGTATCCTACCCTCAAGGCAGGAACTCTTCAAAAGATGTCTATCATTTCCACTTTTGTGATAGGCTATTCTTCCATAGAACATAAAAGCATAATTCCACCTCTGAGCAATCAATAATTATTCGTAGACAGGCGAACCTGGATATGTTGTATTTGTATTTTTGTAGTTGTTTTAATTTTAAAAAACAATGAGAAAGCCTTTGAAAAGTCTGCAACCCAGTGAAGGTTATTTAGCACTTTATGTCCCGTGTGTTTTCCAACTACCCAATAATTGTGCTAAAGACCAGTGTTTAGACATACCTAAAGTGAGACTGCTGAATGTGCAGATATTTATAATCGGAATGGAAAATTGCCACTTCATAAGCACTGAAGTCCTGAATCCATCATGGTGGAGAAAAAGCAGTATCAGTCAATGCAAGCAAAATAGTCTTTGAACTAGATTTTGAATGGTCATTTGGATAATCTAATGAGAGATTAGTGATTTACAATTATACCTCCAAGCCAGCATCTAATTTTTGAGACACAAATGTATTTTGTGAATAAAATGATGTCCGTGTCTTTGTTTTGAATCTTGGTACTGCCATGAAATCATCGCAAGTTACATTAGACTTTTGAAGAAGGAAGTGTTTCTTTGAATGTTGCAATTACAGAATTTATAATTTTTAAAAGGGAGAATGAGTGACTTTTTTGAGTTCTACATTATCTTTTTCTGAATGTGATTAGTCTAAATTTGGGATGTCCATACATAGAAAATATTTATAATTTGTGTACTGAATCTAAATGCTCATGAGTAAGTCAAGTTTCTATTGAAGTTATTAGGAATTTATAAAGTTCCAGAATTGGATCCATGGTATAAACTCAAACGTGTTTATGGTGGAACTGATCGATTATTCTTAACATTTTGGCAAGTTTTCTCCATGGTATTCACTTCACTGCTGATAATAAGTCTAGGGTGAGTGGAGAATTAGGGTGCCTGTATAAAGTTATTTGCTTCACCAAAAAGAAAATCAACGAATTTTGTTTCATTTTTAAATGACTACTAACTGGGCTAAAACTTCTTTTACTTTTGTTTCTTTTACTCAGTAACTACTTTTTCAAAAGCAAAATAATTTTGCCACCAAGCATTATTGGACATCATAGAAAATAAATAAGTCTTGTTCAGAAAGCTCTGGGAGTTTACAAGGAAGAAAGATTCCAGAGGGCTTGAGGCCCTCCGTTAAAACATTAAAACTTGTAAGCATTGGAGAGAAGATTTCTAAAGTGTCGAGCAGTTGTTGTGAGAGGGGCTTTGGTCTCTGTGAACTTTTATTTTCAACTCAGTAGGCAGAGTTTTTGAGGTTGCTGTGGTTTGGGTAGGGGACCTTTTCAGAAATGCCAGGCTTTTAGAAAAAACACAGCTTTTCTTCTAATCAAGGCTGCCTTTTAAAGTTTGAAAACTTTGGTGTGATGACAAGAATAAATTATTTATCTGCTACGTTGGGGTTTCCTCTGGGTGCCCAGGCTGCAGGGCATTCTCGCCTCTGCTACCTCAGAGGGCACAGCTGAGGAGGCACTGGGATTGAAAGTGCCGTCCACCCAGACTTTGCCTCGCTGTACTGGGAAGCCTTGCATAGAGGCCTGCTGAGCCTTGAGCTCTGCTGGGAAAGCCTGCAGAGCTGAGCGGTCCACAGGGATCCAAGCCATGGAGGACCTACACAAGGATGCCCCATGGATCCCGTGTTCTGTTCAAAGCTTTTCTTGGTATTGAGAGTGATTTTTAAAAAAAGAAATGAAAACACCAAAGCTGTATGTTGAACATGGATCCCTGATAATAAACAGCATTTTGAGAAGGAAGGGAGAAAAGAGAGGGAGGGGACCCCAAGGGAGGATGGGAGGCAAGGAAGAGACTACATCAGAATCATTTCTGTAATTGACAGCAGGTTGACTTAGTGAGTTTTTTTTTTTCAAAATTTTTAGTTGTTTTTTTTTTTTTTATACAAGTGAGTTCATTTTCAAAATTGAGAGGCAGATTAATAAAACTTGTAATTTTTTCCAGGCACTGTGCTGAATACTTAGGCATGTTACTTCATTTAGCTTGCATATTGAATCTGTGGTATTATTATCCCCAGTTTACAGATGAGGAAACTGAGATTCAGAGAGCCTGGTTAACAACGTGTCCAGGCCAAACCCCTAGGGTCAAACCAGGATTTAAACATGGATTACTGAGATTCCAAAGCCAGGCTGCCTCCTTGCCTCCTCAAATTAGAGCTAGAAGGAAGACCTACACTCTAGCTCACCTTCCCTACTACATAAAGTTCAGGAGGTCAGGTCACTCCCTCATCCTGGTGGGAGACAGCAGCTCACTCTGCCATTCTTTGGAGTGCACTGTCATGGGTGTCAGTGGGCGACCGGCTGCCACTGGCATTGAAATGTGACTCTAGCAGCAGGCTGCTGAGGACGCCCACGGGGACTCCTACCTGAGTGGGCGCCTCTGTGCAGCATGTGCCTTTCATCTCAAATCATTCTCAGAGCTTCTAAGTTCAACCTGGCACCACCAATAAGTTGGTATCTTTCCACCTGCCAGTGACTTTGGCAAAATTGACATCTTACACACATCATCTAGGGCTTCCTATCTATTTACTTACAGACATGATTTCACTTAGAATAGGTTCAACATGAAAACCTTGCTGTTAAAATAATGACACCTTCCATTTGTATAGCATGTTGCCATCTATAATCATTGGATAGAATCATTAACAGTGCAGGCTCTGGAATCCAGCAGGCTTCATGAGAATTGGTTTTGCCATGGGCCGGATATATGAACTCGGCAACTTAGGTAACTTCTCTGAGCCTCAGTTTGCTTTTCAGTAAAATGTGGCTATTCAAATACCCACGTCACGGAGTATTGTGAGGATTAAATAAAGTAATATGTAAAAGAACCAGCACAGGTCTTGGCACATTGTAAAAGCTCAATAAACAGAAGCTGCTTTGAGCACCACTTACAAAGAGAAACTTGTGGTCCTCTAGTGGCTTCCAAAACCTTTTCCCCCAATCCTCACACACAAAGACCACACAGGATGACATGGTTTGGCTCTGTGTCCCCATCGAAATCTCATCTTGTAGCTCCTATAATTCTCACATGTTGTGGGAGGGTCCTGATGGGAGATGACTGAATCATGGGGGCAAGTCTTTCCTGTACTGTGCTTGTGATAGTGAATGGGTCTCATGAAATCTGATGGTTTTAAAATTGGTAGTTTCTCTGTACAAGCTCTCTCTTTGCCTGCTGCCATCCACATAAGATGTGATTTGCTCCTCCTTGTCTTCTGCCATGATTGTGAGGCCTCCCCAGCCACGTGGAACTGTGAGTCCAGTCAAACCTCTTTCTTTTGTAAATTGCCCAGTCTCGAGTATGTCTTTATCAGCAGCATTAAAACGTACTAATACACAGGAAAAGAAAACAAAATTTTATATAATTTGTTCTTCTGCTGTGTTCGGTCTTTTGAGACAATATCTCGTAAACCTGTGAATTGGAATGAGCATTCATTCCCATTGCACACCTGGTAAAACCAGTAAGATTCAGTCACATGCATTGGCCTGTATGGCAAATGAATATCCAAACTGAGGTTTGTGGTTCCAAAGCTGATCCTGCTTTGTTTAAACCAGGCCACCTGCATCCCAGTTAAAAAACTTATATTCATAAGGAAGTGTATTTTTCATTCTGATTTTCTATGTTTATTGAGGCTTCTTCCTTTGTTTTTCGAGAGTTTCACTTGTGTCATTGTTATCTGTGTTTAGCACAGGCCATAGCATCTGCTAGAGTGGCTTCACATAGCGCTTAATAAATGTTTACTTAATGTGTAAATCAGTCCATTTTTAATATTACAAAGGATGCTGTATCTCTTTCCTTGCTTTCTAGGAAGCCTGGCTCAAGGCTCCCTGTACCTGATAAATCATAAACTTGTTTGTACCTGATAAATTAGAGACTAACTAACACTCTTTGGATCCCCCTATTATGTGCCAGGCATGGTGTTAGCGCTTCCTTCATTCGTTTCTTTCCCTCCCTCCTTTCTGTCCTTTCCTCCACTTCTATTGATCGGCTATTCTGAGCCAAGCACTGCCCTAAATACAGAGAATAGTGGGGGAATAAGTACAATCAGCTTTTAAGGAGCTTATATTATTTCTCCTAAATAATCCTCATAATAACTTCATGGGGTAGTTTTTTTTAATAGGAAGGAAATTGAGGCCTATGAGGCTAAGTATTTTGCCTAGGGTTGCAGAGCTTACTTAGTCAATTGTAAGGGGAATATTAGAATTAGTGTCTTTCTGGTTTCTAAGGCCATGTTCTTTTAATTGTATCAGGAGATCCAACAATCAAACACGAAAGGTGATTTCAGGTAGAGACTAAGTGGGATGCCTTAGGGGTGGGCATGATACATTAGCGAAGACATACAGTGCTTATCATGTAGGCACTTGATGTACCTTATTCACTCAGTTCTTACATAAACCCCATGAGCTGTGATTGGTCCTACTCCACTTTGCAGATGAAGAACCCGAAGCTCGAGGAGGTTAAGTTACTTGCCTAAGTTCACAGAGCAAAGAAGTCAGACTTGAATCTAGCAGTTTGGCTCCACAGTCCGTGGTCTTAACTATTATACTGCCATTGAAAAGAACAGCAACAAGGCCAGGTGCAGTGGCTGAAGCCTACAATCCCAGTACTTTGGAAGACTGAGGTGGGAGGAACACTTGAATCCTGGAATTTGAAGCTGCAGTGAAGCTATGATGGTGCCACTGCATTCCAGCTTGGGCAACAAGCAAGATCCCATCTCTAAAAAAGGGTTGGGGTGGGGGCAAAAAATAAAAAGGAAAAGAGGAAAAAAGGTGCCTCTGTCAAAAACAAACTCTTGGGAACTGGGATTACGGTTGTTCTGTGTGGCTAGAACTTGCTCTGGTCCAGGTAGTATTCTAAGTGCTTTCTGTGCACCTGTTCACTTAAATCTCACACCATGAAGATGGGGCAGGCAGATTATTATTATCTGTATTATGTATAAGGGAACACTGAGGTTTGGAGAAGTTAATTTGCCTCAATTCATTGAACGAGTAAGTATTAAGCCTGGAATTCAGACCATTCACTGGTAGTTAGTCACTATTCCCGCCTGCTTGCTAACTTTCTCTTCTTCTAAGTGACTCTCAGGAAATGATTCAAAACAAAGAAAAAATGACATACACCAAATTGTTTATTGAAACATTATGGAAAACAGAAACGTTTGCTCAATGGAACATTGGGCATCTTTCAAACAATGATGATTATGAAGACTGAACTGACATGAAAAATCTGCATATAATAGAACATTAAGAGAAAAATGAATAGAAATGCTGTGTTTGCTGGGGTTACAGTCTCTTATGTGCACTTATAGATATTGCAACAATATACACAAAGAAAGAAAAGAAAGGTAGTTCCCAGGTTAGAGTGGTGGGGTTGTGGGAAAATGTTTCTCTTTCCAACATTTCAACATGTAATTTTTACGATAGACTTATAGGAAAGAGAAAAGCATTGCCTAGGAAGGATGTTTTGGTGGCTTACCTCAAAAGTTCAGTCTAGGTTAAAATATATTCTGTTTCTGTAGCTAGGATGCCTGGTTCCTGAGGTTTTGGGGGAATCCACATCCCCAAACAGAGCAGGAGAGGTAAAAATAAAAACCCAAAACTAGAAAAGGCAATGATGTCAATAATGAAATAATATCAGATGCAGTGCAGAGCGAGTAGCCTTGGCTTCGGTGCTTCTTTTCCTAATTTTATGTTTTCATAATACTGTTATAGCAGAAATAGAAACAAAGAAAAAAGTCTGCTAACATTAAGTAGTAGTAGGTACACCCTTCCCCAGAAGTTGAGGGAAAATGAAATTTTTACCACCCAGTTATGCAATAATGTACATTAATTCTGGTGTTCCCAGGGATATTTTCAAAGCCGAGATCTGCTTTTACATTGAATTTATCTTCGACAGGAGATGGCACTGAACACCTAAGGTTGAATTTTCTCTAGTGTCTGAAGACTCTTGGTGAGTTCATGATCTCTGAACAAACAGCATTGGTGCGTCTTTGGGAGTTTCCTCGTTAATTCTTTTTTTTTTTTTCTTGTATATTGCAAATACTGATCCCTTAGTTAATTTTCTTGCCTGTTTTAGAGTTTTACATATTGAGATTTCCTAAAGTGAGAAAGGGCAATCACATTATTGAGCACCTATTATACGTGTGGTATTATGTTAGACACAACTTAGTACTCACAATGAGACTTCAATGTGTATATAATTACAAGTATCATAACATAGGTAAGTGGTTAGGTTCAAGTCGGATTCAAATCCCTGCTCAGCAGCTTAACAACTGTGTGATCTCAGGCAAGTAATCGCTGTGATGATGACGATGATGAAGGTGATGGTGCTTGTGTTGAGAGGCCATATTCCAGGAGAATGATATTAGGTTCACCTGTGTCCTGCTGTGATTGAGACACCAGCTGATGAGGAAGTAACATGGAGCCCTGATCACATGGATTGGCTGGGGAGTGAACACATTTAACTGGAAAGAGTTCCTATATTTTCTTCACTACACTTGAGCCACCATGCCCGGCCAGTTTCTTTTTTTTTTTTTTTTTTTTTTTAAAAAAAAAAAAAAAACTGGCCAGGCATGGTGGGTCATGTCTGTAATCCCAGCACTTTGGGAGGCTGAGGCAGGCAGATCACAAGATCAGGAGTTAGAGACCAGGCTGACCAACATGGTGAAACCACATCTCTACTAAATATACAAAAAAAAATTAGCCGGGTGTGGTGGCGAGTACCTGTAGTCCCAGCTACTCGGGAGGCTGAGGCAGGAGAATAACTTGAACCTGGGAGGCGGAGGTTGCAGTGAGCCAAGATCACGCCACTGCACTCCAGCCTGGGTGATAGAAGGAGGCTCTGACTCAAAAAAGAAAAAAGAAAAAAAAATTACTGCATCCATCCAGTTCAGGTCTCTAAGACATAATTAGCCTCTAGCAGCCTCCTATAGAGGGGAGCCGGTAAGTGTTGGTTTGCCTGGCTCAATCCTGATTTTTGCATGTGATCCTGGCACAATTATTAATAATGTGGCTTTTTAATCTCAAAAGTAGTCAGGTTTGGATGATAAGTGATTTGGTAACCCTTACTCCGTGGCTTCCTCTTCAATTCTCTCCCCTCTAAAATGTGTTTGGCAGCACCAGACAGAGCTGCCCACAGAACTGCTTTGCTTGTGACCCACTCTACTCAAAAACTTTTTGAGGTTCCCAACTACCTACTGAATACAATCCAGACTCCCTAACCCAGCACTGAGTACAGATGCAAGGATTATGTATGTGCATCCCCTGTAGCACTTCTTAAAGTGTTCATCAGGCAGGATAGTCTCAGGAAACACGTGTTGATACCTGAATCAATGTGTGTAGTCATGCTCAGGCTGCTTGTCAGTTTCTTGAATGCATCCTTCTTCTGCCTGCTTCAGGAACTTTGCACATGCTGTTCCTTCTGCCAGGAACACGCTTCCTCCCTCTCTACCTGGTTCATGCCTTCACGTTCTTTAGCTGCCAGTTTAAGGCTGCTTCCTCCAAGAAGCTTCCTAACTCCCCCGAGATTAGACCCGACCCCCTTTTTTTCTCTCACGCAGCACTCTTGGTAATTGTGTCTCTGTTTGTGTGATTGTTGCCCACACTAAATTCTAACTTTCTAAAAAGTTGGAACTGTCTATCGAGGCTGTGTCCCTCCTGTGTAGCCGGCCCCTGCCCCATGGTACCCCATAAATAGTTGCCAAATGAAGACAGGGATGAATGAATGTGGGCTGACCTTTCTGAGCCAGTGCAGTCCGCGTCACCTGTTAAAAGTGTTCCAATAGCTTCTTAGCGCACTTGGAATAAATGTGAAGTTCTTAGGAGGGTCTGCAAGTCCCTATATACTTTGGGTTCTTCCTAACTTTCTCCCTCACTTCCTGCTGCTCTCCCTGCCTCCTGCTTCGCCATGCTGGTCTCCTGGCTCCTCCTCACCCACCAAAACCCACCCAGGCCCTTGCACCCCAACGTCACCTTCTTAGAGAGGCCTGCAGTATCCCCACTGCCCAGAACAGCACCCCCACCTCTCTCTCTCCATTTTTTTTTTTTTTTTTTTTTTGAGACAGAGTCTGGCTTTGTCACCAGGCTGGAGTGCAGTGGCACAATCTTGGCTTACTTCAACCTCTGCCTTCTGGGTTCAAGCGATTCTCCCGCCTCAGCCTCCTGAGTAGCTGGGATTACAGGGATATGCCACCAAACCCAAATAATTTTTGTATTTTTAGTAGAGACAGGGTTTCACCATGTTGACCAGGATGGTCTCGATCTCTTGACCTCGTGATCCACCCACCTCGGCCTCCCAAAGTGCTGGGATTACAGGAATGGGCCACCACACCCGGCCACCCCCACCTCTCTTGATCCCCCATTCTATGGCTTTATTTCTTCATAACGCTCACTGTCTGCTGTCTTCTTGCTAATTTGTCTCTGTCTCTACCACAAAATATAAGTTTTCTGAGAGTAGGCACCTTCTCTGCCATGTTCATCAATAGAGCCTGGTAAACAGTAGGTGCTAAATCAATGTTTGGTAAATGAGGGACGGAATGAAAGCAGAGGCAGGGCAGATCCCCTTCCTGGAACCCAGCAGCCCCTGGGGCAGGGCCTGTGGCGTTGCCATGGCAACCCACTGACCTGAGACACCCCCTGGAGAGGCCACAGCTGCTGGCTTCCTGGGCTTCTCCGAACTCCTGTTTGTCGCCACTGCCAGCAGCAGGGAGCCAGGAGAGAGAGAGAGAAAGGGGCTGAAAGAGAATGATCAAGACGACAGTACACCCTGGTGTGGGAGGCGACAGAAGCAGGCCTCCACGGCGCCATTCCACTGGTAATGACCAGGGCCCAGGGAGAGGAAACTGGGGCGCGCCTGGAACCCTCAGGGGGAACTGGGGCCAGGCCCGCCCTTAGTAGCTGTGAGTGTGGCATGTCGACTCTTTTATGTAGCATTTCTGGAGCTGCAAGTTCCTAAAATAGGCCCCAGCACAGTGCCCTGAGAGACTGTTGATACAGTGTGAATAACACCCTCTGTTAAATCCCGGTGACACTTAGAAGTCAGGCGGCGTTTTCCGCAGGTATTGCATAAGTCAGAACCTCCCTGTTCTCATCCAGTGCCTCAGGAACAAAACTCAACGTGTTCACATCCCCACTGCTTGAACACCACGGCTGGCTCCCAGCTGCCTGCAGGCTTCACGGCCCGGTGGGCCCTGTGGGCAAGGCCTTTGCAATCTGCTCCTAACGGATTCTTCCACCTGTCTCCCACCACTGGGAGTCACAGGTCGGTGAACCCTTCACCTTTCCCAGAACTGCCAGACCTTTCACAGCTTTGTGCCTTTGTCCTGAAGGCAGCCCTCCTGCCTGAAATGACCTGCTTCCCTCCTTGCTCTGGCAGGTGCTAAATCCTTTAAGGACCAGCTGAAATGCCACCCCCTCTGTGAAGCAGCCAGGCTTTCCTCTCCTCTCTGTGCCCACAGCACCTTATTATAATACCAACATACTCCTGATACTTGCTTGTTTGCAGAGGCAGTGTGTGCAGGGAGCACAGCCCAGCCTTGGAGTCAAACAGACCTGACCTACCTCAGCCACCAACTAGCTTCTCTGGGTCTCAGTTGCATCCTTGTATATGAGAGTTAGTCAAGTCTCTGCTTCAGTTGCTGTGAGCAACAGAGATAAGGCATGTGGGGCAGAGCGACCAGCACTGGAGGTCATGCAATAAATGCCAGACATCACCATCAGGCACCTGTCCCTGTCGCTCAGCTGTGAGTTCCTGGTGGATAGAAACCATGCCTTCCTCATTTTTCTATGGCCCTTAAAGCCAAACACGCTAAGTGCTTTACCTTTATAATTCCAGTTAACCTTTGAAGAAATCAGGTAGATAGGGATTTAGGAAGGTTTAGGAACTATCCCAATGTTACATAACTGGTAAGTGGCCAGGCTGGGATTTGAAATCCAGTTGGATTTGAGCTCCAAACCCTATATTCTCCCAAGCCCGCCTCTGTCTTCTCTTTCATCTTGTACTACCTGCCCCTTGGTCATGCTGCATCCTTCTTGCTATTCCTCAAACAAGCCAAGCATGATCTTACCTGGTTTGGGGGGATTGTCACGCTTGTGGTCCCCTCTAGAAAACCTTGCTCCCTCACTAAACTCTGTCTGCTCACAAGCTGTTTCTTCCCAGAGGCCTTTCTGGTAGAGAATCTATCTCCTCATCTATCATCCACCATCTTAATAGACCCTCCCCGCCAGATCAATATGTGTTTGTGAAGCACCACTCTGAACCTTACACTGCCTTGGACGTGCCATGTCCCCGATGTGGCTACTTCTAAGTTATTCTTTGCTGCTGTAAAGAGAAAACCTGATAACCATATATGGCTCTGCTCAACCCCATTATATGTACCCAAGAAAATAACTTCACATTGGGGTTTCCAAATCTTCAGTCCAAAGTGAAGAGGCAGAAAGATCTTCCTCTAAGGAATGTGGGCTGAACTCCTTCAAAGTGAAAATCCATAGGCATTATCTCCTCCTTCCTGCCCATAATCCCAGATGAATCAGGGGAAGGGATGCTTCACAGCCCGGGAGCCTCTGCTCACAGCTGTTGGTAAATCCTTCTGGGCATTTAGCAGAAGCGTGATCCTTACTAACAGGTCAGATGATTTTTATAGATGAAGAATGAGGCGACTGGGAACAGGAAGTTATCCCGGGGTGGACGGAACTCTCTTTCTCCTGTGTGCCATGCAGTCCCCAGAACTCAGTTCCAGTATTGCAGCATTGATCACAGTCTGTCTTCCTTTGGAACTTTTGCTTCAAGCCTACCTTCCATATCTATAAATAGAGATATGAAAACATAACATGTAATATTGTTCTGGGTCCAATTTAGACAACATATGTGAAATTGCCTTCTGTAGTACCTGGCACACAATGGGAACTTAATATCATTTTTAGAAAAAAGTAATGCATTCAACAACATCTATTTATTGTGCAACATTTATGGAGCTAGGCACAGGACTGGTCACTAGGTGCAAGATGATGGACAAAAACGACAGGGTCCCGCACTCTTTCTTTTCTTTTCTTTTTCTTTTGAGATGAAGTCTCGCTCTGTCATCCAGGCTGGAGTGCAGTGGCGTGATCTTGGCTCACTGTAACCTCCGCCTCCTGGGTTCAAGCGATTCTCCTGCCTCAACCTCCTGAGTAGCCGGTACTACAGGCACATGCCACTATGCCCAGCTAATTTTTTTGTATTTTTAGTAGAGATGGGGTTTCACCATGTTAGCCAAAAGATGGTCTCGATCTCCTGACCTCATGATCCACGCTCCTTGGCCTCCCAAAGTGCTGGGTTTATAGGCATGAGCCACAACACCTGGCCATGTGCCTTACTATCTACTGGGTAATTAGAGGGCAGAAGCCAGTCTTATTCACATTTATATCATTACAGCTTTTCTCTCTCTCTCTTTTTTTTTTTTTTTTTTT
>NW_016107323.1:3597232-3616101 GCF_001604975.1 Cebus imitator
TTTTGAGATGCAGTTTTACTCTGTCGCTTCGGCTGGAGTGCAGTGGTGTGATCTCGGCTCACTGCAACTTCCACCTCCCAGGTTCAAGCGATTCTCCTGCCTCAGGCTCCTGAGTAGTTGGGATTACAGGCTCATGCCACCCACACCTGGCTAATTTTTGTATTTTTAGTAGAGATGGGGTTTCGCCATGTTGGGCAGGCTGGCCTTGAACACCTGACCTCAGGTGATCCGCCCACCTCAGCCTCCCAAAGTGCTGGGATTACAGACGTGAGCTGCTGGGCCCAGCCACTACAGCTTCTCTTTAGCACAGCTTCTTGCATCTAGAAAGCACAAAATAACTGTATGTTGAATTTGGCCTTATTTGGAAAATCACCTTTGATGTGTTGTACTTTTCCACGCCTTATGTGGTTAAAAAAAAGAGAAAATGATTAGGAAATTCTATGGATATGTGAATATATCTATTTATATGCTACGCATTCTTTGACGTGTGTGTCACTAATGTAAGTTATTAAGGCCAGACTACAGGAAAAATTTTATAACAGCTACGGAGAGTCAAAAGAAAGAGAATAAAATGGGCTCCATTCTTAAGAGGTTTAAATTCTAAACCAAAGAGGCTGCTGTGTATGACAAAGGCTGACAAAGAATACGTAAATGAATTTAGCAAACATTATATAAGTAGAGTTTTAGCAAAAGTTCGAATACAAACCAGACTGAGAAAAATGCGGCAGTATTGGCACTTTGTTCTGGGGTCTAAATGGGGCATAGGAGATGGAGAAAGCTCAGTTCACATTTGGAGAGAGCATTGTGATTATGACCCGAGTTTGAATGCTGGTCCTTCCTCTTACTAGCCAGATGACTTTGGATGAGTCACCGAATCTCTCTGAGCCTTAGTTTTCTTATCTCTAAAATGGGCCCATTAATAGTCCCCACCTCTAGGATTGTGATGAGTGTTAAGTATGATGATATATGTAATGCAGTTGTATGATACTGGGCCCACGGTAATAGCTAAATATAGTGAACTTTATTATTATGAAATCACATCATCTACAAATCAGTAAGGTGGAAGAACCCAGTGTTTTATTCAAAGTTCAGTGTACATGTCATTCTGGTCAAATAATTCTTGACCTCTGCAAGACTGAAATCCATTGTTAAAACTAATTTTAAAGTATATAACGTTGACTTCAGTTGACCTAAATAGAGGCCTTCCAGTCATAGGAAGCTACCTGGCTTATGAGACATGAATTGGAGATGCCACTCCTAAGGGCTCCACTAGGGAAGAAAACAAAGGTCAAAGTGTACCTGCAGATCCAAGGCTCATATCTGGTTTAGATATTTCAGAGTGTTGCATCCACAGAGACTGGAATGCAGGACTCTTGAATGTGTGAGAACTCCAACTGTCCAAAACAACATAAGTGATGGTTCTTTGGCTGCTCAGACCAAGATCTGAACCCTGAGTCTGACCTAAGTGCCACGTGTTCACATGGACATCAATTAACTAGAAGACACCCAGAAGCAGGTGAAGTAGATGCCAAAGAAATGGGAACAGTTTCTTCTAAGAAAGAGCTGAAACAAGTGGGGTTCTTTGATGGGAGTACTTCAACCAGCAATATGGGGAAATGATGGTTGTCTTCCCATATCTGCCATGTGCCAGTGAGACCCGACTTATTCTGGGTTGCCTCAGGGAGCAAAGTTGGAGAGCTCTGAATGTGTGCAATGGTTGAGATGCCGTCTCTTTTGTTTTTATAGCACCTCCCACCCTCTCCCACTTCTGGTAGCCTCACTTTCATCTCTTTCCAGTATGGGATTGCACAATATGGAGGGCAGGTGCTGCCATCAGAAAAGTTCTTTCTTCACTTAAGCTCTTGTGGGTGGGCGCTGTGCTCTCTTGGCTTACCTGGTTATTAGAACCAGCTCGTCTCGAGAATGTTGCCACTTCTTCAGAGAACATGCCACCAATCACGGGGTGTTCTCACCTGCAAGAACAGGCCCTTCTAGGGACTCTGATGTTAACAGGCCTGACTCCAGCATAGGCAAATGGGTGAGAGGGAGAGTGTTTCCCTTAGTTCCTGTTTCTGATGAAAGGGGGATTGGGGTATAGGTGTGAATGTGTGTGAAAGTGACTGGGTGTGTATACCTATCTAAGAAGACCAGGGGTTGACCCAGAACTATAGACATTGCTTTTGGTGGTATGGTTTGGTCGAGGTAGGGGCTGCAAATTTCAGCAGATGCCATCTAAATGTAGCCATGGCTGTTGACAGGGAAAATGTGCCAGGACTTGAAAGCATGAGAAGATCTGAGTGGAGACATTCTGGAGAATCTTGAAAAGGATTCTGGAGATTTATAAGTGGATGTGCTTTTGGATACAATGTGATGACAGACACCTACCTTGTGCATCCCAGCTTTGAAAATATTACAAGCTGTCTGTCTCCACATTGTGCATTCGATATCTGGAAGGGATAGTGTTTTAATGTTTTGAATTTCTCTGCTCCTCAATATTTCCTCGGAAATACCAGATTTCCATATCCTCCCAACAAGCTGGCCCTTGTTCCTCCCCTCGGATATTTTCCCCCTACTTATTCACAATTTTGGAAGCAGCTTTTAAAAGAGCATTTTGTTGGGGCATAAAATACAAAACAAAACAAAAATCTGACATTTCTCTCAGCTGTTGGCATTGATTTCCTCTCTCCGCATAGCTTACTTGTCCACGTGACTTCTTTTTACAGTGTGTAGCCTAAGGTGTTGACTAATGATCTTTCGCATGGCTCTTTGAATTATGAGGAGTCACATTACTTAATCCTTCTAAATCCCAATTGCTTTCTAGGAAAAATAAGAGATTAAAATCCTTGCTTCAGAGAGTTGTTGTGAGAACTCAATGAAATAACTTATGGAGAGGGCCTGGCACGTCCAAACAGGTGTTCAATAAATACCAGCTCTTAGATCATAAAGAAGGCAATGGGAAACCACATTGCTCAAAAGCCTGCAGCCATAGGTTAGTCACTTCTGGTATAACACCCCACATGCCTTCCTGAAAATCACCATATTATACAGAATCGGCCAATAAAGACCACTGAGTTTACTGGAAAAATAAACTCGGGGCACAATACTGAAAAACTTTGTCAGTGACACATAATAAAAGATAGAAACCTAATAAAAATGATAGCACAGTTTTGCACATGTTAAATGGTTTAGAAATACACAAATACAATAAATATGGCACTTTACCTTGGAAAAGACCTGAAGAGTACTTTTAGAGGTGGGTATCGGAAGGTTATAGCCTGTGAGTTATTATGAAGTGAGCAGGTGTGACTCATAACACAATGGGAAATGAAGTAGCTGGTAGATGTCTGAGGTGTGAATATGTGTTTTCTGCATATTTCTATGGTGCTCGGTACAACAAGGTGGGGGCGTGGAGTTTTTTGCATTCACCTAATGTTTTTTATGGAATAAATGGAGCATACAGAGACACAACATTTGCACTATGCTCAAATTGTTCCCCCAATATATCATTTGCAGTGGGACACATTGGTTTTCTCAAGACAAGTGTTACAGTACAGCTGACTGTACTTAGCTGATGTTGACGGAATGAGTGAATGAATGAATGATTGGAGGGTGGTCTAGAAAATAGAATAAGTATCACAGAACATTGTCAAAAATGCATTTGTAGCCTTTGAAATTGGATTAAAAAAACACATAGTCTTGGATTTTAAAAGGGCTACATAGTGGCTAGGCACAGTGGCTCATGCCTGTAATCCCAGCATTTTGGGAGGCCAAGGCAGGCAAATTGCCTGAGGTCAGGAGGTCGAGACCAGCCTGGCCAACATGGTGAAACCCCATCTCTACTAAAAATACAAACATTAGCCAGGCATGGTGGCGGGTGCCTGTAATCTCAGCTACCTGGGAGGCTGAGGCAGGAGAATCACTTGAGCCCAGGAGGCAGAGATTGCAGTGAACTGAGATCGCACCATTGCACTCCAACCTGGGCTACAAAAGTGAAACTCCATCAAAAAAAAAAAGAAAGAAAAAATGGTGAGGCTACATAGCCACCATAGTCCTTTTGATTTCTCCTCCTGCTATGGCTTCCAGTCTGTGCTTCAGAGAGCCTTGTGAGGGGTCCCTGGGCAAAGCGAGGCAAGCTGCAAGGTTCCCTGCCCTCTTTCAACCAGAGTCCCTAAGGTTTTACCTGCTTTTCTTTTTATTTCACTTGAAGAAAAGTTCTCCTGCTAATTCACAGGTTTACAAACCACCACCACTGATTCAGTTGGCCAAGTTTTGTTTTACAAACTACTAGTCAGGAACATACCTTCTTTGCTCAGAAAGATAATCCTCAGTTGGTAGTATTGTGCTATAACTACTCCAGAATTTGTAGAATCTGACCACAAGTGAGGTTTCAAAGAGTCATTTTGCATCCAAGCTACTCAGCAGTCTCATCATGATCAGCAATAGTACACATGGAACTCTATGTAAAATTCCATTCCAATCTGGGCAGATGCCACATGAAAGTTGATGAGCATTTAAATCTAATGCATTTAATGATGTTCTGTCTCTTCACAAACACCCACTGCAATTCTGTGATTTTCTTTTTCTTTTTCTTTTCTTTCTTTCTTTCTTTTTTTTTTAGAGAGCTGGATTGAAAGATGTCTCAACGAAAGTGAAAACAAACGTTATTCCAGCCACACATCTCTGGGGAATGTTTCTAATGATGAAAGTAAGTGCTTGAAATTCATTATTCCGTGACATCCCAGACATGGCCAATGTTCTGATAGGAGGATAGTGCCTCTAGATTGCTAGGCTGGGCCACATCACCTGGAACAAGACACTCTCCAGCCATTTATGAAATATCCCAGGCCCTCTCTGTAATATTCCACAACAGGGAGTGGAATCCATTCAGGTAGGACTGGAAACTGAGGCCACACCAAAAACTTGCTATTTACAGTGTCATCTTCTGCAGGGCACTTGATAGCCTGCATTCCCACAGACCTTGTTAGAGCAATGCTCCAGTCAGGCAAATATGGACCCTGGCTGGGAAAGGCCATTCCCAGTGGCCACTGTAAATATAGGTTCAAAGTAGTTGTGTCACAGCATTGTTGTTTTAGTCATATATGTCCTTGATATCAGAAAGCAGAAATATCTTCCAGTCCTCGAAGTAGAGAACTAGCGTTAACTGAAAGATGTACACTCCTGTGTTTATACCTTTCCCTGTGTTATGTCAGACTGGGGCTTCTGGGTGCAGTATTAAGAACAGTAGTCTACTTGGGACTTGTATTTTTTCCCTTAAACACCAAAAAGAGGGGAAAGCCTATTATACATCTAATTTTTTGCCGAGCCAGAGTGTCTTTCTTCCTTGGTTGGTAAAGTGCATCTCCTTAGTCCAGTTTTCTGAACGCATGAGCCCCGGCCATCCCCAATCCCCTAGGACGTTTGCTAGATCTACTCAAGAGCCCCACTTCAGAGTCTTATCTGACATTGTCATTCTGCCATCACCATGTCACTTCATTTTATAAAACTGAGCTACACTGAACATAAAGTACACAAATCTTATGTGAGTAGTTTGAGTTTTTTGTAACCACTGGTGTCTATTTTCATTCAGGAAAAGATATAGAACCTTTCTTGTCCCCCAGGAGGCTTCGTCATGTCTCCTCCCTGTCAATTTCTACTGTCCTGACATCACTATAGACTGTTTCTGCCTGTTTTTGAAATTTCATGTAAATGGGATAATGTACTCTGTATTGTTTTGTGTGTAACTTTTCTCAGTCAATATATTGTTTGTGAGATTCATCCATGTTGTCTGTAGCAGTAGTTCTTTCTTTTTTATTGCTGTACAGTATTTCACTGTCTGAGTGTACCACAATTTACAGATCCATTTAAGTGTTGATGAATATTTAGTTGTTTCAAGTTTTTGATTATTAAGAATAAAGCAGGCCAGGTGCAGTGGCTCACACCTGTAATCCCAGCACTTTGGGAGGCTGAGGCGGACAGATCACCTGAGGTCAGGAGTTCAAGACCAGCCTGATGAACATGGAGAAATTCTGTCTCTACTAAAAATACAAAATTAGCTGGGTGTGGTGGTGAGTACCTGTAATCCCGGCTACTTGGGAGGCTGAGACAGGCGAATCACTTGAGCCTGGGAGGCAGAGGTTGAAGTGAGCTGAGATCATGCCATTCCACTCCAACCTGGGCAACAAGAGCAAAGCTCCATCTCAAAAAATAAAAAAAAAGAATAAATCATGTCCTTACATTCTTTTTTAAGTTCTATTTAATTTTGGTGAAATATACATAACATAAAATTTAGCATTTAATCATTTGAAATGTACAATTCATTGACATTAAGTACATTCACCTTGTGTAACCATCTACACCATTCATTTCCAGAGCTTTTCTCATCTTCCCAAAATGAAACTCTGTACCCATTAACCAGTAACTCCTCATTCTGCTTTTCCCTCAGTCTGACAACTACTATTCTACTTTCTGCCTCTGTGCTCTGAGTAACTTATATAAGTGGAGTCACAGTATTTGTCTTTTTATGACTGGCGTATTTCACTTAGCATAATGCCATCAAGGTTAATCCATTTTGTAGCATGTGTCAGAATTTTCTTCCTTTTGAAGGCTGAATAATATTCTGCTGTATGGATATGTCACATTTTTCTTTATCCATTTAGTCACTGATGGACAATTGAGTTGTTTCTGTTTTTTGGTCATTGTAAATAATGCTGTTGTGAACACAGGCATACAAATATCTTTTCAAGCCTCTGCATCTAATTCTTTTGGGGGTATATGCCCAGAAATGAAATTGCTGGATCATATAGCAACTCTGTGTTTAATTTTTTGAGAAACCACAAAACTGGTTTTCATAGTGGTTGCATCATTTTACATTCCCACTAGCAAGGCACAAGAGTTCCAATTTTGTCACTTGCTAGTCATCATTTGCTATTTTTTGTTGTTGTTTTTTTAGTAATAGCCATCCTAATTAATGTAAAATGGTATCTCATTGTGGTTTTCATCTGCAATTATTAAATTGGTGACGTTGAACATCTTTTCATCCACCTATTCACCATTTGCATATCTTCTTTGGAGAAATGTCTAAGTCCTTTGCTCAGTTTTAAATCAGATTGTTTTCTGTTGTTAAGTTGTAGGAGTCTTTATACATTCTGGATATTAACCTCTCATCAGTTATATGACTTACAAATATTTCCTCCTATTCCATGAGTTGCGTTTTCAGTCTGTTGATTATGTTCTTTAATACACAGAAATTTTTATTTTGATGCATCCAGTTTACCTATATTTTCTTTTGTTATATATGCCTTTAGTGTCCTATCGAAGAAATCATTGTCAGATCCAGTGTTGTGAAGCTTTTGCCTTTTATTTTTTCTCTGAAAGTTTTACAGTTTCAGACCTTGCATGTAGATTTTTTATCTGTTTTCAGCTAATATTTGTATATGGTTTTACGTAAGAGTCCAGCTTTATTCTTTTTTTTTGTTTTTTGAGATGGAGTCTCACTCTGTTGCCCAAGTTGGAGTGCAGTGGTGCTGTCTTGGTTTACTGCAACCTCTGCCTCCCAGATTCTACAATTCTCCTGCCTCAGACTCCTAGCAGGGATTACAGGCGTGTGCCACCGCACCTAGCTAATTTTTGTATGTTTTTAGTAGAGATGGGGTTTCACCATGTTGGTCAGGCTGGTCTCGAACTCCTGATCTGCCCGCCTTGGCCTCCCAAAGTGCTGGGATTACAGGTGTGAGCCACCATGCTTGGCCAAGTCCAGTTTTTTGTTTTTTTTTTGCATATTGGCATCCAAGTTTCCCAGCATCATTTGTTGAAAAGACTGTTCTTTCCCCCATTAAATGGTCATGGCACCATTCTCAAAAAAAAAAAAAAAAAAATTTGATCATGTATGTGGAGGTTTATTTCTGGGTTTTCCATATTATTCCATTGATTTATATGTCTGTCTTTATGCCAGAAACAGACTGTAGCTTTATAGTAAGTTTAGAAATAAAAAACTGTGTGACCTCTTATGTTCTTTTTCAAGATTGTTTTGGCTATTCAAAGTCCCTTGAGATTCCATATGAATTTTCGAATGGATTTTTTCTATTTCTGCAAAAAAAAAAAAAAAATGCCACTGGGGTTTTGATAGGTGTTGCATTGAATCTGTAGATCGCTTTGTTTCTTAATATTAAGTCTTCTGGTCCATGAACACAGAATGTCTTTCCATTTATTTAGTGTCTTTAGTTTATTTCAGCAACACTTTATAGTTTTCAGTGTACAAGTGTTTTGCTTCCTTGGTTAAGTTTATTCCTAAGTATTCTATTCTTCTTGGTGCTATTGTACATGTAATTTTCTTAATTTTCTTTTCAGATTGCTTATTCTTGGTGTATAGAAATTATTGTATGCTTATTTTGTGTCCTGCAACTTTCCTGAATTCATTTATTAGTTCTAACAGTACTTTTGAATTGGGGTATGTGTGAAGTCTTTGGGGTTTTCTACATATAGGATCACTTAAGCTGGGTACGGTTGCTTACACCTGTAATCCCAGCACTTTAGGAGGTCAAGATGGGTGTATCACTTGAGTTCAGGAGTTCGAAACCAGCCTGGCCAACATGGCAAAACCCCATCTCTCCTAAAAAGACAAAAATTTGCAGTGGGGGGAGGTGGTGGTGGCAGGCACCATAATCCCAGTTACTTGAGAGACTGGGGCATGAGAAGAGCCTGAACCTGGGAGGTGGAGGTTGCAATGAGCCAAGATTGTGCCACTGCACTCTAGGCTGGGTGACAGAGTGAGACTACATCTCAAAAAACCCCAAAAAGGCAATTTCATCTGTGAAAGGAGATAACTTCCTTCTTATTAATTTGGAATGCTTTTATTTCTTTTTCTTACCAAATTGCTATGGCTAGGACTTCCAGGACTATTTTGAATAGAAGTGGTGAATGCAGGCAACCTTGTCTTGTTTCTGATCCTAGAGAAAAAGCTTTCAATCTTTTACCATCGTTAGCTGTTAGTTTTTTATATATGATGACCTTTATTATGTTGAGGTAGTAGTCTTCTATTCTCAGTTTATTGAGTGCTTTCAACATAAAATAGTAAAAATACTCAATAAAATGGTTGAATTTTGTCATATTTTTTTTCTGCATCAGTTGAAATGGATATGTAGTTTTCCTTCATTTTGTTAAGGTGATACATTATATTAATTGATTTTTGTATGCCAGACCATCCTTTCATTCAAGAAGTATGTCCCATTTGGTCATGATATGTACTCCTTTTACTATGCTGCTGAATTCTGTTAGTATTTTGCTGAGGATTTTTGCATCAGTATTTATAAGGGATATTAGTCTGTAGTATTCTTTTCTTGTAGTATCTTCAGCTTTCATACCATGGTAATGCTGGCCTCACAGAATAAATTTGAATGTGTTCCCTCCTCTTTCATTATTTTGAAGGAGTTTGAGGGTTGGGGTTCTGAACATTCTTGTATGTCTTTTGGTGAACATGAGCACTTGTTTTTGTTGGTATGTTTCCAGGAGTAGAATTGCTAGATCATAATGCCTACGTATATTTAGCTTTAGTAGATGCTGCTGAAACAGTTTTCTGAAGTGGTTGTACCAATTTAGACTCCCACTATCAATTTATAAAACTTTCAGTGTTTCACTTCCTTGCCAACATTTGAGATAGCCATTCCTTCTAATTTTAGCTATTTTTATGGGTGTATAGTGGATGTAATTTTGGTTGTATTTTTTCTGATAAACAATGAATGTAGCATCTTATGTGCTTGTTAGACATTTGTATATCTTTTTTGAATATCTCTTGTCTTTTGCCGGTGTGTTTTTTAAAAATTATGTTATTGGTTTTCCCCTTAAGGATGTGTAAGAGTTGTTTTTATATCCTAAATAGGAGATAGTAATATTTGTCAAGTAAAAGTATTACAAATATCTTCTCTTGGTTTGTGGATTGCCTTTTTATTCTCATAATGGTAACTTTTTATGAACACAAGTTTTTAATTCTAATAAAATTCAATTTATTAATGTTTTTCTTTTATAGTTAGTGCTTTGGTATCCTATTAAGAAATTTTTGCCTACCTCAAGTTCATGAAGATCTTTTTAATGTTATCATCTAGAAGCTTTACTATTTTACCTTTCATTTTTATATCAATAGTTCATCTGGAATTTTTGTGTATGGTGTGAAGGAGTCATCAAAATTCTCTTTTTTTTTCTTATTAATTTTCAACTGATAGAGCACCATTTCTTGAAAAGGTCACCCTTTGCCCACTGAGTTCCAGTGGTGCCTTTGTCATAAATTGGCAGATTATATATATTTGTATCTGTGTCTGGATCTTTATTCTGAACTATTGGTTTTACTGTTTTATTGTCTATTTTGGCGCTAATACTACAGTCTTCATTACTACACCTGTACAATAAATCTTGATATCTGTTGGCATAAGAACTCTTGTTCTTCTTTACTTCTTCTGCAGTATTGTTTTGGTTAATCTGCATTCTTGACAATTCCATGCTGACTTTAGAATTAGTTGTCATTTTGCACATATGCAAAATACCTGCTAGGATTTTTGATGGGGATTGCATTGAATCTATAATAAATTTGGGAAGAATACCTTAACAACATCAAATTTTCAATTACTATATGTTGTATTAGGCCTTCATGTATTTAGATCATCTTTAATTATTCCCAGCAGTGTCTTGTAGATTTCACTGTAGAGGTTTTACACATCTTTCTTTAGACTTATTCCTAGATAATTGATGTTTTCCAATGCTAATGTAATTAGTAATAACTTTTTTTCTAATTGTTAGTTGCTAGCATATGAAAATGCAATTGATTATTTCGATAATAGCTTTGTATTTAGCCACTTTGCTAAATTTGCTTATTAAGTAGAACTTTGCATTTTTTGAACATTCTATGAACATCATTATGTCACTTGAGAATAATGACAGTTTTGCATGTTCCTTTATAATTTTTGTATTTTCATATCTTTTGTGTACCTTATGCACTGGCAGGGACCTCTAGTGCAATTTTGAGGTGACATGGTGATAGTGGACATCATTGCCTTTTCCCCAACCTAAGTGGTGAAAGCATTTAATGTTTCACCATTAGGTATGATATTTGCTGTGGATTTTTGTAGCTACTCATTATCAGATTGAGAAAATTTCTTTCTAACCTTGGTTTTCTGAGAAATTTTTCTTAAATGGGTATTGAATTTTATCAAACACTTTTTCTACATCTGTTTTGATGACCGTATGTTTTTCTCTTTTATTCTATTAATATTGTGAATTACATTGGTTCAGTTTTGAATGTTTAAGCCAATCTTACATTCCTGGAATAAATCACACTTGGTCAGAAGTATTATCTTTTTTATATACTTCTGTGTGTGATTTTTATATATTTCGGCCTGGATTTTCTTAAGGATTTTGGCGTCTATGTTCATGAGATTTGTGGCCTATGATATTTCTTTCTTATGATGTTCTCCAACTTTTGGCTTTGTTTTCTCAATTTATATCTTTTAAACATTGCTTTCATTTCTGCTCTTATCTTTCTTCCTTCCTTCTACTTTATTTGAATTTCATATGCTGTCTTTTTCCAGCTTTTGAGATAGATGCTTAGATTATTGATTTTCAACCTTTTCTAAGATATGCATTTAAAGTCATAAATTTTCCTCTAAACATTGCTTAATTAATCCCAAAATTTTCCTGATATCATACATTCATTATTATTCATTTAAACATATTTTCAACTTTTTATTGTGATTTCTTCCTTTACCTATGATTTATTTAAAAATCTGTTGCTTAATGTCCAAACATTTATAGATTTCCTAATTGTCTTTCTGTTGTTGATATCTCTTTTGTTCCACTGAGTATTTTGCATTTCGAATGTATATTTTGAATGTATACTGGAGTGTTTTGTAGATATCAGTTATGTGAAGTTGGTTAATTATGTTATTTAAATATTCCATATCCTTACTGTTTTATTGTTGTTATTATTTGTTCTCTCAGTTACTGCAACAGGTATGTTAATATCTCTAGCTCTGATTATGGTTATAGCTATCTTTTTAGTTTTGTTAATTTTTACTTTATATATTTTGAAGTATTAGTTTCTTAGAAATTTAGGATTTCTATGTCCTCTTATTGAAATGACTTATTATTATTATTATTAAATATTTCTACCCTATCTCTAGTAATACTTTTTGCCTTAAAGCCTGTTTGTCTGATATTAATACAGCTATGCCAGTTTTCTTTATATATGGGTTGCTACTGTATATATTTTTATTTTCAATCTTAACTATATTTATTTTAATAAGGTTTTTAAACATAGCTTTTTTAAAAAAAAAAACAAAAAACACCCCAGTCTGGTAATCTTTGAATTTAGACCATTTAAATTTAATATTGTTACTGACATTATTAAGTCAACACACTTACTATTTATTTTTTATTTGTCCCATCTGTCTTTATTTCTTTATTCTTACATTTTAGCTTTTTGGGGTGGGATTAATAGAGCTTTTAAAAATATTTGATGTTTTCTTCTGCTAGCTTTTCAATAATACATTCTTTTAGGGTGGTACTATTAGGGATCACAATATGCATTCTTCCCTTATTACTAATACATCTACCCCATATTACTCCTTCCTCTACTTCAAGCATAGTGGAAGGGTACCATCACAGTTTAACCTCATTTTCCTCTTTCTCACCCTCTAAGCTCTGGTTTTAATGTATACGTCTTGTACATATGTTATACACCTCACAAGGCATAATTATTATTGTTTTAAGCAGTCAATATTTATTTTTATTTATTCACACATTTACCCTTTCCATGGTTCTTTCTTCCTGTCAGCAGTTTCATGCTTCCATCTGGAATCATTTTTTCTTTAACTCAGAGAAATTCCTTGCAGATTTATTATCACATGAAACATATCTTTATTTCACATATATTTTTGAAGGATATTTTTGCTGGTGATAAAATTCTAGGTTGGTGAGATTATTTTTAAAATTTTAATTTTCCTTTCAACACTTTAAAGTTATTATTCCACTGTCTTCTGGGGCCCAAAAATGTCTGTTGAAAAGTTAGTCATCAGATGTATTTTTATTTCTTTGAATGTAATGTATCTTTTTGTCTCTGGCTGGTTAAAATTTTTTTTTCTTGTCTTTGATTTTCAGTAGTTTGACTATGATGTACATATAGATATGGCTTTCTTGTTTTTATTCTTCTTGGGGATCACTAAGTGTGTTGTCTTTCATCAAATTTGTAGATTCTTGGCCACTGTCTCTTCAAATATTTTGTCTTCCTTACTCTTGTCATCTCCTTCTGGAGCTGTGGTAACATGACTATTAGACCTTTTGATTGTACCTCATTTTTTAATGTTTTGCTCTGGTTTGTCCATCTTTATCCCTTTGTACCTCAGTTTTGCATTTTTTTAATTGGCCTGCCTTTCAGTTCTAAATCCCCATTTTCTATCATGACTAGTCTGCTATTAAGCCCATCCAAGTGATCTTAATTTCAGATAATTGTATTCTTTTGTGGTAGGTGGTCCAGTTGATTTTTTTCTCATAGTTTCTAAATCTTGGTTGATATTCTCCATTTTTTCATCTGCTTTGTCCATCATTTCCTCTAATTTGACCATCTTTTTCTCTGTCTCCTCAAACATATTAACCCTAGTGATTTTAAAGTTCCTGCCTGATAGATCTAGTATCTGAATTATCTCTGGATCTGTTTCTATTATCTGGCTTCTTTCTTGGATTTCAGGTGTTTTTGGTTCTTTTGAGGATTTTCAATAATATCCCACAGTTTTTTATCCAATGCTGGACACTATGGATGCAAAGTGGAAGAGCCTTTGGGTGAAGGATGTTAACTTTCTCCAACAAGTATTGAGTTTTGTTCTAGCAGGCAGAGAGAGAGCTAGCAGTTCTTAATCTTGTCAACCCTTGGTTAAGTCTGGTCTGTTTCACTTTTGTCTGTACTACTGGGGTGTGGATTTTATTCCTAAAGCATAGCCTTTCTAGGTTCACAGCTGAAAGCTCTGGGTGATTACCAACTTCCCTTTACATTGACCCAGCTTGGACTCCAACCCTAATCAATTAATGATTGGCTCTTTAGTCCCTAAACTGCTGTTTTCCCCTTAGTTTCTTGGTTTCTCACTCTCTGCATGTGTAGCTTAGGAGTGGGCCAAGGACTTGAGGGGTAATTTGAATACAGGTACATTCGTCTCTTTCTTTAAAGCTTTCTTCTTTTTGTGTTTGCTCCTCAGACATTAAATACTCTGTCATCCCCAAACTCTTCTTAGCTCAATAGGCTATACTCTTTGCTTGGTTTCTATTTCCCACTGTAGCAATTTGGAAACATTTTTAGGGAAAACATCAAGGTGACTGTAGAGCTTACTTCTGGTGCTTCCTTTCTTTTAAGGCTTGTAGTTCCTCTAGTCCCGTCTGCATTTATTGCTCTCCAGTGTTTTCAAATAACTACTTGTGTATTTTATCTATCTTTTACAATTTGGTGGGTGAGTTAATCTAGTGAAAGCTACTTTATTTTTAGTTAATATGTATATATAGCTATCATTTATTGAGCAATGAGAAGTGCTTTAATTCCATGATCTCATTTCTTTCTCACAATAGTCCAAAGAGGTGGCTTATGATTATGAGCTTTAACTTACATACATAGAAATTGAAGCTCAAACATTCTTGCATCCAAATTCCCCTCAAGTCCTTAGTCCACTCCAAATTGCATTTCTTTTCCCTGGCAGATGTCAAGAATCTTGCCCAAAGTCACATAACTGATAAGCGGTAGACTTGGGATTTGAACTCAGGTCTATATGTCTGCCTTTCAGCATTAGTCTTTTATAATGTTTTTTGCACTTGTCTGCCTCTCAGAAAGTAATGAACCTTCATGTTTCAAAGACTTGACATTGGTGATTTCATAATTTGCCAGTAGGAACACTAAGAGTAGAGCTCATCATCCCCTCTTAGTGACTGATCTGGTGTCTCAATATTTGATTGTGCCTTGTCATTTCCTTTACGAGGCTAGAAAGCCCAAAAAAGGCAGGAATGTTGTATGGTTCAATGTTGTAACCTCAGTGCTTGGCACAGGTCATGGTTGAAGTTTTAAAAATTACTTGCAAGGAAAAAACCCCTCTGATTTAGCATGTTAAGAATGCTTTGACCTGTGATCCCAGCTACTTGAGAGGCTGTGGTGGGAGGATTGCTTGATCTTGGGGGGTGGAGGTTGCAGTGAGCCAAGCTCATGCCATTGCATACCAGCCTGGGTGAGAGAGTGAGGCCCCATCTCAAAGAAAAAAAATTCAGAAGAATGCTTTGGATTTTAAGAGACAGAAACCTGATGGTTTAAATGATGTAGATATTTATTATTTTATTTAACCAAAGATGGAAAGGAGGAGGTTCCAGGGTTTATTCAACAGCTCTACATCCTCCAGGACCCAGGCTCTGTATGTCTCCCTGCTGACTCCCCTACATTGTTGGTTTTTGCTCCCATGTTAGTACCTCATAATCACAAGGGAGCTGCTGCAGGTCCAGGCATCAGGGCCACATTTCAGACAGGAAAATGGAACAAGGGGAGACACCAGTTAGTTTTCTTCTTGTCTGTCTCTTTTTTATCAGAAAACAACAGAATCTTTGCCAGAAGCCCCCGGTAGACTTATTTTCCTTTGTTTTTGTCCAGAATGCTATAATTTATAGCTGAAAGGAAGGATGAAAGAGGATTTGTCCCAAGAATACGATTATGATAGTTGGACTGACCACAGGTCAAATCTAACCTGTGGGCTCTTTTTATACATCCCATGATCTAATAATTTTTTTCATTTTTAAAGAGTTGGGGAGGAGGAGAAGAAGAAAAGGAATAGACCATATATGGCCCACAGAGCCTAAAATATTTACTATCTGGCTCTTTGCAGAAAACCAACCCTTGGCTTGGAAAAATAATGCTTTACTGCTTGGGCTATCATAATATTGCCTTGGATAAAACGGGTTTGATTAGCAAGCAGGAAAAAATGAAGGACTGGCTATGGGTGGCTTGCCATAGAGTGTATCTCTGGACCAGGCCAAGTAAAAAGTGCCTTCTCTGGGTGATTTGGGAGAGGTCAAGATTCTACTTACTGAGAGGACTTCTTTTACTGGATCTTTCAGTATTAGCATCAGGGACCTGGTCAAAATAAAAATGTGTTGCTTGGAATGGAAGACTATTCACTCAGTTTGTTAGCCTAGAATAAAAGAGTATGAGATTTTATGGATCATCTTGGCCCAATCTCCTGTTTTACAGATAAGGATACTGAGACTCAGAGAAGGGACAGGATTTGCCCGAGATAATACTCCTAGTTAGTGGCAGAATCAGGACTGTTACTGAGGTGTTCTGATGCCTGTCTAATGCTCTGTTATGTCCCTTTAGGAACCCAAAAAAGATTGATTTAGTCGATTAGCTAGAGATACAGTGAGTATGAAGAAGTGTGATATAGGACTGATATATTTTTTTCTTTTTTGGTGGACTGATATTTTTTAATGGAATGCAGTTGGAAAGAAAACCCTGCACCAGTGGAGTCAAGTCCTAAATGCCTGATGGGTGAAGGGACCGAGCAAGAGTGGATGGGTTATTTACCGTAATGCAGGTCTCATGAATTCTCACTTCCAATCTAGACAAATCGCATTTTTCCCCTGGCAGATGTCAGTAGATATTTATGCTTCTGATGGCATACTCACCAACAAACAGGAGGATTGTGACTGTAAAATATTAAAAAGTCCGTGACTGTTGAAGCATCACTTCCAGAGAGGAAAGCTCAGCAGTGTGGATTAGACAGAGTTGTATGGGTAGAACATAAATTTCTGCAAAAATTGGGCCCAGAAGATTCCCTTGGCACCTACTACATGCTAGACTCTATGGAAATCCCAAAATCATATAAGGCAAGAAAGAGCAGGGAGCCAATATTAACATATATTCCACATCAGGCAGTATGCTGGGCATAATCACAATCATGATTTCTTTTAATTCTCTGGAGGGAAAGTATTTTTATCCCCATTTTACAGATGAAGAAACAGCTTCAGAGGTTGTGTGACTTATTCAATGTCATAGCAAGTAAGTGGTAGAGTTAAGACTTAAATTTAGAGTGATTTGATTTTATTGCTGGCTCTTTTTCCACCACATAAGCTGTCTCTTCCATGGATCCCTGCTCTCAATGAATTTTCAATTTAGAAGAGAAGTTAAGGCACATGCTGGAGTATTAATAATGCAGGGACATATGTGATCAGTTTCATTCAAATGATATGAGGTGATCTTAAGACCTTGCCACACCAAGTGTGGTCCTGGAGTATAGCATAGACCTCCATGGAAGCTTGTGAGAAATGCAGTATTTCAGGCCCATCCCAAACTCACTGAAAAATGCTCTACGTTTTAACAGTACTTTCAGATGATTTACTAATTATGCATGCTAAAGTTTGAGGGAGGTCACAGATTGGAAGGTGACTGGGAAGGCATCTTGGAGGAGGTGGCATTTGTCTTGGGCCTCAAAGGATCCACGTGGCTCCTGCAGTGATGATAAAGAGGTGGGAGGCAGAACACTACAAGACTGGTCTTGAGCTTGGAGAGTTTTCCAGGTTGACTTGAACAGAGAGGTTGAAGAATCATGAGAAACAGGTCTAGGAGTGAGTTTGGGCCACATGTGGTGGCAGGCACCTATAATTTTAGCTACTTGAGAGGCTGAGGCAGAAGGATTGCTCAAACCTGAGAGGTGGAGAAGTTGCAGTCAGCCAAGACCACGTCATTGCGCTCCAGACTGGGCAACAAGAGCGAAACTCTGTCTCAAAAAAAAAAAAAAAAAAATCACATTTCAAGACTATGTAAGTGAAAGATATATCTCTCTCTCACTCCACGCAGCATGTCTTACTTGATTATCCAGTTTGGTGTCTTATAACTTTATAAAAAGATTTCTAGAGAAGAGGAAATGTCGTTAAACCTCATTTGAAATTCTTTACTAAAAAGGATGCAAGGAACTGCTCAGCCTTATCTATTGTGGAGAGGAGAAGACTGTGGTGAGATGGAATGTCTCCGGGAGAAGAAGGAAGTTCAGGGTGGTCAGGAGCTGTTTTGTATTTCCATTGAGGTGTGAGCCAAATGCCCTGCCAATAGCAGAAAGGCGTTCAGACAGCTCCTAGTGCTAGGGCAAGACTGAGATCCAGGACAGGGTTCAACGGCAGAGACCTCCTGTGATGCCTGCAAATAATTGGGTTGCCTCCAGGGGATGTCTGCTGCAGTTTTAGTGCTGGCTTCGAGACTGCTAGCTGGCTGGCACGGCCCCAGTATTTAGGCTATGATTTAAGATGACCTCCTTGGCTCTTGCACATCCTCACATATGTGCCCACAGTGTCATCAAGGGCTGCCCCTTCTGCCCACAATGTCAGTCTATCTGTCCTCTCTTCTCCAGAGGACCTTCCCCACTCCTCTGGAGAAGAAGGACGCACCGTTTCCTCTGGGCTTCTAGGACACTACCAGGCCAGGGCCCCTCCACCCTCCATTTAGCTCTCCATGGGGCCAAAACATCTCACCAGCATTTAACATAGTAGGGCCTAGTACATAAGTGCTCAGTAAGCATATGGATATTAGGAAAACAAAATAGACCATAAAGCCTCGCTAGATTATGGGTGTTTATAATTTGCTTTAAGTTTTGGGCACTCCAGGACCACTTACCCATTTGAGTAGATTCTTCCTTTGGATCCCCCTCCCCTATAGGGTCTTTGTAATTTGTTTATGCTTAGAAGTTAGACTAGTTTTGAATCCATAATACAGCCATGTAGTCCAACAATCAAAATGCTTTAAAAGGCACTCATTGAGCAGTCTTGGTCTCACCTCCATCTTCCCTTTGCAACCCTCTATGGCTTCCTAGTAATAAATA
>NW_016107323.1:3616324-3678224 GCF_001604975.1 Cebus imitator
CTCCTGAGTAGCTAGGATTACAGGCAATGCACCACCGTACCCAGCTAATGTTTGTGTTTTGTAGAGGGCAGGTCTTGCCATGTTGGTCAGGCAGGTCTCGAGCTCCTTATCTCAAGTGATCCACCCACCAAAATGGTGGGATTGCAGGCATGCGCTACCATGCCTGGCTGTTTGTCACTTTTTTAACACAAAAAAGTAGCATACTGTATGCACTGTGCTGTGACGTGCTTTTTTCACTTAATAATAAAAACCAGAGTGTTCTATATCAGTAAGAACATAGAAAGCATCCTCGTTCTTTTTTGCTTTTCATCTTTAAAAAAAAATACTTGTATAGTATCCTATTGTGAGGATGCATCCTAATTTAGTTACCCAGATGAACACCTGGGCTGTTTCCAAACTTTTGCTGTTACAGACAAGCTGCAACAAATAACCTTGTGTATGCATCGTTTTGATGTGTCCAGGTATAACTGTAGGATCAGTTCACAGACCTGGGGCTGCTGGATTAAGGGAATGTGAGATTTCAGTAGCTTCTGCCAAATGACCTTCCATACAGGGAGACCCTGAGTTCTTTTATGTTTTTTTGTTTTGTTTTGTTTTTGTTTTTGAGATAGGGTCTTGCTTTGTCACCCAGACTGGAGCGCAGTGGTGCAATCAGGGCTCACTGCAGCTTCAACCTCCTGGGCTCAGGTGATAGCTCCCCCCTCAGCCTCCTGAGTAGCTGAGAGTACAGGTGGGCACCAGCATGCCTCGCTAATTTTTTTTGTAGAGGTGGGGTTTTACCACGTTGCCAAGGCTGGTCGAACTCTTGAGTTCAAGCACTTTGCCCACCTTGGCCTCCCAAAGTGCTGAAATTACAGGCATGAGTGACCATGCCCAGTCTTTCCAGCTAATTTTTAAAATTTTTTGTAGAGATGGGGTCTCACTATGATCCGCCTGCCTCAGGCTCCCAAAGTGCTGGGATTATAGGTGTGAGCCACTGTGTCTGTTCAGGAGGCACCGTTCACTCTCCCCCTGCAAGGTCTGAGGGTACCTGTTTCCCATAGGTTCACAGCAGTGTTGTGTGGCTGTGATTTGGATTTTTGCCAGCCTGATAAGTAAGAAATGCCATCTTGGTGTAATTTCTATGTTCATTGATTTAAAATGATCATCTTTTCACCTTTTAAGAGCATTTGTATTTTTTCCATTAACTGCGTGTCATGTGCATTGCCTATTTTTTCTCTTGGTTTTTGGTCTTTTTCCTGCTGGTTTTATGGGAACTGCTTTCTATGGTGAGCAGATGAGACCATTGTCTGTGGAATGATTGCAGTTTTCCCGAGTGAGTCATTATCTTTGTACTCATGTTGCAGTTCTTTTCCCCCTCACAGAGAAGTTTTGGATTTTTTATTTATTTAGTAAAATTTATCAATCTTTTCTTTTATGGCTTTTGGATTTTGTATCAAAGTTAGCCCCTTTCCCACTCCAAGATTATGAAGGAATTCACCCAGAGGAGGCGAGAGGAAGCAGGTGTGGGCCCCTCAGAGCAAATGCTGCCAACATCACAGTTTTGTTTGGGATTTAGCCCCGTTCCCACGGGGAGAAAGATTTGCTGCCAGAGGCTGATGCCCACTGCCAAAGGCCTGGGTGCCAGGCACCCTGCTCATCAGCTGGTGCCCTTTGAGGGGCTGGAAAGGAGGTGAATGAGGGGAAATGAAACGTTTGGCAACCTCATGTTCCCAACAGGTGAGGTCTTGCCAGGTGCAGCCAGGTCAGTATAATGAAAGGAAATAGAATTAGAACTTTGAAGTGAAACTTGAAGCTCACATAAACTTGAACCTTTCCTGGGATTTGAAAAGAAGTAATTAATTTAGAAATGTGCTTTCTCAATATTAAATTTTGCCACATTGGCTCCAGGCAGGAAATAGTCTCGAATAGATTTCCAAATGTGAATTCATTTGATATGGAGGAAGAAAAGAAATGAAGAAGCAGATAACTTCTCTAAAATCTTCAGTACAGCACTATGAGGTGGAAAAGAGAATGAATCTCATAAATGCTGGGATCTGGGGAGGCTTTGACATCAACTAGCCTGGATCCTTGTCTTCACTCTGCCACTCACTGTGTGACCTCAGACAAATTGCTTCACTTCTCTGAGCCTTAGTTTCTTCCTCTGTAAATGGGGATAATGCTAATAATTAGGCCTAACATTGATTAAGTGCTAAGTACACGCAGGCACTGTATTTGATGCTTCACATGCGTGAAACTGTTCACTTTCTAGGGCAGCTGTGAAAATTAAATGCAATACCATGAAGAGCTTTGCACACTGCCTGACACATGATAAGTCTTCAATAAATATTCCCCGGTAGTACTGCTATTCTGTATGCTTACTGAAATCAGATGGGAAGCCTGCAGTTTTAATTGTGGTGTCATTTCATACATTCGTTCATTCCACAAATACTTCCTGAGCCCCTGCCACATGTGGGTGCTGGAGACACAACAGTGAGCAAGGTCTGCGCCCTGCATTGCTTACAAACTAACAAGGCAGACACAGTAGCCAGTGCTGCAGACTGAATGTCCATGTCCCGCCAAATTAATATGTTGAAACATTAACCCCCAATGTGATGGTATTTGGAGATGAGGCTTTGGGGAAATGTTACGTCATGAGGGTTCAGCCCTCGTGAATGGGATTAGTGTCTCCTTATCCAAGAGACCCCAGAGAGCTCCCTCACCCCTTCTGCCATGTGTGAACACAGTGCAAGAAGACAGCTGTCTTTGAAGCAGGAAGCAGAGCCTCCCCAGACACCAAACCACTGTTGCCCTCATCGTGGACCTCCAAACCTCTAAAACTCTGAGAAATCAATTTCTGTGTTTAAAAACCACCCATTCAATGGTATTTTGTTACTGCAGCCTGAGTGGATTAAAACAATCCATGGGCAGTGACCACACTCTGCAATGGGGACTTTGAGGGGGTGCAGTCAGGGTGTTAAGGGAGCACACAGCATGAATAACTCTGTCCCAGCTGCAGGGCTTGCCACACCCAGCCCTGCGGACAGGGTAGGGATCCAGGGGCAGGGTCCCTCTGGAGAGGGGATAACCATTATAGGAAGAGGGAACACTTAGATAGCAAGTCTTTGAGCCAGAAGTGGTTTAATTAATACTCATGATAGCTGTATGTGCTTGGTACTGTTATTATCACTATTTTATAGGTAATGAAACTGAGGAACCAAAATGTTGTTCAAGGTCACATGGCTAATAAGTAGTGGAGCTGGGATTTGAGCCTGGACATTTGGCCCCAGAGTTTATATCAGGAGGTGGATGTAGACAGGAGCGCAGAGACGCTCACTACTGGGAACTGGGCTGAGACCCCTGCACCGTGTTAGGAATCATAACTGCAAAGTGGGAGCAGAACAGAGTGGCAAGAAGACCAGGAGCCAGGACAGCATCTTGGCAGGAGTTTTCTTTAAGCAGACCGCCCTTTTCCAGCTGTGGCAGGACAAGCCAGGGGGCACTGGAGGTGTGCCTGCAAATGGCTCCAGGAATCTTGCTGGCCTGAAATGATACAAGTTGAATCTTGTTTGGTTCAAGGCGTTTCTCCTGGTGAAAATGAACAGACCTTTGGCAGAACCAGTTCCTAAAGTCTCTATCAACTGTGGCTGTTTCCATTTACCTAAAATGTGCCCTCCTCCTTTCAGCTCTCTTCGCCTAGGTAAGGTTCCTGCTCCTCCTCAGATCCCCAAACCAGGCTCACACCCCACTTTTGGTGCTGCCACAACATCCTGGACCAGCACGTCACAGCTCTTGCCCAGGACTTTTTTTTTTTTTTTTGGAAACAGAGTCTCATTCTGTAATCAGGCTGGAGTGCAGTGGCGTGATCTCCGCTCACTGTAACCTCTACCGCCCAGGTTCAAGCAATTCTCCTGCCTCAGCCTCCTGAGTAGCTGGGACTACAGGCATGTGCCGCCATGGCTGTCTAATTTTTGTAAGTTTAGTAGAGACATGGTTTCACCATGTTAGCCAGGATGGTCTCCATCTCCTGACCTCATGATCTGCCTGCCTCAGCCTCCCAAAGTGCTGGGATTACAGGTATGAGCCACCATGCCTGGCCAATGACTTACTTTTAAAGTTTTTTTTCTTTAGTTTAATTTTACTTTACTTTTGAGATGGGGCAACCCATGTTGCCCAGCCTGGTCTCGAACTTCTGGACTCAAGTGGTCCTCCCAGCTCAGCCTCCCGAGTAGCTGGGACTACAGATGTATGCCACCGTACCTGGCTGGGACTTACCTTTCATTGGCTGATAATTTATGACCTCAGGAGAGCAGTGACTATGTCTGTTTTTTCTTACTCTTTAGCACCTGTCATGGGGCTGGCATGTAGTCACTCAATAAACATCTGATGGATGAGTAAATAACTAGCCATCACTTCAGGAGAACTAAGATAGAGAGCCATCGAATAGGAAGGTCAGGCCTGGGTGTGACACACCCCTCACTTTAGAAGAAAAGGGCTGGGCCTTCAGACCCTGGGCACAAAGTCACCAGTGATCTAAGGAAAGGAGCCAGCAGAGGTGGACAGTATCTATTTGGTGACTAAGCTGGAGGGTCCACACTGGCTTTGGAGTAGACCAGTTCTCTTCTAAATACTATCAATAGCCACTGTATTGCTGAGCATGTGGTGAGGTCCTGTCTCCATTTAGCACCTGCATGGCCTCATGCAATTATTCAGCCTCACCAAAGCTCCCTTTCCTTATTTATAAAATAGGGATATAAAACTTCTTCATAGTAATATTTGGAGGAATAAAATGAGATAGCATATGAAAAGTGATGTGCAACATGGCAAGACTCCATCTCAAAGTAAAATAAAATTAACAAAAAAGAAACTTAAAAAGTAAGTCCTTGGCCAGGCATGGTGGCTCACACCTGTAATCCCGGCACTTTGGGAGGCTGAGGTGGGTGGATCACGAGGTCAGGAGATGGAGACCTTCCTGGCTAACATGGTGAAGCCCCATCTCTACTAAACATACAAAAAATTAGCCGGACATGATGGCACGTGCCTGTAATCCCAGCTACTCGGGAGGCTGAGGCAGGAAAATCGCTTGAACCCGGGAGGTAAAGATTATGGTGAGCTGAGATCACGCCACTGCACTCCAGCCTGGGTGGCAAGCAAGACTGTGTGTAAGGACTTGATCAATGAATGTTATTATTAGTATGATAGTTTTAAAAAATGTATCTAGTCCTTAACGTATTATATTTAATCCTCAAAACATCCTTGTGTCATAGGTTATGATTCACATTTTTTTAGATAAGGGCCTTCAGTCTTGGATGAGTCAAGTTGCTGCTCAGAGTCCACACAGTTGGAGGCAATGCTGAAATTTAAACTCATTTCTGCTTGTCCTCAAAGCCAAGTTCTTTTCATTCATTGATACTCAGAAATGGGGCCATAACAAAGTTTAGTTGGGAAAACAATCTGATATAATAAAGGCAGTACTGTTTGAGCGGGAGACACTGTGAGGGAATCCCAGAACAGGGAACTTCCCTGGCTCCACCAATGGAACCCGTGCATCTTCCCTGGGCCCCAGGTCCCAGTTCAAATGCCTTTCCTCCTGCTGCTTCTGCTTCTTGGAGTACCCTCTCCCTTGGTGGCCTCCTCCTGCAGTGTGATGTGTCTTCTTCAAGATGAACAGGGCAGGTTACAATTTAGGATGGACTGCATGACCCTCACATATTTTAAGTGTAGATATGTGTATGCTTGCATGTGAAAGAACCCTGAAAAAGGCCAGGTGGGGTGGTTCACGCCTGTAATCCCAGCACTTTGGGAGGCCAAGGTAGGTGGATCACGAGGTCAAGAGATCGAGACCATCCTGGCCAACATGATGAAACCCTGTCACTACTAAAAATACAAAAATTAGCCAGGCATGGTGGTGGACGCCTGTAGTCCCAGCTACTTGGGAGGCTGAGGCAAAAGAATCTCATGAACCCAGGAGGCAGAGGTTGCAGTGAGCCGAGATCGCGCCACTGCACTCCAGCATGGTGACAGAGCGAGACTCCGTCTCCCCAGAAAAAAGAAAAGAAAAGAAAAAAAAAAGAACCCTAAAAAAAGATGAGGCAGATAGGATAAAAAGTTAAGAGTCATTACCTCTGTTGAGACGGGCTTGGATACTGAGATATTTTCTCCACACTTTCTTAATTTAAAAAAAATGAACATGCATTACTTTTGTGAATATAAAACAACGTTATTTTTAAAAAACCTCAACCATCCCTTCAAGGCTCAGCTCAAGTGATGTCTCCTATATGGAGCTGTGACGTCCTGGTGTGTGTTTGCCTTGTGAGGTCCTTGGCAATGCCCCTGTAAATCTTCCCCAGCAACAGATCCCGGCAGACAGAATTGCTCCAAATGCCTCTGGCCAGCCAGCCACAGCCAAGGGCAATCTTTCCCCACAGTGGCTGCAGAGGGTGCTTTTGAACTCTTACCCTCTGTTAAGCTCATTTCACTTAATCCTCCCAACAATCTTTTGAGGTAGGGATTATTATTATCCTCCGTTTAGAGACAACTGTCTTAAGACTTAAATGGGATAATTAGATTGTTAGACATCTCGTTCCATGCTCACCTGGATCTACTCTGCCACATCCAGCAAAGACTCATGCTGCAGCTACCTTGCTTCTGGGAAAGTGACATAATCTGTCAGGTGCCCTTCTCTTTATCTGCTCTCACCTTCTCCACCCTACTCTTGACTTCCACGTCTGGCTCCCTCCAGGACACAGCTCACCTATCACTTCTTCCGGGGAGCCTTCTCTGATAAGTCCTGCATTTTCATGCAGTCTGGGTTGGGGGACTCCTCTGTGCCTGCCTGTATCACAGCACTTACCGCTTCTTGCAGAACTTGTCCTCTCTCTCCTCTGCTTTTCTCTTTCTCCAACCAAACTCAAAGGCAAGAGTTTAATTTCTTTCTCCCCAGTGCCTAGTTGGTACAAATAGGTATTCAACAAATATTTGTTGAACAAATTAATAGGATTTTTATAATTGCCATAGAAGATGACCTTTTTACAAATGAGGAAAAGTGAAGCTCAAGTAAGTTGAGTGGATTGCTCAGTTCTGGCCAGTAAGTGTTAGGATTATTATTATTCAGACCAAAATGCTGAAATTTAAAGAAATAAAATTTAAAACTCAGCCAGTTTTAGGGGGAACAAAAATATTAACCATGTGCCTGTCCAAGCTAGGTAAAGGTATATTTAGGTTGTTTATGTGGTTTTTCTTGCTTTAAATAAATACAATTGACAATTTGTTGTTGTCATTGTTGTTTGATTTTGAGACAGGGTTTCACTCCTGTCACCCAGGCTGGAGTGTAGTGGTGTGATCTCTCTACAACCTCCGCCTCCTGAGCTCAAGAGACTCTTGTGCCTTAGCCACCTGAGTAGCTGGGATTATAGGAATGTGCCATGATGCCTGGCTAATTTTTGTATTTTTAGTAGAGACAGGGTTTCACCGTGTTAGCCAGGCTGGTCTCACACTCCTGGCCTGAAGTGATCTGCCCACCTCTGCCTCCCAAAGCTGGGATTACAGGCTTGAGCCACCGTGCCCAGCCCCATGTTTTTTATATAGCCTTCTCTTTATTTTCAGTTATTTGCTTAGTATGATAATTGCTTAGTATGATAATTTTGGGTTGTGAGGCCAAGCAGCTGAACATTTTAGATGGTTCTCAATATTACTGACAAATTGCATACTAAAAACATTGACACTACCTTCAGGTATAAAGAACTGTGAGAGTGTCAATTTTACCATGAATACACCAGCACCAAAAATTGTCATTATTTAAATTTGCTTTTCTCTCAGAGATATAAGTACTACCTCATTATTTGTTTCCTTTTTGTGTCTCTGTGAACAACAGAGGTTGAGTATTGTTCTTTATGTTTAGGGGTTCATTTGCTCATGTTCTTGTGAGACACACATGTTCATGCTCTTTACTGTGCTGTTAAGACTGGAGAAGGCACACTTAACTATATAAGTACTAAGTGGAAGGTACTGTGCTAGGTCCTGCAGGAGGTAATGAAAATGACTGAGGTACCACCCCTGCTTTCTTACTGAGTTTATGCTTGAGCAGAGGGACAGATGTGTACAGAAATAATGATCCAGTCACCTGAGGTCAGGAGTTCAGTACCAGCCTGACCAACATGGTGAAACCCTGTCTCCACTAAAAAATACAAAAATTAGCTGGGCATGGTTGTGGACACCTGTAATCCCAGCTACTCGGGAGGCTGAGCCAGGAGAATCATCTGAACTTGGGAGGTGGAGGTTGTAGTGAGCTGAAATCACACGATTGCACTCCAGCCTGGGCGACAAAAGCAAAACTCTGTCTCAGAAAAAAAAAAAAAAAAAAAGAAGAAATGATCCAGGTGGCTACACTGGGCAGTTGAGAGGTGAGTAATGTGTTATAGAAGCACAGAGTTAGGATCAATGATTGATTTCTGACTAAGAAAGTATCAAGGAAGGCTTCAAAAAGTTTGTGGCCTTTAGTCCAGGCTGGAAAGGATGAGAAACATCTATTTAGAAGAACTCCAGGTTGACAAAGCATCATGAACAAGTGTTGAGTCTATGGTGTATTTTACATTCTGTTCCTGGGAACATTTAGCATTAGTGTGGTTTGTGTTCTAATCATCAGTTAGGATGGTTTTGGTGGCAGGGAAGAGAATCCCAATGAAAGGAGGTTTCATCAACTGAAGAAACTGTGCTATCTCACAGAACAGGAGGCAGCCACTGTTTTGGTGGGTTCATCAGAGGCACCACATGACAATCAGAGCCTCAGGCTTTCCCTTTTTTCTTTGCCTTCCTAGGTTTAGATTTTGTGTTTTACCCCATCCCAAGCTTGCTGCTTTCATCTAGTTATTGTGTCATCTCATAGCCACACTCAAAAGTAGAACAGGCCAGAATCTCTCACTCCTTCCATTTTATTAGGAAAAAAATAATAAAATGGAAGCAGCCTGAGAGAACATCTCCTGAAATGTGATTGGCCCACATCATGTTACATGCTCCGCCTAATCCAATCAGTGGCAAGATGACATAAAATTAATTACCATGATTGTTGTAAATGAATCCACATTTACCTTTCTAGGATTTGAAAAGGGGTAACTCTCCTTGAACACACAATCCCCTCTAAACTGGGGTTCTATAAATAAGGAAGAAGGTGAGTGCATGTAGGTTTTGATTAAGCAACAACCGTATTGCCACAGTGCTTATAAGCAGGCATTTAAGTCAGAATTACACCAATATTGATAAATTTTCATTGAGAAGATATTTTCTGGGTTCACCTTTGATGAGCTAATTTAATTTTAGGAAAATTTTTCTATATATCATATGACATTTTCATTTTTGTTTTACTTAAGCTATTTTCATGGATACTAATTCTTTTCCATATAAATTTTATGCCACAAATTGATTTCATTCATCTTTTTAATGTCTATATTAAATTTTATTGATAATATTTGTAGACTTTGACCATATTAGTTTTCTTCTTGAAATTGTTATTTGTCCTAATTATTTTGGGCCAAATTTTGTGGGTCAAGGAATTTTATGTTGACTGTTCCTATCAATAATCTTCATCAGGAATTAGATAAGAGACTGATTATATGTATTTCTCAGTAAATCCATGATGAAATTGTGACTAATTCTTTTTAGATATGCTAAAAATTAATCTGTTGTTCATATTGTGGTACTGCAGGGGTCAGCAATTTAGGGTCATGTTGAGCCAAATCTGGCCTGATGCTTGTAGGGCTGCAAGTTAAAAATGGTCTTTACAGATCAACTTTTGCAATCTATTTAATAATAGGCAACACTAACTTTAATCCCAATTAGGAGAATGTTACCCACACCCCCAAAATTAATGTAGTTCTTCTTGTTAGTAGACATATATTATAAAAATTATATTCAGTTATTACTATTACATTGGATGTTTCTTTTCATTTTTGAGACAGAGTCTTGCTCTGCTGCCCAGACTGGAGTGCAGTGGCGTGATCTCGGCTCACTGCAACCTCCACCTCCCAAGTTCAAGCAATTTTCCTGTTCCAGCCTCCTGAGTACTGGGATTACAGGTGCACATCACCACTCCTGGCTAATTTTTGTATTTTTAGTAGAGATGGGATTTCACCATGTTGGCCAGGCTGGTCTTGAACTCCTGACCTCAAGTGATCCACTTGCCTTGGCCTCCCAAAGTACTGGGATTACAGGTATAAGCCACTGTGCCTGGTCTTACATTGAATTTTATCAATTAATATTTCATGGAAACTTGTTTTCTCCCATGTCATATAAATTCTACATAATATTCTTTATTTTTACTATTGATCAACAAACCCTAAAATATTTACTATCAGGTCCTTTACAGAAAATGTGTGCTAAACCCTGCTCTATTGGATTGCTAACCAGATTCTTCTGAACACTTATACTTTCCCTATCCTACATTAAGGATCTGCTTCATTGGGGTTACAAAGAACAAATGGTGAATAGTTCAGTTTGTTCAGGCTTTCATAACAAAATGCCATAAACTTGGTGGGTTATGAACAAGAGAGATTTATTTCTCTGTTGTTTATTCTCAAAGATTTATCAATTAACAGAGATTTATTCTGCCAGTTCTAGAGGCTGGGAAGTCTGAGAGCAAGGCAATAGCAGATTTGGGCATGGTGAGGGCCCACTTACTGGTTTGTAGATGGCTGTCTTCTTGCTATCTTCTCTCTGTCTTCTCGGGGGGACGAAGGGGTAGTGGGGAGCTCTCTGGGATCTCTTTCATAAAGACACTAATTCCATTCACAAGACTCATGACTGATCACTTCCTAAAGGCCCCACCTTCAAATGTCTTCTGGGGATTATGTTTCAACAAATAAATTTTGGGGGCGGACACAAATATTCAGTCCATAGCAGTGAGTAAGGCCCCTAGGTTTCTAGGGTTGAAATTGTAATCTGTCCTGCTTCAGTTAGGAAAATAGTAAATGGATGAGTGTGATCACATCGTTCAGTGATAAAGGGAAATGTCTTCAAACTCTAACACATTGTGTCAAATAAAAATAAAATTGACATAAGAGTTTTAAAATAAAAGTCAGTTTCCTTATTTTTTGTATTAAAGTATGATGAATCTAACATGTTGGAAAAGACAACATATTGTTTCAAAGCATCAACATTTGAGAGAAACATAGTCTTTTGAAACTTGGGAGAGTCAAGAGGACTTTTACTTTTTCCTTCTGTTTCCTACTGAAGTTAGCTTCTTTTTCTTTCCTTTAACAGATGAGGAAAAAGAAAATAATAGAGCATCCAAGCCCCACTCCACTCCTGCTACTCTGCAATGGTAAGTTTACAGAAAATTTGTGCTAAACCCTGCTCTACTGGATTTTTCGCAAGTTCTCTCTTCAGAGGATGCTCATATCTTCCTAACCATAGGATGGGATATCACTTGGATATTTTAACATTGTCATGATAACCTGACATCCAATAACCAACACAAAATCTATTTAATTTGCAGGTATATGTAAAGTGCTCAACTAGTCTTCAATCTAGCCTGGAGATTGGAATTTTCATATTTTGTTTTAGGGTAGATGTTTTTTCTGTTATCCAAATACTAGCAAGGACTGGACTCCCCATGGGCGTTATTAATTGATTTTAATAGAATCCATTATTACAATTTATAACAGAAACAGAAGTCTGTTCACTCTTACCAATGAACCCTTAATGAATTCATAATTAATTGCGACTATATATAATTATTTTAACACTAATAACACCAGTGAGAGCAATCTACTAGTATGGCTTTCTCTTTAATATATGGAATTCCCAGGTTTGATGAAATATTTAATGATGTTTGATATTTACAGATAAATTCTTCTCTAAAGAGCTTTATTTGGAAATTATGTTGTAGCTTTGAACACTAGCGTTCTCTATGCCTGAGATTCACCCCATAGAGAATCTTGGCCATTGAAGGCGATTATTCCCCTTGCAGTGCAGCCCAGCAAATATGAAGGAATTAAGGAATGAAGGGGAAGGAAAGAGAAATGGGGAAAAGAAAGGAACTAAAATCCACTATGTGCACCCCTCCCTGCTAGCCTCTTTATATATATGCCTCATTTCATTCTCACAATTCTGTGGAGTTGCTATTGTGGTGCCCATTTTACGGATGAGGAAAATAAAGCTGAAGCAGTCAAATAATTTGCCTGAACAGGTACACAACCATTCAGTGGCAGAGGCAGGAACCTGGCTGGGTATCTTTAACTTCAAAGCTCATTCTTGGGAAGAAAGGAAAAGAAACATCAGGAAGGATAGAGAAGAGAGGCCAGATCAGCATAGGAAGCAGATGGGCTATAATGAGGAAATCATATTAGATTCTCTAGTCTAATCCACCCAGAGGTGAGAGGAAAACAACACTGGGAGAAAGCATCCAGGGACGTAACTCAATCTTCTCTAACAAGAGCCTCAGCAGTTAGCCTGTTTTGCTTCAAGGATAGCAAAAGTTGTTTTCAAGAGCTCTATTTCCAGCCTTTCACTTCTTTCCATCATTTGTTCCTATAGACTTTTTCTCATTGCATTTGCTGCTTTTTGCTTTATTAAAAATTCTACTTTGCTTCTCAGATCAAATCTCCCCCTTCACCCTTCCCTAAGTATTATGGCCACGCAAGTTCCCATAGTGCCAAGACATCAAATCAGGCATCGATGTAAAGGACTTTGGGAATGGAAGTTTCTAGAAATACATGGAATTCACATTCTTTTTTATTTATTTATTTTGTGTGTGTGTGTGTGTGTGTGTGTGTGTGTGTGTGTGTGTGTGCTTGTGATCTCACTTTGTTGCCCAGGCTGGAGTGCAGTGGTACAATCTTGGTTCACTGCAACCTCCACCTTCTGAATTCAATGAATTCTTCTGCCTCAGCCTCCTGACAGCTGGAATTACAGGCGCCCACCACCATGCCCTGCTCATTTTTGTACTTTTCATAGAGATGGGGTTTCACTATGTTGGCTAGGCTGGTGAACTCCCAACCTCAGGTGATCCTCCTGCCCTGTCCTCTCAAAGTGGTGGGATTATAGGCCTGAGCCACTGCACCCGGCCAACAGACATTCTTGCTTTAATAACCTGAACATGTGTATCATATGTTTCAGAGTACAAAATTTGAAAAACACTAGAAGAAAATCACCTTGTTCATGTCTAGTTTTCTGTGATCCCAGGACATCTGCCTGACAACAGTGAGGCTGTAAATGGTGCAGTCTCTGAAATCAAACTGCCACAGCTTAACTCCCCGCTCTGCCACTTACAAGCTGTGAAATCTTGGGCAAGGTCCTTAACCTCTCTATGCCTCAGTCTACTCGTCTATAAAATGGAGATGGCAATAGTACCTAGCTCATAAGGTAATTATGAAGTTAAAATGAGTTGTTCTATAGAAGGTGCTTGAACAGCACCTGGGATAGGGTAGGGGCTCAGTTATTCCCTCAGCACACTCCTTCTGAGTCCCACAAAGACAACCTTCCTGGCATAGGCACAGGCAGCTCTCCTTCTATGGTACCTAATTCTGTACAAAATATCCGTTCTTCTAAATAAAGGGTCACATAGATCATTCCAGGAGAAATTTCCCCCTCCAAGTCACAAGTTTGGGCAGTGAATTTTTTTAATGATACATCTATTTTCAAAGCCAAACCAAATTTGAGAACTTATACATTTTAGTCTTATTCTTCTCGAAAGGCATCAAGTTGTTCAAAGAACATCAACGTTTCCTCTAATTTTCTTTATATGTTTAAGATAGAATTTCATTCATTAACTCATTCAAGAAATGTTTACTGAGCCATTGCCATTTGCTAGGTCCTTGTTCTAGTCCCTGGAAATGCAATGGTGGATAAGGTAGACCAAGAAGAGGAACTGATGATGGGGGGAAAATGGGAAATAAATTTTTTTTAAATGAATGACACTCAGAGTGCAGTGGCTTATGCCTGTAATTCCAGCACTTTGAGAGGCTGAGGTGGAGGATTGCCTGAAGCAGGAGCTCAAGACTAGCCTGGGCAACATAGTGAGACCCCGTCTGTGCTAAAAAACAAAAAACCTATCTGGGCACGGTAACATAAACCTGTGATTCTACTTATTCTGGAGGCTGAGTCAGGAATATCACTTGAGCCTGGGAGTTCAAGACCATAACGGCCTATGATTATGCCACTAGTCCAGTCTGGGTGACAGAGCAAGACCCTGTCTCCATTTAAAAAAGCAACTAATGATAGATAAACCAGGAATGTATTAGATAGTGGTAAGTGCTGTGCAGAGACTTTGACTTGGCTAATAGATGGTATCAGAGAGGCTATTTCAGGTTGAGCAGTAAGGGCAAGTTTCTCTGAGAAGGTGACATTTCAGTGGATAGATATATGACACCATGACAGTGTGAAAACCAGGGACAGGGGAATGTTCCAGGTGGAAAGAACAGCTTCTACAAAGGCCCCACTGTTGTAGGTGGGCTCTCCATATAGAGCAGAGTTGTGCATACAGGTGGTTTATTAGGGTGTGTGCCCAGCCCCCACACCCATGGGGGTGTGAGGAACAGACAGAGGGGTGATGGGCAGTGAAGAGGTTATCACAGAGGCTTCAGTCAATCCTGCAGGGAGTTCTGAGGTGGGGTTGGCCAGTTAAAGATGACCCAAATCAAAGCAACAGATCCAAGCCTTTATTCCCCACCCCATTGTCCATCACTGGACGGAGGCTGCCCCCAGGGCGGGTGTAGCTTGGAGAGGCAGTTCCCTTCATGTTAGGCTGAGGATCACTCCTTGGAAGGACTCAGCCTCCCAGCAGGGGGAACAATGTCTCAGTGCCCCAGGGCAGTCTGGGTACACACAGCGTCCACCACTCCTTCCTGGGATGGCAGCAGGCTGAGCTTGCTGAAGAACCAACAGGTAGGTGGCCCATGTGGTTGGAGGGGGAGAGGTGGGCAGGGGAGAGGGCACATAAGCAGTAGAGATGAGAAAGGAGGATATTAAACTTAGATAGGAACAGGCATGCCTAAAACAGTGGTGGAGAACATGTGATCTCTAACGTAAAGCTGCACATGTATAATTTAAAAAAAAAAATGGTTTCAGTAGAAAAACTTAATCTCTCAGAAGAGACTGGTGCACCCTACATTTTAGAAGGAAAAGCAACATAAATTATAATGTGTTCCCTTTTTGCTCTGCCTGCCAAGGGTTGAGAGTTAAAGCTGGTGCTTACATACTTTTTCAATTTCTTTTTTCCTTTGTTTAATTTTCTTCCTCTTTTGTTAGTTTTTTTTTCGTTAAAAAAAAAAAAACTTAGGATAGGCCAGGCGCTGTGGCTCATGCCTGTAATCCCAGCAATTTGGGAGGCCAAGGCGGGCAGATCATGAGGTCAAGAGATTGAGACCATCCTGGCCAACGTGGTGAAACCCCTTCTCTACTAAAAATACAAATTAGCTAGGCACGGTGTCACACGCTTGCAGCCTCAGCTACTCGAGAGGCTGAGGCAGGAGAATCGCTTGAATTCGGGAGGTGGAGGTTGCAGTGAGCCGAGATCGTGACACTGCACTCCAGCCTGGTGACAGAGTGAGACTCCATCACAAAAAGAAACAAACAAAACCCCAGGATATAAGCAAATTTAATAAATATATTTTTGCTTTACTTTTATTTACAGAAGAAATATATTTCCTTGTTAAAAATTAAAAACATAGGTAAGGCTCCAGTCCATTTCTCATTGTAGTTCTTTGCCTTCTCCTCAAAAGCAATCTTGTTACCAGTGAGACATGTGTGTGCATGTGTGTAGTTGTATGTATACATATGTGTAGATAGGTATTATAGACCCTTCCCTGTGCATTTACACGCATATGTATCTGTAGAGGTTTCTGAACGATGGCTTTTTATTTAGCATTGTCTCCTTTATAAAAAGCATGCAGATGTATCACACTAAAAAACTGATCCACAACCTGTTATGCTCGATTAATCCACTGCTTGCTTTCTTCCTCAGTAGAAGGTCCTGAAGCTACACCCATAGTTCATAAAGAACAACCCGATTTTAACTGCAGCGCAGCATTCAGCATAAGACAACAGCAGAATTAATGCTGCTGCTTCCTTTTTTTTTTTTGAGACAAAGTCTTGCTCTGTCACCCAGGCTAGAGTTCAGTGGGGTGATCTTGGCTCACTGCAACCTTTGCCTCCCAGGTTCAAGCAATTCTTCTGCCTCAGCCTCCTGCATAGCTGGGATTATAGGCGCACACCACCACATCCAGCTAATTTTTGTATTTTGGTCAAGATGAGATTTCACCATGTTGACCAGGCTAGTCTTGAACTCCTCACCTCAAGTGATCCACTGGCCTCAGCCTCCCAAAGTGCTGGGATTACAGGTGTGAGCCACCGTGCCCAACGTCATTTCCCTTTTGAGGAACATTTAGGTTGTGTTCAAATCTCATCTTTGCCATTACAAATAGGGCCTCACAAAACATCTTCCTGTATGACCCCTTGAACACCATGGGAGTATTTCTTCGTATCTGTATCAAGAAGCAGAATTGCTCCATTAACACTTAAAGTGTTGATGGATTGCAAAATTGACCATTTACCATTTTATATCTTCATCCACAGTGCAAAATACTTACAAAACAGGAACCTAAAGCTAGGACAAGCATCTCATTCTCTGAGGCATTTATATCCTTCATGCTGTGCCCTCTCCAGCGGCAGCAGGCAGCCCCTGAGGACAGAGAGGAGGGAGGCCCAGGAAAGGACACTGGCCTCACCACCAAGGTGCCTGCCACCTGCCCGACAGTGCTGAGCTCTCCTGGGACATTTGGCTTGTTATTGGAATTGGGTTAGGAGCTATTTGCTTCTCCTTCTTCCCCTTCCTTGCCACAAGCCCTTCCCCATCACCCTAGAACAAATAACACCGCTCTAAGAACAAATAACACAGCAGCCAAGCAGCCTAAAATAATTGGGGCCACGTGATCTGGAGGCAACTCCCAGCAGAAAACAGGCAAATATTGTCAAATGCCTTCTGCCAAACACTTTCCAGCATCCTCGGTCACGAGGATTAGTAAATCCCAACTCACTGGGGATGGTGAGCGCTGCTGGAATCCCGGCCGCACAATAACCTCTATTCATGCAGAGAATTTCGAAATGGAAAGCAGCCTGTTCCGCAGTCCCAGCCTACTTGCTGCCAACACATGCCCCCTCCGTGCCCCGCCCTTGCCCGCCACCCTTGCCGCCCTTACCCAGAGCTCCTTGTGCGCCTTCTGGGTAGGGACGTTTTCCCTTCCAGCAATTTACTGAAGAAATGAGGCTCTTCCAAAAAGGAGGAGGACTGAAGATCAAATTGTCACTTTCAGGGGGAGTTGTGAGGAGATTTTCCTTTCTTTTGAAAAAAATTAAATGGAGGACTTGAGTGGTTGACAAGCTATCAATATTCCAAATTAATATGAAACAAAAGAAATTAATTTCTCTTTAGAATGTTCTGGAAGGTCATAGGTAAGAAATTGGGTTTGACACTGTTCCAAAGAAGAAATACATTGATGTTTTAGACCAGATCACAGCTGCTAGACCAAACTCATTGGATGTCACTGATAACTGACGTTTTGCACCCATTTGTGACTTTGATTCTTACTCAACAGTGATAGAACATTGCTTTCATGACATGAGTTGGGTAGCATGGTTCTGAAAAGGGAGGCTGAACATTTTTACCTCTGAATGCAACCAGTGTTGCTAGATAATGCCACTAGATGTGACTGTGTCCTTCCAGATGACCTCAGCTACAGATGTAGGAAGGTCAGTTAAGCCAGACAGCTCAGTGCCAAGGGCAGAAATGTCTCAGGGAATGAGATGCTGGGTTGTGGAACCACAACTTTTTTAAAAACGTATTTTGTGCTGTGGGTAAATGTGTCAAATAGTAAAGCCATTTGATGGGCAATTTTGTAATCCCATTAGCATATGAAGTATGTGCACCCAGCAGCTCTGCTTCTTGATGCTGGCAGGGAGAAACACTCCCACGCAGGTGTGTAAGGGAGCACATAAGAAGATGTTCTGCAGGGTCCTATTTGTAATGGCAAAGTGCAGCAGAGATGAGTAGAGACTGGTGTAGGTGGAAAGGGACCACTGAGGAGGTAGCTTCTGGTAGGGGATGGTGCCAGAATCACCTCAGCTACTGTCCAGGACCACCGGGCTCTGGGCTGCAAACCTGTAGCCTAGGCCTCAAGAGAAGCATTGGCAACAGCATGGAAATTTCAACACTGTGCTCTATACACTGCCTAGTTTTATATAAAGAAAAAAGAGGGGACTTGAATAACCAAAAACTGGGCTGAGAGATTCTAGAAGCTGCCTAAGCTCAGGCCTTACTGGAACACTAATTCAGTAGGTTGTATGTCAAACCCAGGGTAGGAATTTGATGGCTACTTTAGACCACCTAGATCCAGTTTAGACATTACAATGGCAGCAGTAAGTCTCTGATTCAGTCCCTTGCCCCACATCAGCCAGACCTACAGGTTCAGCAATCACCCGTGGGATGCCAGGCTTGTGAGGTGATGTCACTGCTGAGCATGCCTAATCCTCATGAAAATCCCGTAGACAAGGCAGGACAGTTACCTGTATTTAAAGAGGAGGAAACCAAGTTAGGTGACTCAACACAATGGAGTGTCATTGTCTCTTTCTACACAAAGAAGGGGACATACCTGACTACCCAAGGAAATCCTCAACAAGGGGGGAGCTGGGCCAGCTGAGGTCCCATGAGAAATGTCAGGGCCCACACAAACGCTTGTTTCTTATTGGCTCATCTACTCAGCAGCAAAGCGTGGCTTAACTGTTGTTTAACGAAATAGATTGGCTTTTTGTTTGTTTTATTTTGCTTTGGATTTTTCTAGACTTAGCCTCAGGCCTAACCAAAGCCCATATGAGCCAGAGTCCACTGTTTTCTATTCATTTGCTGTCTGGTGGTGTTATTTCCCTAACTCCCATCGTCCTTCTGGTAAACTGTTAGTTTCTTGAAGGCTGGGGCAACAGGAGTGTCTTCTTGTTCATGGCTGTATTCTATGGTGCCTGGCACATAGTAGGTGCTCAATAAATATATGCTGACTGACTGACCAAATGAATGTCAGTCCCTAGCACACAGTGAGAACTTTAGAAGCATCATACCCGAGTTCATCTATTTTTGTTTTGTTTTGTTTTGTTTTGTTTTTTTGAGACAGAGTCTCACTTTGTCACCAGGCTGGAGTGCAGTGGCACGATCTTGGCTCACTGAAACCTCTTCCTCCTGGGTTCAAGTGATTCTCCTGCCTCAGCCTCCCGAGTAGCTGGGACTACAGGTGCGCGCCACCCTGCCCAGCTAATTTTTGTATTTATAGGAAAGACGGGGTTTCACCATGTTGACCAGGATGGTTTCGATCTCTTGGCCTCATAATCCACCCACCTTGGCCTCCCAAAGTGCTGGGATTACAGGCGTAAGCCACCGTGCCTGGCCCATACTTTTAAAGCCTAGCTTTGTCTAGCCGAGTCACTGCAGACAAGCCACTTTACTTCCTTGACCCTCTATTTCTTCCTCTATGTGATAGGGATAGTGTTACTCATCTTGTGGGGTAGTGATAGCAAATCCGAACATCCCTGGTGCAGAGTAGGCACTTGAAAATATAAATCAAATGTGTTAATATTAACCATGCTTTTCCTTTAACCACTCAGATATTAAGATTAATGAAACACCAGAGTCCTTCGACCTGTGCAAAAGCCTGCCTTCCTTCTTGTTGCCCCTTTCTCCTCTCCCCTCCTTCTTCCTGCAGTGTTCACTGACTGTGTTCAGGGCACAGTGCTAGGAACTATGTTAACATCCATAGGAATTTGCTTTGTTCCCTGCCCTCAAAGGACTTTCAGTTTAAGATATAAAACATTACCTGAATATTCTACAATATTATAGAATAATGCTGATCATTACTTTTAACTGAGTGTTCCCTACAGTAAAGGGCCTCAGGCTATGTGTGGATTCTTGTCCTCACAGCAAGCTTGGTAGATGGGTACAGTTTCTCTCATTTTACAGATGAATGAAGGGAGAGAGTTCAAGTAACATGCCCCAGGCTATACAGCTTGTAAGTGGTAGAGGCAGGTTTCAAACTCAGTGATCTCAAACTCTAAAACCAGTGCTGTCATCTGATGAAAGCTATTTGAGCCATCAGCTATAAGGAACTATGGCCATCCCTGGGAAGTAGTGAGAGCTTTATGAGCAGATGATGTGGCTTTTCTACAAACATAACGGTACCTGGCATTTAGACCATTGCAGCACTCTGCACTCTACATGTTATTGAAGGAATAAATGAATTTGGCAAAGGAGGAAAGGATTAAGAAGTGGTTAGCAGATGGGGTGGGTTGTGCATTGAACGTAGTTCTATGGAAAGGAGATGTGAGTTGAGCCTTGATGTGTGGAGCATGGTGGAAGAGGTCATCCCTTGCGGTAGGAAGGTGATGGATCTTGTGTGGGGTGCAAGGTGACATGGTGTCTCAGGAGTGGGAAATGGTCTAGTTTGCTGGAAAGAGGTATACCTGTGGGCAAGCAGGCCGGAGAAGGAGCCAGGGGCCTTGGATGCCACGGTCAGGAATGTGGACTTTCGTGGAGAGGGAACGGGGAGCCATTGATGGTTATAGATTACTGTCTTGTCCCAATGGCTTGACAAGAGTTTTTTTGTTTTGTTTTTTTCTCACATAGTTTACAGTCTCAGATCTCTGTGACAACTTCGGTGATAAGTTATAATAATTCATATTTTTAAAATATCCTGTTGCAAGGTCTGGGATTTCTGTAAAAAAAAATTCCTGTTGTCTTTTCTTTTGGTAAAAGAGAATAAAAAGTTTCTGTTCCTGACATGTGTGCAAGAACTTGAGAAGTGGGCACTTGAACTGATGGAGAGCAACCTTTCGTAAGAATACATTGATCATGCTGCTCCCATGCTTATAAAACAATCGATTTAAAAGATCTCTGTGTATACATGTAAGAAATCACAGGTTTAAAATGAGGACAGTGGGAAATTATGTCAGGTGCTGAAGCATTTGCTTTTCATTGTGAAGTGCTGATACAAAGCTTCCTCCATGTGTCCTAGGAGGCCACATGCTGAAACCTTGTGAGGAGGTCTTCTTAAAAATATATAACTCAGATAATGACTCATGTTAGCTAGCAGACTGAGCTCATTATCTCTCCATAATAGGATAGGCTCAATTCAAATATAATCAAGTTGTTAAATAGAAGATAAGAAAATGGAAGAAGTGGGGAATTTTTTTGTGATCATTAAAAAAACCCAGGTATAATGGAGCATTGTTCACCATGTCAGACTAATGATGTCCTCTTAAAGAGAGGAGGAAACGAGAAAATTTCATCAGATATGAAGAGAAATAATTAACTGCCTTTCTTTCTGCCATGCCTTGGTCAGGGAAGTGGACATTCCAATTAGCAACTTTAGTACACAGGCAGAACCTCTGGATTTTGTGAGGTTTGGGCAAAGGTGTCATGATGCTATTCCTGTAGAAACTCATCAAGCATCAAAGGAGCCCTTCCGTGCCAATTACATCCATTTGTTCATAGAGCTTATTAAAATGCTTCGTAGTTATAAGCCACCTAGTTACTTTGAGGCTCAGAAGCTCCGGAAAGAGGAACAAAAACGTGGGCTGAAATGTAGTTATTTAGGAGGCTCTGGCCTTTGACAGGTAACTGTTTAATTAGCTCAGCCTGTTTGAACCATGACTTACACCCATCTGATTTGAATAGTTTGTTGCTACTATGGGTTCATTTGATGGGATGTATCTTAACCACAATCTTGTATTTTAATCTTGACCTCTTGGCCAGATTTAGTGAGTACTCAGCCACAAGATCAGCAAATAGAAACTGAGGCCGGGAGCTTAAATAAAGTAACTAATCAGTGAAGGTGCCAGGACTTTACTTGGAAACCCATGCTGTTTAAGGCTGCATTTGAAAGCATGATTTTCACCTTTACCTCTCCTCTCCTTCTGCATTTCTGACCATGGAGAATGGAACCCCATTCATTCATTCTGCCCAGTTAGGAACCTGAGAGTTTGCTTGGTTGCTCCTGCTCCCCTCACATCTGGCAGCATGAGGCCCACACCCTAAGTGTTATCTCTGCCCCCACAACCACTGCTTCAGTTCATGCCCCAGCATTTCCTGCTGGAACTATTATAGTAGTTCCTAATTGGTCTCCTGTGTTCATTCATTCATTCAACAAGTCCTAATTAATCAGCCACTATGTGCCAGGCTTTGATCGTCCTCCTTGGCCACCTCCTATAGAGGTGCAGAGCAAACTTTCCAAAGATTGCATTGATCATGCCACTCCCAAGCTTAAAAACATCTAATTGGTATTAAAGGATCTGTATTAATTTAAATAATAATATGCAAGATGAATTCTGAATGGTTTGAAATGCACCTTTGTTTAGGATGTTTAAGATTTTTTTGGCCAAAATAAATTCTAGGAAGTCATTAATGAAAATAAGCAAAAAGGAATACTTTTATCTTCCCCACAGCTTGTCATACACAAAATTGCAGCTGCCCAAATTGTTCATAGGTATGCATGAGACTGGAAAATGTTCCACTATAAGTGTTGAAGTCAAATCTCTTTTAAAAATTGCTTAATGGAACTCTCAAAAGTCTAAGATAGCCAGGCGTGGTGGCTCATGCCTGTAATCCAAGCACATTGGGAGGCCGAGGTGGGTGGATCGCCTGAGGTCAGGAGTTTGAGACCAGCCTGGCCAGCATGGAGAAACCCTGTCTTAACTAAAAATACATAAATTAGCGGGGTGTGGTGGTGGGCACCTGTAATCCCAGCTACTCAGGAGGCTGAGGCAGGAGAATCGCTTGAACCTGGGAGGCAGAGGTTGCAGTGAGCCCAGATGGCACTACTGCAATCCAGCCTGGGTGACAGAGCAAGACTCTCTCAAAAGAAAAAAAAAAAAAAAGTCTAAGATAATACCTGTGAGACAGGTGTTTCATTCTTGTTTTTGTTGTTTGACATTCTTTTATTATACCCAAGCCATTCCTGGCAAATAGAACATATTTAAATAATGTCAGTTATTGTTGTTATTGATGATATTATTATTATTATTCCTATAGCATCCTAGCAGCACTCAGGTCTTCCTATCTCCTCTGAGTCTTTGTTTCTTTCAGTCCTCCTGAGTACAATTCTAATGCCTTCTTCTGAAAATAACATTTTTATAGTAGCTCTTCAACTCCAAGGGGGTGCTAAATTCTTAACCAAATCATATCCATTTGTATGGCATTTAAAGACCCCCTCCACCCGCCATGGTTCTTCCCTTTAGAGATCCCTTCACTCTCTCTCCAATGGGATCAGCGTCTCCCATCGTTCAAAGCACATGGCATGTCCATCTCCCGTCCTTGCTGTTCTACTTGCCTGAAATGTCCCTCCCTCCCCCAACTACCATGGCAGAGTACCAGAGAGGTTTGGAGTGAGACAAACCCTCCTACTTACTAGCTGCATGACTGGGCAAATGAGTTACACTCCCTGAGTCTCAAATTCCTATCCTGAAACATACGTGTAAATACCTACCTCATACCGTACAGTTTTTATGAGATCAAATGAGACCATGGATACCAAGTGCCCAGCACCTAGGAAGAGCTCAAGAGATGCTAGCTGTTGTTGTTTTTTGTTGTTACACAATTCGAAACCCAATTCTTCCATGAGACTTTAATTATCTACTCTCATCTGCACGTCAGTCTCTCTGCTTTCCTACCTTCAACTGTACCTATGGTCAGGAGTTTATAGTAACTAAATATTATTTTTTGTGTTGTGCATACTTCTCTCCAAATAGACTGCAAAGTTAACTAGGACATAGATCATGTCTTATGCCAACACAAATGCCTACAGGAGCCAGACAAGGAACAGAAAACAGACAGGGCACAAAAAAAAAATAGGGAGGAGTGAGGACTCTGGCCAACTCCAGGGCACATGTAGCTCTGGCCAATTGTTGTCGTGCGGGAATATGGGCCCAGTGTTGCCAGATCTCAGCTTTTTCAAAAGAAGCCAAAAATCCAGATTCTTATGTGCAATGTCCTGAATTTTAAAAATTGGGCCAACACTGTTCAGGCCAAAACAAAGCATGTCTGTGAGACCCCAGTTTGAGAAAGCTATCTGATTCAGAGGGCCCCTACAAGTTTGTACACGAGCTGGTTACTTGGACCTCTGAACTCACTTTTATAGAGAAACAATGCCGTGAATGGCAGTTAGGGGTCCAGGCTAACCTCCCATGCTGATTTTCATTCATACGGGACCTGAAGCTTAGGACAGTCCTAAGAAACCTATTATTTATGTGAAACCCTTTTCCTAGGAAAACACACTTGGAATTCCAATTTATGATGTCAAAGACATACATCAGAATGTAAGCCCATTTAGGATAGGACCATTATTTTGTTTGCCACTGTTTCCTTAATATCTAGAACATCGCCTGGCATTTAGTAAATATTTGTTGAGTTAAATGTTATCTGTGACTTTTTCCATCTGACTACCATTAATCTGTTCACTGTATGTAAACAAGGACCAGCTTGCTCACTGTGATATCCCCAGTGCCTGGCAGGTGAAACGATCAATAAATGTTTGTTGAATGAATAAATGACTGAAGTAATCTATCCATAAGACACTTATTGAGCACCTACTGTCTGCCAAGAAATATGCTGGACCTCAAGGATACAGAAGTGACTCAGACACCATCCCAGCCTCAAGAAATTTGATCACCTAGAAAGGATTACCTCAACTATATTTCTGGGAACATTTCTAAAAACCATCCCTAGTTACTCAGTGTTTCCCTTCCCAGAAGAGGGGGGATGGATGAGATGATCGGGAACCATTCAGCACCAGCTTTCATCTTGGCGCTGACAGGTCTCTGTCCCTAGGGTTGTATCCCCCTCTATGAGGCTGGAATATGAAATGACTGAACTGATGTTCTTGCAATCATACGTTGGAATGAGTTGAGTGAGCACTGCCCTTTCAAGTGGGCACCTTGGGGGGCCGTGTCCTCATTCCACTTCACTTACGACAGCCCTGGGCCACTTCTTTGGCAAATGTTCTCAGAGGGAGTTTTGAAGCCACTCGAGGACATTTATTTCCTTGCTTTAGAATTACACCTTATTTTTGACCAAAAATATTGGGATTGGGGGATGGCTTTGCAGTCACTTTATCCCCCAAACTTGCTTCCAAATGACTTTGGGTTGTTTCCTAAAATCTAGTTAATGATCAAAGGAGAAAAGTTTTCTCTTGGTGAGTTGATTGAGCAGTAGGTGCCCCGGCTTCGAAGGCATGACCCAAAAGAGAAGTTTCCAAATTGTGCCACAGCAGTTTTCTTGGGAAAGGTGTTTAACCTTCCAGAGTGCCTAGGACAATGGAGGCATGATTCATTTGGATGCCTACATTCTGGTGTTTGGGTTAAAGAATAATAAAAATTTAAAAACCCTGTCTCTAATTTTTGTTTATATCTCCAATATCTAGCAGAGAGTCAGGACATATAGTGCCCAAAAATGTTTTCCGGAGAGGAAGAATGAATGATGAGGAAGTCTGACATCTACTCAGTGCTTACCATGCATGTGCCGGGCACCGTGCAGATGCTTGTCACACGTTACCTCATCTGATCATTATATCCACTTTAGGAGGCACTCACAAATCAATCCCTCCAAAGGGAAACTGAGGCCTGAGCTTAAGTAACTTGCCCAAGGTCACCAAGCCAGAAAGTGACAAGGCTGGGTCTGTAAATTCAGTTGTAAAAAAATCTCTCCTACAGAATCCCTAACCTAGACTCACCAAGAAGGTAAGGAATGGGTATAGAATTATTTCTCCTAGCACAGCAGAGTAGAAGAGGATCCTAAAGTAATCATGGGCCAACTTCCTCCTCTGGTCATGAGACCTCCCTTCAGTCAGCAGATTAGTGGCTGTACGGCTGCATAAGTCTCTCCTTGGGCATTGGTTTTCCCAGACGATCCCCTTCCATTGAGTCTGTCAGCCAAGGAGCTCCAAGATGTTGACATCCTCCTTTGGCTTTTAGCTATTACAAATGGCTCCTCAAGTGGGTCTGTGGTTCCAATCCTGGCTGATTGGGGCCCCCACAAGACCCTAAGTAGTTTTTGGAGTTTGCAAGTATCTGATCTACCCAGAACAGGGCCAGGCCAATGACAGTACAGAATAGAGAGTCTGGGAATTTGGGCTGAAAAAGTAGCCTAGAGTCATACCCAAAGGGGCCAGGATTCTGACAGTGCCAACTCACTAACGCCAGGCATGACCTTGGGCGGCTTGCTTTGTCTTCCTGGGCCCCAGTTTCTCCACCTGTAGAAGGAGCGTTATTTCTAAGGTCTGCTCAGCTCTAGAAGACTAGAAAAAACAGATCGTTCTTGCTTGGGGCAGGTAACACATTTTTTGCTCATTGGGCATTTATTTCCCTAGGCTGGAGGAGAACTATGAGATTGCAGAGGGAGTCTGCATCCCTCGCAGTGCCCTCTATATGCATTACCTGGATTTCTGCGAGAAGAATGATACCCAACCTGTCAATGCTGCCAGCTTTGGAAAGGTGAGTCCAGCCTCACCAGGCTTATCCTCCCCACGACCCCAACTTTAAGTAATTTATGCACAGTTTTAAAGCATTTTAGTTATTTTTTTTTAAGTTATCAAAGATCTTACTTTGGTACTTTGACAACTTCAACTTCACTGTGATACTTTGCTATCAAAATTTCAAACAGTTCAAAAACATTATAAAGTAAGAAGGGACCATCTCACCTGAATTTCCTCAGTACTTAATTTTCACAAAGTAACGTCTTTTCTCTGAGAGGCAAATATTGAACTCACAAATGTGTTACATGGATGTCAATCGGCCTGGAACAGGCAACCTGCTTGGCTTAGTCATGTGGATGCTTGGAGGAACTGGAAATGGCCCTGTGTCCTTAGATTGGAGGGGTGGGGTCCTCTACAGGGAGTGATACTATTTGCATTGTCACTGTAGTCCTGACTATTCTCTTTATACCTTATAATAAAAATGTAATCTACATTCAGAGCTATGTCTACAAAAAATTGTTAGCACTGATCATTCCCATTTAATAGGCCAAGGAAAGCTGTTGGGGCATTCTTTAAGACTGATCATTTATTTATTTGATGGCTAAAAATCTATATTTTACACCAAAAACCCAATTTGAGTCAGTACATCTAAACTCTTCCTCCCTTTGTTAACTTCCTTTTTCTATGTGTAATTTTTCCTGCATCTGCTTACAAAAATAGGCTTGTTCTCTGCCACGATTCTTTACCAGTGTTCTGAGTGCAGGAATACCAAGGGCTGAAATGGCAGAAAGAGGTCAGTGTATGAGTTTCAGGAATTCCCTTTTTCAGATCCCCAACAGATAAATCATCTGTAGGAAAAAACAAAGAGCAGTGTTAGGCCTGAGCCAACCACCCTGGAGAGCCCAAAAATTGAGTGGCTGAGAAATGGCTGCATTCTAGAAATGGGAGGATGCTCTGTGGTGACTTTGGGAGGGTAAAGCGTTTTTGTGCTGTGTTAACACGATTTCTCCAAAGTGAAAGGGATGTTTTTAAAAAGTCAGTGGAGAAACAACCTTTGGCTATTTCATTCGTTCATTTCTTCAGTCCCTCAGTATTGATAGAGACTGGCTATGTCGGAGGCCCTGTGTTAAGTAGTGGCAATGGGGACCCAGAAAGGATCTCTGTATGAGTCTGCTATGGAGGTGCCCCCCAGCAGGTGGGAAAAGGGAGGGCACACACTGTGGCTGTGTATGCTATGAGCTTGGCCAGGTGTTTGTGGTGTCATCTACAAACCCACTCACAGAGGCCACAGTGGAGAGCCCAGATGAAGCCTCTTACATACAGGTTGGGGGACAGGTTGGGTGAACCAAAAGACCAAGAATCCCGACTTTCCTGGACTTACCTATCTAACCTCTCTGAGCCTCAGCTGCCCCAGCTTCCTCAGGGAGATGTTGCCAGATTCAACTGAGATGATGTCAGTGGATGATGGAAGGTACTGTTTACTCAGTCATCCAGTAACTCAGACATATATTAAGCACCTACCATGTGCTATTATAACTGTTGCTGTTATGAATTCTGCATGAGATGTCTGTGCATAGATACAAATAGACATTTGTTAGCTTATATTCTGCAAAACAAACAAAAACCCTCACCACTTTTAGAAACTTCAGTTTGCCTGCGTAAGAGACCTCTATTCTCTCTTTCTCAAATACTTTTGTAAACCTATTAGCTTGTGGTTTTCTTGACCTCCTGATCTAGGTAAAATCGGTTTACACTCATGCCTTCACCTCAGCACCCCAGTCTCATTCTCATTTTAAGTCTCAAGCCTGCTCCAAGACTTTAGCAGCCCTCAAGGCATTTGCATTCTCAGGGTCACTTTGACTAGGGACTCTTCCTTCTAGTCATGAGCCATACGTGGCTGTTTAACTTAAAGTTAAACAAAATAAAAACTTCAGTTCATTAGCAGTTGCATTAACCACATTTCAAATACTCAAGAGCCACATATGACTAGAAGCTACAATATTGGGCAGTGCAGAATGGAATGTTCCCAGTATCACAGAAAGTTCTATCAGACAGTCCTGTGCTATACCACAGTGAGTCAAGGAGGAAACTGAGCACCCGCTTTGCTTTTCGCAAGACAGCCTGCAGGAAGCCTCTGTGATCCTAGTAGAGTGAAATTTGTAGGAGAGAAATTTGTTTACATCCCAAACAGGATCTCACTGAACAGACATCACATCCCCCACTTCAAAATGCTCTTCAGCCTCTTCACCACAGTGGGGGCTTACTGGCCCTGCCCCTGCTGCTACTATAACCAGTCCCAGCCCTTCTCCGCCCTGCTATCTCCCTTTTCTCTACTTCCATCTCCCTTCTCATTCTCTCTTCCTCCTCCTTGAGACACCCCTCCCTCGCTAAATGTCATCTCTTCTTCGATCTTTGGTTTCTGCTGACAACTATGCCCGTAGAGGTTATCTCACTCACCCTAAATGGCTTTTCAAAATATTTTTCCAAACAATACATTTCCTCCCTAAGAATTACAGTGCCAGCTACTTCCAAAATAGTCATTTTAAAAAACATCCAAACTCCGTCTTATCTTCAGCCTGAAAACAAGGAAATACTCTAATGGCATTAAAAGCACAAATGCAAATGCTCTGTGCAGCTGCCTTGCCATCAATTTCAAATGGACTGGGAATTGGGGCTGTCCTTCCAGCCACAGAGGACAGGAGCTGCCTGCTAAGGGTTTCTACACTGAGCTTGCTGGATTGAAATCCCAGACACATTTGCCTTTCCTGAGGACTCCAGCAAGCTGCAGCTGCCCTCTCCTTGAGAGAAAAAGACTAGTTGTTCTGTGAAACTTTGAGGTGAAATCATGGACAGTCTTCCTTTGAGCAGATTCATCCAAACTTATGATTCATTGGTGAACTTTCAACTTAGAACAGGCAAGGTTTAATATTTCAGCTTACTCTTAGAGAGCAAATATATCAGTAGTAATCTCTACCTAGCTTGCAAGTAGGCTGAGGCAAAACAGACATCAACGCTGAAGCTGTGCCCCAGGGTGACTTGGTTGGGATACTGTTCTTCATAAAGCGGATGGCAGCCATTGCTTCGCTGCAAGTAAGATCTGAAATGTAAATCCTCTTTCCAAGTCTGTGGCCAAGCCCCATAAGCACTGGCTTCCAGTAATGCTGTATTGACTTTGGGTCCCGGAATTAATTTAGGCAGTGTAGAGAATGTGAAAGCTTTCAGTTGAAATGGTCTTGTGCCTGCTTTCGTTGTTAAGGGTAATGAAAGGTCACCTGACTTGGAGTCACTGAACTTTTCTGAGCTCACATTTCCTTATCTTTAGACAGGAATAATCTCTCACAAAACTAGGGATAAAATGAGACAGTGCTTATGAGGATGTTTTTTGAAACTGTAAAGTATCTACCCAACAAATAAATAAATCATCATTATCTAAATGATGGTCCCATTCCATCTCACCTCCCATATTTCTTGAACTCCCAGCCTCAGGCGATCAGCCCGCCTTGGCCTCCAAAGTGCTTGGATTACAGGCATGAGCCACTACGCCCGGTCCCCACCTCCCATATTTCTTTACCATGCTTTATTCTTCTTTATCGCATTTATCATGACTTGAAATAGATACATTTATACGTTATAGTTCTCTCTCTCTCTCTCTCTCTCTCTCTATATATATATATATATATATATATATATATATATATAGCTATTTTTCACTACTGCTATTCTAGGCTTGCCAAATATACATATATTTATATACATATATATGTATATGTAAATATATATATATATATAAACACCTACCATGTGAGTATAGAAAAGCATTATATATACATAATGATTTTGTTTTATCTGTCCCCTCTAGAATGAAAGCTCTATGAGGACTTTTTTGTTCACTACGCATCCCCTACAGGCAGAACAATGCCTGGCATGGAATAAGCCCTCAGATATTTGTTAAGTGTTGTATAATGTATATTTACATTATTTGTCAGGGACCATGTGAATCATTTTTACATATGTGAACTCATTTAACCCTCATGATAATAGCCCTATGAAACTGGTGTTGTATCCATTTTCCATTAGCCCATTTACTGAGCAGGAATGAACTCATTGAGGTACAAATGGAAGCTAGCTGTATCTTTACTTACTTTGAAGAATCGCCTACAAAGATTTCTGTCCAACTCTTCCTGTTCTGATGACAATGTCTTCAGAGGGAAATCCCACAGCATCTGGTCATGTTCACCCATCACATTGGTCTTGGTTTAATAATTACAGCTCATTCTCAGCTATTAAAAAGTGCAATTCAGTCCAATTTAAAACTTCATTCTCACATCTAAGCCAGAGCTTCTTCCTCCCTGTGGCTCAGAATTTGCTCTGGGAAAGAGGAGTAGGGTCAGCTTTTTCTCCTTCCCTTTCTGGCTCCTCCAGGGTTGGGGGTGGGAGACAGTAAAGGAGGAAAGGCAACAAGAGTCATTTGACCAACTGGTGCTCACTGGGGGCTTCTCCTAGCTATCAGTGCCTTCTGCTATGACTGCCACCAAAATGCTGGGGTCAGGGATCCTGTCATAGGTTTTGGGGGAGTCTCTGTGGGTCTCTGTTTGTATTAGCTGAGAGATGTGTTCTCCAGCCAACCTCCTACAACCTCCACTTACAGGCTGCTTTGACCCCACCAGTAACCGAGTAGTCACTATGTAGCTCTCTTACTTTGTTGGAGGCATCTGCCTAACTCACTGCACAGCAAGTTTTACACCCTGATTCTTTTTTTTTTTTTTTTTTTTTGAACGGAGTCTTGCTCTGTCACCAGGCTGGAGTGCAGTGATGCAATCTTGGCTCACTGCAACCTCTGCCTTTTGGGTTCAAGCGATTCCCCTGCCTCAGCCTCCTGAGTAGCTGGGACTACCGGCGTGTGCCACCATGTTTTTGTATTTATGTTTTTTTAGTAGAAATGAGGTTTCACCATGTTGACCAGGATGGTCTCGATCTCCTAACCTTGTAATCCGCCTTGGCCTCCCAAAGTGCTGGGATTATAGGCATGAGCCACCACACCCAGCCTACACCCTGATTCTTAGAGATACCAAGAGGAGCCCCAGAAAAGCAGAATTGACAGATAGAACAGGCTGAACACAATGAAACATAAACGAAAAATAGCTTTAGTTTGTTCTAAGTTTGTCTATGGCCCACTTCCTTCCCTGACCCCGATGGTTGCATGGCAGATTTAATAGCTTTTGGGTTATTGATTATAAGAACAAATATTTTCTCAATAATTAAAACTCTCTTTTAGATGTTAAAAGTCCAGTCCAGTCCAGTTCTTGAATTTAAAACTGCAGTCTCACATCCACTTCAAAACTCCTCCCTAGCCCAGCTTGGATCTGCCTATCTGTGGCTTGGGGACCCATAGTGGGGAAGGGAAGAGTGTGATCTGATCTTCTCCTCTTCCCTGACCTTTCCCTCCTGCTCCTGGTCCCTTTAGATGTGTTAGACTGAGAAAAAAAAATCTTCTGGAATATAACTCTAGCTCTCCAGGGAAATAGTGAAGTAAATTTTTAGAGAACAACAGAACTATAAATTGAAACAAACATATGGTAATATGGATCAGAATTGGCATACATATGACATTGTCCAAGCTTATCAATAGGCAATTTTTTAATAGATGGTAGAAGTATCTAGCTCTGTCTAACTTAGAATGCAGCATTCAGTTTTCATACAATTAAATAGCAAACATTTATGTAGGGCTTTCTGAATACGTGGTACTGTTCTAAGCACTTAACATGTATCGACCATGTCTAGTTCTCTAAATAACTCTATGAGGTAGATACTGTTACTATTGTCTGTATTACATGGATGGTAAACTGAGTCCCAGAGAAGTTTGGTGATTTGCCAAGTTCACACAGCCAATAACTGGTGGACTCAGGATGTGAACTGGGGAAATATGGCCCCAGAGCCCATGCCCTTAGCCACCTCATTTACACAGGATGAGTTATTGCAGGGCTAGGCTAGGTATGTGTGGAGGCAGGTTTTGTGCACACTCTTGTCCTTATGATGGTGTAGTCATCAGTAGTCATCTGGTGACCTCCTAGGTGATGGAATTTGGGACAGAAGTCTCACCTCTCTGTATCTCAGGGGTCAAGTGTGCTGATCACTGCAGTTGAGAAATGCTTTCCCAAATCTTTGCAGCTGAGGTGTTCTGGGTACTATGAACTCTAGGGTACTGGGCACTACCTCTCTCAGCACCTGGGTTCATCCATTTATCTGATATTCATTTATCTCATGTCTATGTGGGCCAAGCCCTGTGTTGGGAGATGGGATACAGAGTGAAGTCTGCCTTCAAGGGGATGACCCTGCAGAAGAGACATATGCACATGAGTGACTGCAAAATGAGATGGCAAATGCACCTCCTGAGTATGAATGCAAGATTGGAGGGACACAGGATTGGAGGGATGCTTCCTCCTTGTGGGGGTGAGGGGCAGCCTGAGAACCAGGCTGGTCATTGAAAAGCTTCAGGCACTGAGCATCCCCCTCCCTCAGCCACAACCCTGGTAGATCCATGGAAACTGAAGTGGGTGTTTTAATTTCATCAGAAGCCTCCTTCTCCTGCTTGACTGTTGGTCTTTCAGAAACTCTAAAATGAAAACTCTACCCACACAAAGATGGAGCACCACCGCATTTGGCCAAGAAGCTAAGCCTTTTCAGAAAGAACAACTGAACCTCAGATTTTTGAGCAAAGAGAACATCTCTAACCTACAAATAGGTTGCTTTCCAAGCATTTGTAAGATGCATTTCAGTAGAGCAGAGGTCCTCAACCCCTGGTCTTTGGACTGGTAGCGGTCCATCGTATGTTAGGAACTGGGCCACACAGCAGGAGGTGGGTGGGTGGGTGAGTGAGTGAGCATTACCTCCTGAGTTCTGCCTCCTGTCAGATCAGCAGTTGCATTAGATTCTCGTAGAAGTGAGAACCCTATGGTGAACTGTGCTTGTGAGGGATCTAGGTTGCACGCTCCTTATGAAAATCTAATGCCTGATGATCTGAGGTGGAACAGTTTCATCCTGAAACCATTCACCCAACCTGTCCATGGGAAAGTTGTCTTCCATGAAACCAGTCCCTGGTGCCAAAAAGGTTGAGGACAGCTATAGTAGAGGCCACAAAATGAAAGAATGTCTTCTTTAACTAACATTTATTGAGGGTCCACCATGTGCTGTAACTAAAGAATTTCCAATAATGTCAGGTTTTGAGCCCTGAACTTGAGGATCTATCACCCTTACTTGCTATGTGATGATGGGCAGATCCTTTTCCCTCTCTGAAACTTACCTCCTCCATCTATCAAATGGGGAAATTAGTCTACAAGCATATGAGGATCCTTAACATATTGGCCCAAAACACTTTTCAACTACAAATCATAAAATAGGTAACACTGACTCTGTGCCAGCTCCTGGGAAAACACTTTTCATAGATTATCTCATTTAATCCTTGCATACCCTGTGAATGAAATGCTGTGATTTGGGTTTTTTATTTGTTTGTTTAAAACTTTTTAAAAGAGAAATTTTAGGTTAACAGTAAAGAATAAGTACAGAGGTTTCCCATATACCCCTGTTCCCACACTTGCATAGCCTCCCCCATTATCAACGTCCTTCGCCAGAGTAGTACATTTGTTACAACTGATGAACCTACATTGACACATCATCACCCAAAGTCCATAGTTTACATTAGAATTCACTCTTGGTGACTTCACTCACATTGGTGAATTCACTCCCATTCTAGGAGTATGGACAAATGTATAATGACATGTACTCATTGTTATGGCATCATGCAGCATATTTTCACCTCCCTAAAAATCTCCTTTTCTCTGCCTAGTCCTCTCTCCCTGTCCCCTAACCCCTGGTAACTACTGATCTTTTTACTGTCTCCAGTTTTGCCTTCTCCAGAATTTCATTTAGTTGGAATCATACACTATGTGCCCTTTTCAGATTTGCCTCTTTCCATTCATAATATGCATTTAGGTTTCCTCCATGTCTTTTATGGCTTGATAACACATTTATTTTTAGGACTGAATAATATTTCGTTGTCTGGATGTACCATGGCTTATTTACTGAAGGCTATTTTGGTTGCTTCCCATTTTGGCAATTATGAATACGGCTGCTATAAATATGCATGTGCAGGTTTTTGTGTGGATATAAGTTTTCAACTCCTTTGGGTAAATACCAAGGAGTGTAATTGCTAGATTGTATGGTAAGAGTTTGCTTAGTTTTGTAAGAAACTGCCAGACTGTCTTCCAAAGTGGCTGTACCATTTTGCATTCCCACAGCAATAAATGAGAGTTCCTGTTATTCTACATCCTCACCAGCATTTGGTGTTGTCAGTGTTCCAGGTTTTGGCCATTCTAATAGGTATGTGGTGGTATGTCATCGTTGTTTTAATTTGCATTTCCCTGAAGTCATATGATATGGAGCATCTTTTCCTATGCTTATTTACCATCTGTATATCTCTTTGGTGAGGTATTTGTTGAGGTCTTTGGTCCATCTTTTAATTGGGTGGTTTGTTTTCTTATTGTTGAGTTTTTAAAGAGTTCTTTGTATCTTTTGGGCAATAGTCCTTTATTAGATGTGTCTTTTGCAAATATTTTCTCCCAGCCTGTGGTTTATCTTCTCATTCTCTTGACATTGTCTTTCACAGAACATAAGTTTTTAATTTTAATGAAGTCCAGCTTATGTATTATCTTTTTCATGAATTGTGCCTTTGATGTTGTATCTAAAAAGTCATCATCATACCCAAGGTCATCTAAGTTTTATTCTATGTTGTCTTCTAGGTGTTTTATAGTTTTTGTGTTTTATTTACATCTGTGATCCATTTTGAATTGATTTTTGGAATGGGTATAAGCTCTGTAACTAGATTCTTGGGGTTTTTTTTTTGGATGTGTATGTTCAGTTGTTCCAGCACCATTTTGTTTAAAAGATTATCTTTGCTTCATTTATTGCCTTTGCTCTTTGTCAAAGATCAGTTGACTCTATTTATGTGAGTCTATTTCTGGGCTCTCTATTCTGTTTTGTTCTATTTGTCTATTATTTTGCCAATACCATACTGTCTTGATTACTGTAGCTTTGTTGCATGTCTTGAAGATGGGTAGAATCAGTACTCAATTTTTGTTCTTCTTCAGTATTGGTCCCCCTATTCTGGGTCTTTGGCCTTTCCATGGAAACATTAGAATCAATTTATTGAGAGACACAAAATAACTTGCTGTGATTCTGATTGGGATTGTATTGAATCTATTGATCAAGATGGGAAGAATTGACATATTGGTAATATTGCATCTTTCTATCCATGAACATGGAACCTCTATTTTTATTTACTTCTTCTTTGATTTCATTCATCAGAATTTTGTGGTTTTCCTTGTATAGGTCCTATACATAGTTTGTTAGATTTCTACATAAGTATGTCATTTTGGGGGGTTGCTAACATAAATAGTATTGTGTTTTCAACATCAAATACCATGTGCGTATTACTGGTATATAGGAAAGTAATTGATTTCCATATATTAACCTTGTGTCTTACAATCTTGCATAGTTCCAGGAGGATTTTTTTATTTTTTATTTTTGTAGAATCTTTTGGATTTTCTACTGGGACAATTATGTCATTTGTGAACAAAGAGTTTTATTTCTGACTTCTCAATGTGCATACATTTTGTTTCCTTTTCTTGTCTTATTGCATTGGCTAATGCAGTATGATATTGAAAAGGAGTGGTGAAAGGGGACATCCTTGCCTTGATCCTGATCTTAGTGGGAAAACTTTGAGTTTCTTACTATTAAGTATAATGTTAGCTGTAGGTTTTTGTAGATATTCTTTATCAAATTGAAGAAGTTACCCTCTATTCCTAGTTTGCAGAGAGGGTTTATTTTTGTTTGTTTGTTTGTTTCCAAATTATGAGTGGGTGGTGCAATTTGCCAAATGCTTTTTGGGCATCTATTAATATGATCATATTTTTTTTTTTAGCCTGTTGATGTCATAGGTGACATTAAGTGATTTTTGAATGCCAAACCAGCCTTGCATATCTGGGATAAATCCCACTTGATTATGGTGTATTATTACTTTTGTACATCATTTGATTCAATTTGCAAATATTCTGTTAAGGATTTTGGCATCTGTGTTTATGGGAGAATCGTCTGTAACTTATTTTTAATGTCTTTTTTCTGGTTTTGGTACTAGGTAACAGCTGACCTCATAGAAGAGTTAGGAAGTATAGTCCCTCTGCTTCTGTCCTCTGAAAGAGATTTTAAAGAATTGACAAAATTTCTTCTGTAAATGTTTGGTAGGATTCACCAGTGCACCCATCTGAACCTAGTGCTTTCTGTTTTGGGGGTTATTAATTATTGATTCAATATATTTAATAGCTATAGACCTATTCTGTCTGTTTCTTCTCACGTAAGTTTTGGCAAATCAAATCTTTCAAGAAACTAGTTTATTTCATCTGGATTATCAAATTTGTGGGCCTAGAATTATTTATAGTATTCCGTTATTATCCTTACAATGTCCATAAGATCTGTAGTGGTGTCTCCTCTTTCATTTCTAATATTACTAATTTGGGTCTGCTCTCTTTTTTTCTTTGATATTCTTGCTAGAGGCTTAACAATTTTATTACTCTTTTCGAAGAATCAGCTTTTGGTTTCATTGGTTTTCTTTATTGATTTCCTGTTTTCAATTTCATTGATTTCTGCTCTAATTCTTATGGTTTCTTCTTCTTACTTCAGATTAAAGTCACTCTTCTTTTTCTAGTTTCCTAAGGTGGAAACTTTGATTATTGATTTTATATCTTTTTTCTTTTCCAATATATGTATTCAGTGTGATAAATTTTCCTCTATTCAGTGCTTTCACTGCATCTCACAAATTTTAATGGTGTGCTTTCATTTTCATTTGGTTCAAATATTTTTATTTCTCTGAGATTTCTTCTTTGCTCCATGAGTTATGTAGAATTGTTGTTTTATTTCTACATATTTGAGGATTTTCTAGTTATCTTTCTATTATTGAATTCTAGCTTAATTCTATCGTGGCCTGAGAGCAGACATTATATAATTTTTGTGTTTTATGACCCAGAATGTGATCTACCTTTATGAATGTACCATGTTAAGTTTAAGAATATATATTCTGCTGTTTTTGGATGAAGTAGTCTATTAATGTCATTATATTGAATTGATTCATGTCCTTACTGATCTTCTGCCTTACTGATTTCCATTTCTGATAGAGGGGTATTGAAGTTTCCAGCTATGATAGTAGATTCATCAATTTTTCCTTGCAGTTCTATTAGTTTTTGCCTCATGTAGTTTGATGCTCTGTTGTTAGGCACATGTATATTAAGAACCACTGTGTCTTCTTGAAGATTGGATACCTTTATAATTATATAATCCCCTTCTTTATCCTTGATAAATGTCTTTACTTTGAAGTATGCTCCATATGCAATTAATATAATTATTCCTGTTTCTTTTGATTAGTGTTTTCATAGCATATTTTTCTCCATCAGTTTACTTTTAGTCTATATGGGTCTTTATATCTAAAATGGGTTTCTTATAGACAACATATGGTTGGGTCTTGTTTTTTGATTTGCTCAGGCAATCTTTGTTTTTTAATTGATGCATTTAGACCATGATCTTCAAAGTGATTATTGATAAAATTAGATTAACATTGACCATATTTGTTACTGTTTTCTATTTGTTTCCCTTGTTGTTACTGTTTTTGTCTTCCACTCTTCTGCTGCCCTTTGCAGTTTTATTTGAGCATTTCATATCATTCCATTTTTTCTCCTTTATTAGCATATCAGTTATACTTTAATATAAAAATACCTTTTAAATGGCTGTCCTAGAATTTGCAATATATATTTACAACTAATTCAAGACCATTTTCAAATAATGCTAGACCATTTCACAAGAAGAGTGAGCACCTTATAATGAGAAAATCATAACTTTGCTGCCCTCTGTAAAAAAAAAATAACAAAATTACCCTAATTCTTCCCTTCCCTTTCTCCTGTATTTTTGCTGACATTCATTCACTTTACATAAGCCTACATGAGCATGTGTAAATGTATGTAATTATGTATCTGATCATATACATAATCAAATATTTTGTTGCTATTATTATTTTGAAATAAACTGTTGAGTTTGTTAGATCAATTAAAAACAAATATATATTCACATACACACATACTTCAGTATATGTTTTAATTAATATACGCATCAAATATTTTGCTGCCATTATTATTTTGAATAAGGTGTCATCTGTTAGATCAATTAAAAAAGAAGAAAAATATGTTTTTATTTTACTTTGCTTATTCCTTCTTCAGTCCTCTTCCTTTCTTTCTGTAGATCTGAGTTTCTAACCTATATCAATTTCCTTCTCCCTAAAGAATTTCTTTTAACATTTCTTGCAAGTCAGGTTTACTGAAAACAAATTCCCTTAATTTTCATTTGTCTGAGAAAGTCTTTACTACACTTCAGTTTTGAAGGATAATTTCTCAGTGTACAGAAACCTGGGTTGGTAGGTTTTTTCTCTCAGTACTTTAAATATTTCATTTCACTCTCTTCTTGTTTACATGATTTCCAAGCAGAAATCAGAAGATGGTCTTATCTTTGTCCTGTATAGGTAACGTGGGTTGTTTTTCTCTCTGGCTTTTTTTTGGGATTTTTTTTTAATCTTTGATTTTCTATAGTTTGAAAATGATATGCCTTGATGTCACTTTCCTATGGTTTGGTTTTTTGTTGTTTCTTATTTGACATTTATCCTGCTTGGTGTTCTCTTAGCTTTCTGAATCTGTGATTTGGTGTCTGACATTAATTTGGGGAAATTCTCAATAATTTTTGTTTCATATATTTTTTGCTTCTTTTCTCTCTTTTTTCTCCTTCTGATATTCTTATTATGTGTATTTACATCTTTTGTAGTTGCCCCATAGTCCTTGGATATTCTGTTCTGTTTTTCAGTCTTTGTTCTCTTAGCTTTTTAGTTTTTGGAGTTTCTGTTGAGATATATGCAAGCTTCAGCTGTGTCTAGTCACCTACAAATCCATCAAAGTCACTCTTCATTTCTGTTACTGTTTTTGATCTCTGACATTTCTTTTTGGTTCTTTCTTAGGATTTCTATCTCTGCTCATACGGCCCATCTGTTCTTGCATGCTGTCTACTTTATCAATTAGAGCCCTTAGCAAATTGATCAAAGTTGTTTTAAATTCCTGGTCTGATAATTCCAACATCCTTGCCACGTCTGGTTCTGATGCTTGCTGTTTCTTTAAATTGTGTTTAGCATGCCTTGTGATTTTTTTCTTGGTGGCTGAACATGATGTATCAGGTGAAAACAGAACTGCTGTAAATCTCCTTGAGTCATGTGGTGGTAAGGTGTGTTGTAGGGGCAGGTGAAGAAATCTATTGTCCTGTGATTAGGTCTCAATCCTTTAGTGATCCTATGCCTCTGGACTGTGAACTTTACAAGTGTTTCTCCTTTTTTTCTTCTCCTCTTAGATGTCACAGGATGGCTAAAGTTGGCTAGAATTGGATATTTCCCTTCTTTCACATGGAAGGTTAGAGGGGACTGGCGTTGGGTATTTCCCTTCTCCGCATGGAAAGCTAGAGCTGACTGGGGTTGGGTATTTCCCTTCTCCCAAGTCAGTTAGGCTCTGATAATACCCCAGCAGGTTAGGCTCTGGGTAACTAGCTTCTCCTGAAAGCAGCCCTTGTTAAGAAGAACAGAGTGCTTTGGTGTATTTCAAAATGGTGCCTTTTTCTCTTCCCGCTGCCGGAAGCATGAAGGACTTTTCTCTGATATTTACTGTGGAAACCTGCTAAAGCTCCTAAAGGTATATCTGTCAATATTATGTGGGTTCCTCTATGATTGGGACCCCCTGGGGTAATTTTTTTAACTTTTAGCCTTGTCTGCATTAAGCCTTCACAACTTGTCAATGACAATTCAGGTGTTCCTACCCCAGCATTGACTCTTGAGGCAGTTGCCACTCCTGAGTCTCTGCTCCAGGCAGCCACGACTCCCTGTATTTGCCTGTCTCTCCAGTCTTGGGGCAGCAGTTTGCTCTGTGTCCTCCCCTCTCTTAGGGACCCAAGACAAATTATTGATTTTTCAAATTCTTTGCTTTTTACTCGTTAGTATGGAGTGGTGGCTTTAAAGCTTCTTATATGCAGAACCAGAAACTGGAAGTCAAAATGCTGTTTTTATTCCCAATTAAGGATGAGGTAGTTGACTCCAGGGCTTATGTTGTCAATATTGGATCTCTGGTCAATGCCAAGGAGCTAAACACTGGAGCATTCTCTGTGAAGTAGATCCTGGGTAGAAACCAGAAGGTCTATGAGTTATTAAAGAAATTGGGACTGTGGTGAAAGATGTCCCTCTCCATTCCTCAATAGTGGCTTAAATAAATTAGTGGTCCTACTTTTCTTACATAAACTAAGTCTAGGGGAAGGTAACCCAGCTGTAGTGGGACAGCTCCATAAGAGCATCAGAGACCTAGGTTCTTTCTGTCTTTGTGCTCTGTCATTTCTAGCAGATGGCTTCCAGTTTCTATATCACATCATGGTCTAAAATGATTGCTAGACTCCAAAGACTATCTTCCAGGAAAGAAGTAGAAAAAAAATGGGTAAGAGGAGAAAGGTCAAAACTCCCAATTCAGTCAGCCCTCTTTAGACTCTCCCAGAGCCCAGCCCAGTGATTTCCCCTACATCTCATTGTCTGCCTTTGGCTATCAGGGAGGCAAGAATATGTGGTCCACTCTATCCTGGAATAAAAAGTAGGGTTTGAGCCAGGTGCAATTGGTGCAGGCTTATCATCCCAGCTACTCAGGCAGGAGGCTGAGGTGGAAGGGTTGCTTGCACCCCCGAGTTCAAATCCAGCCTGGGCAACACAGTGAGAGCCCATCTCTTAAATTTTTTTTTAATTTAAATAAATAATTAGGATTTATTTACCTTGGACTAAGGACAAAGGGAAAAAAAAGGGAAATAATTAGGGTATAGTGGGGAAGGAGTAGGCAGCTAGCCATTTTATCCACATAAGGACATTTCACATATCTATGCATCCTTGTATATGCTACAGCTATGAAATGGAACTCAGGAACCTGGAAGAGTATATGTTATTCTCTCAATTTATGAGCTCATGGGAAGTAACACAGGTGGTAAAATGTGATCACTTAAGACTGTGGAGGGTGACATGATTCATGGCCAACAATTTGCTGAACTTTTCAGGAAAAGGCAGGCTTATGGATAGGCACTAGACAGTTATGATACAGTGTAATTTGAATATGTGGAGAGGCCATTTGGCCTTGAAAATATACCTTCTGAAATACAGGCTTAATGGTGTCTTAAATTCCACAATTCCACTCATTTAAGTCTGTAAAAATGCAACTAAAACAGGGTAAGTTCACTCATTAATACTTATCACTCACTAACACTTCAGTAGGTGTGAGTTTAATCTGTTAAGAAGACTTAGAGATGAGTTGATGCAATCCCTTCACTTTCCAGATGAGGAAATGAAGACCCGGAGGGACTGAGTGGTTTTCCCTAGTTCCTACATTTAGTGGCAGGTCTCCCCCTCTCTCAAACTAGAGCCAGTGGTGGGGCTGAGAGTGGGGAAGAGACACCAGTAAGAGGTTGGGAGACTGGAGAAAGGGAAGCTGGGGTGACAGATGTGCTGATGTGAATTGCATTTATTTATATCCTGCAGTTTTCCAATGAGGACATGGACAATTGGCAGTTTGGGTTGTCGGTGGTTCACCCTTGAAGATTTGTCTCCTTTTTCCTTGCTGACCGTCCTTGAGCAATGGGGAGAAAAACGAAGTGTATTCTGGGGACCTGTGTTTCATCAGTTGCACTTACCTCCATTGGAGAGGAGGACAGACACCCCCTCATTTACAGGGTGGCCCTTCTAGTCCCACCAGTCTGCCCACCCTCCTCCCACCCTGACCTGGGGTCACTGGCACACCGCTTAACTGACAAAGCAGAAGATGAGGACACTCTTGAGGCATCTTTAGGATCCTTCAAAGATGGCCTTTTTCCAGTTATCAAAGAAAAAAATACATACCTAGATAGACTTTCCTTCTACTTCTAATTCTTGCATATATTTTTCTTAATTTTTATGAATCTGCTGTGGTGTGTCCATGTTAGAATGTCTGATTTCACACCAGGTTTCTTTAGGTAGTTTTGCTTGTTTGTTTGTTTTTAGTGTAGTGCCATGTAAAATTCTGAAGTCAAACTGTTTGATTTTTTTTTTGATTGGTTTCGGTTTTTTTTTTTTTTTTTTTTTTTTTTTTTTTTTTTTCTGAGATGGAGTCTTGCTCTGTTGCCAGGCTGGAGTGCAGTGGCGCAATCTCAGCTCACTGTAACCTCTGCCTCCCGGGTTCAAGTGACTCTTCCGCCTTAGCCTCCTGAGTAGCTGAGACTACAGGTGTGTGCCACCACACCCAGCTTATTTTAGTATTTTTAGAAGAGACGAGGTTTCACCATTTTGGCCAGAATAGTCTCAATCCCAAAGTGCCGGGATTACAGGCATGAGCCACCACACCCAGCCAACTGTTTGGATTTGAATTTGAATCCTAGTTGTACCACCTAGCAGCTGTGTGAGCTCAGATAATTTCCTAACAGCCCTGGGCCTCAGTTTCCTCATCCGTAAAATGAAATATTGATAGCAATCAATCACCCGGAGAATTGTTGAGATAATGACTACAAAAGGGCTACTTAGCACACAGCCTGATAAATGTAAACACTTAATGCTTGTTAGTTATGACTTCAGTTTATTATAGCAATATTTCATGACTTGAACACATCATGTTTTTAATATATCATCACTAACATAACAATGTTCCAGCCCTTCTAGGTGCTCTTCTGAACAATTTTGAGAACAATTGTTCTAAAAATGTCCTACATCACACACATGCTGCCATCACCACCCTCGCCCTCTCTTATTATCATCTTCAGAGTTATTCCATTTTTGACTTCACCTGTATCTTATGTAACTCACCTCATTCTAGCTAAATCAATGTGTGATGACTGCCTTCTCTCATGCACATGTGACACGTTATCCAGTCACCCTGAGGACAATGAGGGGTTCACATACGGATTTTTGGAATTCTTGTTATTGCCATCCGTGGTACCCCTCAAGGGGCAACAGATTCACTGTTACCCTTCCAGCCCTGGGGCTTTTCAAGGAACCCATATGTATGATTCGAAATTCTACTTCTGTCTCATTGCACTCAGTATGAATTTCTTGTAGAAAATTTGCAATTTCTCTTAGGGAATTTCCTGTGGAATCTGTAACATTCTCTAACCCTTTCATTCCCCACTTCCTGGCACCCAGGAAATGCCATAAAAATTGTTGATAGGTAAGAATTATATCAGTATAGTAAAATGACCCCAGCAAACACTGATTTTAAGATGGAAGCATTAAGGTAGGATGTTTTATAGTTCCCATTCATACTACCAGCTTTAATTATTTTTTCTTTTCTGAAAAATAGACTAGGTTTATTGTCAAAATAAAGTTAATATCCAGTTTTCAGAGTTAAATTGATGGCAATTAGCTCCCTTTAACCAACTTATTTCCCTAATCATTTCTCTCTCTTGCTCAAAGAATTTTTCTTATGTGTGTTTTTAAAAACACACCACAAGATTTCCACAAAACATAGTTATAAAACAGGAACTTGTCACTGTATTAAATTTCTAATTTCTTGCTACTTGAAAAGCCCTTATTTTCCCACACCTAAAATTATTCCCCTGAAATAAGACACACAACTCCTCTCATTTTTAAACTATGTTCAGCATACTTGACTCTATTCAACATACAAGTTTATCGCCTTCAATGTGTGGAAGGATATCTACTGATTCCGTTGCATTAGAATTTCTTTTAGATCACTTCTCGTTGATGGCAAATCTTTAGCTGCTGAGGGTGGGTGGAATTTTTGGAAACAAAAGCCTGATGACTAAGTTTGGAGATCAAGCTGATCAAGATCATATGATTTGAGGTCAAAACTGAAGGCTGTATTCTGTAGAGTGATGAGACTAAATGGCCTTCCTGGGTAGCTCTGGGGGTGTCTCTTGAGGCAACACCAACAGAGGCCATGGGGCAGGGGGTATCATGCACAATGAGGGGACACCTTGCTGGCTCTGGAGTGTGTGGGCATGTGTTAGCCACAGTAAGGAAGATGACAGGCAGGAGAATTAGATTCCTGTTTCTTCTGCTGCCCAGAGACTGTGAATGGAGGCAGCCTTGAATCACCTTAGATCCTAGTTCCTCATTCCTCATTTGTAAAGTGACATCATCAAACTCTCCCCCAGTGTTGTTTGCTTGTTTTCTTTTCTTTTCTCCCTCTCCTCTCTCCCCTCTCCCCTCTCCAATGGAGTCTCACTCTGTTGCCCAGTCTGGATGGAGTGCAGTGGCATGATCTTGGCTCACTACAACCTCCACCTCCCAGGTTCAAGCTATTCTCCTGCCCCAGTCTCCCGAGTAGCTGAGACTACAGGTACATGCTGCCACACTGGACTAATTTTTTGTATTTTAGTAGAGAGGGATTTCACTGTGTTGCCCAGGCTGGTTTCAAACTCCTGAGCTCAGACAATCCACCTGCCTCAGCCTCCCAAAGTGCTGGGATTACAAGCTTGAGCCACTGCGCCTGGCCTCCAGTGGTGTTTTCTAAGACAAAATGTATTACCGAGTATAAAACCACCTCATTTAAGTGATGGTGCTTAGTGATGCTCAGTGGCTGACAGTTCCCCTTTTCACTCTTTCCCTTCCTCATCTTAAATTAGGAGGGCAATTGTTTGACTATGTCATCTCAGAAATGCTTGCTTCAAACTCATGTTTCTTGAAAAAAATTGTACCCACAAAATGATGTAAGGGTATCCTGCATGCTGGGTTACCTTCAACTGAAGTGTGGTGTATGGGGCGGAGAATGGACAGGGGAGATGAGTGACATGGCCACCACCACCTAAAAAGGAATTCCAACAGCTCCAGAGACAGTAGTTCTCCAGAGCTTCTCTGCTTCCCACCCCCATCCCTGTGGAGCCCCCAGCTCTGTCTGCCCAGGCTGAAAGAGAGAAGGGTGGGATTCATGAGTAATTAAAGGGAATTTGGAAGGCTGGGATGTTGCGGAATGTTAGATCAGTAGCTAGAACAGCATGTGGCGTTCTTTAGGCAGGCTTCATTGAATCCATACAAAAAAAGAAAGAGGGGCTGCCTGCCTGTCTGCTCATTTATCAAACAGTGAAGCTCAACTTTCACAGCTCCACAAAAGTGTTTTACTGTTTGCTGAGTCTTGCTCCAGAAATTAAAAGCTGAGCAGCCTGAGCGGGGCTGAACCAACCCTGCATTTTGAGACTCAAACTAAATTGCGCTGGGCTTTCAGATTCAGGGACCAGTTGATTATTTAGTGAAAGGAGAGGAGAATAATTTGTAATTTGCAGCCCATAAGAAACACTTAAAAAAAAAAAGCCAAACCCCCTTCCCACAGGTTTTTGTTGCAGCTGCAAGGAGGAGGTGCTATCTGCAACAGCCCTTTCTTTGCTCAGAGTGGGAAAAGTCTTGACCTGCATTTGGGCAGAATGTGATGTGATACAACAGCACTTCTACCCATCCCCCATCCCCTACTCACAACAAACCCCCTTTCCTCCGATTTCTTTACTTGAGATTGCCTTTTTCTCTCTTTGGAGGAGGAGGAGAGGGTTTGGCCATCAGATACTTTGAGGTAAAAGAATTTTCACAAACAGAATCAAATATTCCAACCACGCTAACACGTTCCTTGGGAAAGCGTAATATACCACAAAACTCCAAACATTAGATTGAATGAGGAGCATCTGCAAATCCACAAAAGGATGGAAGTCTGGAGGGCTAACTCCGTCAGTGAAGAGAAAGGGCTAGAAAATAATGGTAACAAGAGGAAGAGTCACTAGAGAGGCAGGGGGAAGTGTTAATGGGTAGGGACCCCCTGCTCCGGCCCCTCCCTGGCAGCTGGTCACTCCTCGCTCCCCTCCAGCCAGCTGGCTGTGAAAGCCTGTTGAGGTTGAGCTCTTTGCCTTCCACTCTTGTTCCACTTCTGGCTGGTGAAGTACCAGGAGGCAAGCCTGGGTACCGAGTCTCTAGTCTCTCTGATCCTGCTACGAACCTGTGCGACAAGCTGAACAAGTGTTATGATCTCCACTTCATAGATGAAGAACCTGTTGCTCATATGGAAGAAAGAGCAAAAGGTCTTTTTTGGCTTTTCAATTTAGCACATTTTTATAAAGTGTTAATGCTCTCCTATACTTTATAAACGTGTGTTTTAAAAACATTGAAATGTGTCTCCCCTTGGATAAAGCAGCTCTACCTTTGAGAAAGGAATGAGGTGGAAATTCCAAAACAAAGTATCAAAAATAAAAAACAAAAATCGTGACACCCATAGATATTGCTTATAGCATTATTTGCATTAACACAATGCTGGAGACAACTTCAATGGCCTATCAAAGAGGGATGATTCGTTCGTTCTTTCTTTCATTCATTGAATCAATGAATTAATGCACTGAGCCACCTTCTCTCCCACCTGGACTACTGCAGTAGCCTTCCAACTGGTTTCCCTGCTTCCATGCTTGTCCCTAAGTCAATTCTCCACACAGAAGCCAGGGTGACCCTTTTGCATGGTAAGTCAGATCTTGTTCCCCACTCCCCTCCTTAAAGCCCTTGGAAATCTTCCCATCTCACTAAGGGTAAAAGCGGACACACTTACAAAGGCCTGCAAGGCCCTGTGAACCCCTCCAGCCTCCCGACGTCTCCTCCTACCGCTCTCTCTCGGTTACTCGCTCTGCTCCAGCCACATGGGCCTCCTCATTCTTTCTGAAGCACGTAAGACAAGCTCCCACACCAGGGCTTTCCCATGGACTATTCCTTCTTGCAATTTCCTTCCCCTAGATATCCACAAAGTTTATTCTCTCACTTCCTTTAGGTCACCACCCAGATGCCACGTGATCATTGAGTCCTAATTGCCCTAAACAAAATAACACTAACAAACACCTACATTTTTTTTTTTTTCTAAGACACAGTCTTGCTCTGTAACACAGGCTGGAGTGCAGTGGCATGATCTCAGCTCACTGCAACCTCTGCCTCCTGGTTTCAAGCAATTCTCCTGCCTCAGCCTCCTGAGTAGCTGGGATTACAGGCATGCGCTGCCATGCCCAGCTAATTTTTGAATTTTTAGTAGAGTTGGGGGTTTCACCATGTTGCCCAGGCTGGTCTCAAACTCCTGACCTCAGGTGATCTGCCCACCTAGGTCTCCTAAAGTGCTGGGATTACAGCGTGAGCCACGGCACCCGCTCCCACCTCCATGTTCTTTACTCTCTGGAGCACTTACCTGATCGAAGATACATTGACTTTTTCATTTATTTTTGGTCTTCTCACACTAGAATGTAAGCTTCTTGAACAGAGGCAGTTTCTGTTTTGCTCAGCGTGTTCCTCAGTGCCTAGCAAAATGTCCAGCCTATAGCAGGAGCTAGCGGATATTTGTTGGTGAATGAATCCAAGCTTTGGACCATTAACCAACCTATTATGGTTACTGAGACTGCAGCTTGTTGAACATGGGGAAAATGAGGCTGGAGATGCAGTTTGTGTGGAGTCTTAAAAGCCTAGGTAAGGACTTTATAAAGCTAAGTACAACATTGATTATTTATAAAAATTCTATGGGGTGGGGGAGTTGGAGAAATTTGGTCAAAGAATGCAAACTTTCAATTAGGAAGAATAAGTTCAAGAGCTTGGTAACTATAGTTAATGACAATGTATTCTTGAAAATTGCTGGCCAGGCACAATAGCTCAGGCCTGTAATCCCAGCACTTTGGAAGGCAGAGGTGGGTGGATCACTTGAGGCCAGGAGCTTGAACTTGCTCTGGCCAACTGGCAAAACCCGATCTCTACTAAAAATCCAAAAATTAGCTGGGCCTGGTGGTACATGCCTGTAATCTCAGCTACTAGGGAGGCTGAGGCACAAGAATCACTTGAACCCAGGAGACGGAGGTTGCAGTGAGCTGAGGTCATGCTACTGCACTCCATCCTGGGAGACAGAGTGAGACTCCATCTCAAAAAGAAAAAAAAAAAACAAGCAGAAAAGGAAATTGCTAATAGGGTACATTTTAAGTGTTCTCACTATAAAAAAAATAACAAGTTGGGAGGTAATACATATGTTAATTAACTCAATTTAGCCATTCCACAATGTATACATATTTCAAAACATCATATTGCCAGCACGGTGGCTCACACCTGTAATCCCAGCACTTTGGGAGGCCAAGGTGGCCGGTTTACAAGGTCAGGAGATTGAGACCATCCTGGTCAACATGGTGAAACCCTGTCTCTACTAAAATACAAAAAATTAGCCAGGCATGGTGGTGGGCACCTGTAGTCCCAGCTACTCAGGAGGCTGAGACAGGGGAATTGCTTGAAACCACGGGCAGAGGTTGCAGTGAGCCAAGATCGCACTACTGCATGCCAGCTGGGTGACAGAGCAAGACTCTGTCTTAAAAAAAATCATATTGTATACCATAAATATAAACAATTTTATATGTCAACTTTAGTTTTAAAAAAAAGATTCTATGGATCGCCTAACTATGTCACCCAACAAGTGGCCCAGGGAAAGTTTCTGGGAGGAAATAAGGTACAAGCTGAGATGTGAGGATGAGTAGACATTAGGCAGAAAAAGAGTGTGAAGAGAGGGCTCTGGACAATGAGAACATCCTGTGGGAAGGGCCAGAGTAAGACAGAACACAATGTGTTCATGAAACTTGGAAGAAGTTCCATTCCGTATGGCCAGAACATAGGAATTGGGAGAGGAGTGGGATAGCTAAGCTGGAACAAAGGCAGGGCCAATCAGGCAGGACCTGGGGGGTGTGGGTTTTGTTTAGAGGCTTCATGGAGAAGTGGTCGTGATGGGGCATGACAGGAAGCAGGGCCAATGAGACCATTGAAGCAATCCAGGTGCAAGACCATGGTCCTGGGATAAGTGGAGATGGGAGGATATCGGTAGAATCAGGATATGAAGACGGGGGTAGAACTTGGTCACAGATTGGAAGTGGCACATACTCTAGCTTCTGGTTTGGGGAAGGGTGAGTTCTGGTGTGGTCAGGTAATGGGGAAAGGCTCACAGAGCAGCGGAGTGCAGACTGAGTGGCTGGATGGGCTCTGAGGGCACAGGTGGTGAGAAGGGAGAGAGAGCTGAGGGTAGAAGGTGCAGAGGTATGGGCCTGGAAGCATTCAGGAAATAGTGCAACACCAAGTAGTCTGACTTGGACAGAACCTCGAGTTCATGTAAGGAAATTTAGAGAGAAAAGATGGAAGCAAAGAGTGGTGTCTGAGTTTCAATCAAAGGAACCTCTGCTAAGTCAGGTGGACATAGAGAATTTCCAGAGGCCTCTAGGCAGACAGATAATGATCTGGATCATTCCTTCAGTAAACCTACTTGGGGACCTACATTGTACAAACAGAATGATTTTTGCTTAGCATTTTATTAAGCAATAGTGTTTCACTGCCAGATTGCCACTTGAGCGGATGCGGGTAAATTTCATTCAAGAGGAGACACGGGGCTGCCAGCTAATGTTACCATCCCCTCAGCTGCTTCCCACCTTCCGTAGCCTATTAGGTGCAGAGCCCTCAGATCCTTTTATAACTGTGGCCACCAGAACATTTCCAAGAGGGCCAGAGTGAGGAGAATAGAAATCTTCACCGAAGAGTTGATAAGAACGAGAAATCATTTCATTCCTCAAACACACGTAATGTGTAAATGCAGGAATATGACATAAAAGAAATAAGGGTTGCTGTTAAAGGAAGGAATGAGAGGCTTGGGGACACTTTCATTCATCCAGAAGCCATAGCATTGTGGTGGTAGAGTGTTAAGTCAGACTGGATGCATTCAAATCGCAGATCTGCATCTGAGCTGTGTGGCTTTGTGCAGGTTGCTTAGCCTCTCTAAGCCTCAGTTTACTCATCTATAAATAGGGAAATAGTGGAACCTGGCACTGGATTGTTATGATGATCAACTGAAATAATACATGTAAAGTGGTTAGCACAGTGCCTGAGCCAGGACTGGAACCCGGGAGAACCCGACTCCAAAGCCTTTGTGCCTAACCACTGTTTCCCACTGTTTCCCAATTCACTAGGAAAACAGAGAAAGGAGGCAGCTAAAGCTGCATGGGAAGGGCTACAGGGCAAGTGGGAGAGGCTCAGAGAAAGCTAGGAGTTCCTTGGGGGTGGGTAGAAACAGTGGGGCCTTGGCCTTCCAGGCATAGGGAACAGGACTGTGGATGTGGGGCCAAAATGAGCCTGGAGCTCTGAGGAATAGCTGGATTTTAGGCTGGGTAGCTGGGCAGGAGTTGATCACAGAGGACCTCATGACCCAACCTGAGGAAGCTGGCTTTTTATTCAGAGTGGGCAGCAAGAAGGCACTCAATATTTTCAAGGAGGAGATGAAATTATTATACTGGCATTTTAGAAAGATCCTGCTGCTGAGGCCTGGCGTGGTGGCATGTACCTATAGTCCTAGCTTCTCTGGAGGCTGAGGCAGGAGGATCTCTCAGGTCTAGGAATTCAAGGCTGCAGTGAGCTAGGATGGCACCACTACTCCAGCCTGGTCAACAGAGCGAGACCCTGTCTCAAAAAAACAAATCCCACTCGTGAGGCAACAAGATCGGTGGCAGGAAAACCAGTTAGAAGAATGTTTCTGTGGTCCAAGCAGTGAGAGATGATAGTGGGCTAGAGCAGTAGTGGGGATAAGGGCAGATAGAGAGAAGGGGCTTGGTTTAGGAGATGTTCTGAAGCCAGAATCAACAGGACCAATGATTATGCAGTGTTAGGAAAAGAGGAGTCAGGGAGGACTCTCCGGTTTCTGTCTTAGGTAACTCAGTGGAGGTTGAGCTGGTCACACAGATGCTAAAACTGCATGTATTGATCTATACATTATTCAAAAAGAATAAGTAAAAACCATCAGCAATGAAGAGTGTCATAGATTAAATTGATCTGTGAATTCCCAGGCCCCATGCTATGGCTTGATAATGCCTCAACATCGCAGTGCATAGAATTACAAACACACTGATTATACATGTTACTGTCTCGCAGAGGTAGAACAAGTAACTCCAGAAGGCCATTCATTACCCAGGGGCCATCTGTTACATCTCTAGAACACAGTTGGCAACCCCTGGTACCTTAACCTAGGGCCAGGGATCAGGGGCTTGGCCTGTGTCATTTTATAGATGTTACCTAGGATACCATTTGGATAAACACTTAGAAAGGTTTCAGAACTTAGCCCCGTCTCTTAAATCAAGTTATCGTAAGGCTTAGCAACCAAACAAAACAATGCTGCTTTCTTTAATTATTGACATATTGGTTATAGAAAATAGGAAATGATTTATTTAAAAAACAAAAAGAAAAGAAAGAAAAACAACACTATAACATTCTGGTAGAAGTAGATTTTAGGTGCTTCTTCCAAGATTATCTTGAACTTTCACTGTTATTCCTAATAAAATCCTTTTCTATTTGCAAAAAAAATAGTTGATTTAGTACATGAATATACAAACCCTTTCTGTTCTACTCACAATCCCAATACCCTAACAAATATCCATTTTCATTTTTCCACATTACCTGTTCATTCCTCTATTTCTATAAACAATTCCCTGTTATATAACTCTAACATAAACATAGATTGAGTTCTGCTATTTCATTTAACATTATAAGCATTTTTTGTGTTATGACATAGCTTTTGTTACCAACAATTTTAATGGTAATTATTTCATAATTTCTATGGGGTGTATATACACTATCATATTTTTAGACAATTTCTTATCATTGGACATTTGTTGTTTCAAAATTTTCACTGTCATTAGTAGCCGCACATTTAGCTTTTTCTTATTTTAGATTATTGCCTTGGAATGAAGAGGTCAAAAATATGAGTATTTTATGGCTTCTTATATGTTTTGAAAATGCTTTGGGGAAGGGTTGTACTAATAAATGATACCATCAGCCATCTGAGTATTCCAGTTTTACTACAGCTTTGACAGCACTGAATATTATCCTTTTCGAAGTATCTGTGAATAACAGAGGGTTAAATATGATGCCTTACTAGCCAGATGCAATGGCTTATACCTGTAACCCCAGCACTTCAAGAGGTTGAGGTGGGTGGATCACTTGAGGTCAGGAGTTCAAGACCAGCCTGGCCAACATGGCAAAAACTTGTCTCTACTAAAAATACAAAAATTAGCCAGGCATGTTGGTGTGCATCTGTAGTCCCAGCTACTCGACAGGCTGAGGCAGGAGGATCGCCTGAACCCAGGAGGTCGGAGGTTGCAGTGAGCCAAGACATGCCACTGTACTCCAGCCGGGGCAACAGAGTGAGACTCTGTCTCAGAAAAACAAAAAAGCAAAAACATGATACCATGCTTCAGTAATTATGTTCATTTGTATAGGAGAAATTTTACAGACTAAACATGAATATTTCTGCTTTTTCTAAGCAACTAATATGCACTTATATTGATAGTGGGATTCTTCTAACTCTATTGTATTATCTTCTTTGCTTGGGTGGTTAGGAAACTCAGAACTCACTTGAAACCAATGTTAAAAATACCCTGGCTCAATTTTCCTTGTTTTCTTTCTATCTCTATCAGCATGTCTATATCTGTTCAGTAGTGTTGCTTTGTGAACAGCTGCTTCAAATCCTGGCTCTGAAGCCATTCATATGAAGAAAGTCTGTCCAGCTTGGCCACAGGTTAATATAAACCCAAGGTGATGAGGCCACTAAACCTGGTTGCAGTCTTGGGCTGCATTGCTAGACAAAGTGTTTAAAGAGCACTGTTACTGACCCCATCTTGAATGACTGCCTTTCAATCAGGCCACAACAGTTTGAGAGGGACATAAACAAAGTTAAGAAGCTTGGATCCTCAGTTTACAGGAGTCAGGGTTAAAGAGATGGGATTTATTGCCTACAAAGTGTACCCTTAAAGAATTCAGAGAATTATTGCATCATTTTTTTCAGCATGATCACCATGAGATGATATTTTAAAAGCCCCTTTTACTTCCAAAGGTGGTTTCGTGATGCTATTGCATTAGATTCTCTAAACATTCTTGTAAAGTGCATCTTTTTTTCAACCATTTTCAGATGCTGAAATGCTGGCCCATCCATTCTCTACACTGGTAATAGTCAGCTCCCCAGTGTAGAGAATGCTCAGTCTTCATGCTATCTGTTCAAGGTTCTCAATTTCTCACTAATTTGTGCACTTGTTTCCATCCCACTGATGCCATTTTAGTTGAGATCACCAACACCTAGCCCTCCAATTAGGGGAAGACTACACAACTCCCTTAGTCCTCAAATGTCACAGGAGGAAATTCAGGCACAGAGAAGTTAAATAGGGTGTCCAAGTTCAAACAGCTAACAGGGTCACAGTCCATATTTGCTGAGTGAATGAGTAAAGCAATCAATGAGAGTATTGGTGTGGATAAAAGAGGGGTGAATAGATCAATAGAGATGTTCATCCCCATCCCTAGAGAAAGCTCTCAAGTCTGATGCTCTACCAATAAGAAATCAGCAACAACATCTCTTTTCATGAAGGCTCACTCCCTCTGACCATGCATGCCTGCTCAATGCTTACCAGGAGGGAAGGGATTCTGGAAGACTTTGGTTACACTTGAAAAATCCCAAAGGGTCATCTGGAAAATCAGTGGTAATAATGGGTAACATTTAGTAAGTACTTACTAAGTGCCAGGTACTGCTGCAAATTATTTACATACATTCACTTTTTAAAATTTCATAATAATTCTCTAGAGGTTATTATCATTCCCATTTTACAAATGGGGAAACTGAGTCACATGGCTATTAAATAACTTGCCCAAGGGCACCCAGCTTAACCAATGACTGAGCTTGGATTTAATTCAGGTAGTCGAGTTCCAGAGTTCTTGCAAGTAACCCCTGCACTGTCATACCCCTCCACAAACGTCATCTTTATAAATCCCAAGGAAAGGGGCCCCATGGTTATGTCTTCACCTTGAGAGATGCTTTCTCTTCCCGGATTTCTTGTGAATTGGTGTGGTTTTCCTGAGCAACAGCAATTATAGTCCTCTTCTCTGCAGACAGATAAAAGATACCCTCAAGCTTTCATTCCTTCATTCAGCAAATATGGATTGAGGTCTTTGCATGTGCCAAACCCTGTATGAGTTCCCTGCTCTCATGGAGCATGTGTACAAGTAGGAATAGAGGACATAAAGTTAGCACCCAAAGAGTAAGTGAACAAGATAACTTCAGATAGTGCTAAGTGATAAGAAGACAAAGCAGGGCCAATACGACCCTTGTGCTACTCTACACTGGCTGGTTCGAGAACGCCTCTGGGCAGAAGGACATTGTCTAGACACCTGAATGGTTTAAGAGGAGGCAGTCTTGAACAATTAGAATACATGGACACAGGGAGGGGAGCATTACACAGTACAGTCAGTAGGTGGGGGGCTAGGGGAGGGACAGAGGCGGTCGGGAAGGTGGGGAGGAATAATGAGGGGAGAAATACCAGATACAGGTGATGAGGGGGATAAAGGCAGCAAACCACCTTGCCTTGTATGTACCTATGCAACAATTCTGCATGATCTGCACATAAAGTACAGAACCTAAAGTACAATTAAAAACAAAAAAAGAGGAGGCAGTCTTGTGAAGAGCTGAGTGAAATTCCACTCCCGGCTGAAGTACAGAGGCCCCCAGTGAGGAGCAATGCTGGTGTATTTGTGATAGAGAAAACAATAAAAAGCCAGTGTGGCTGGGATCTGGTGAGTAAAGGTGAGAATTGTAAAAGAGGAAGACCAGAAGGTAAGCAGGTTGAGTTACAGAGGCTAAGTGTGGGTTTTAGTTCCAGGTGCCATGGAAGCCATTGGAGGGTTTTAAATAGGGGAATGGCACATTCTGGACCAACTAGAACTCTCCTTCCATCATAAGTAGGAGGGGGTGAGGCACAGAGTGGCCAGGTAAGACCCCCTTAGTATCTAGAGCCCCACAACTATCAAAGCATGCCCCACTCCGACACCAGTAGTCTTCTCCAGGGTCCTCACAGACTCTTAATAAATCATTGCAACCAAGGACCTACGTTTTCCTCCCTTCTGTAGATGGCTGTTTGTAAAACTCAGTCACTATGCTCCCAACTCTTCCCAATTGGTAACTGATTCTTCTGTTGACTTACAGATCATAAGGCAGCAGTTTCCTCAGTTAACCACCAGAAGACTCGGGACCCGAGGACAGTCAAAGTAAGCACCGGATGGCCATTCCACCTGCAGAGCACACATCTATGGGCCTCGAGACAGGCCAGACCCTTGGCCCTTTATCCTGGGCCTGTCTGCAGGCCTGGCAGAAGTCTGTGCCTAGAGGGACTATGGAGGAGCTTTATGATGGCCAGAGCCCTCTCTCAGGACTCCTGAAAGATAGGTTGTCCAAAAGCCCCAGACGAATTGTCTCTGTTGCTTTAAGGAATCTGATTTTGTACCACCCTGCTTTTAGCTATATTTTGTAAAATAGTCTTGGGCCTCATTGAAAGGATTGCCTTGTGGCTTCTGGGATGATGACCAGGTTATTTGGACTGTTTTGCTGAGCAAACTCTGCTTTCATAGTATCCAGTAGACCAGAGAAGCAAAACTGTACTATTCCCTGCACGGGAGATGGGGCAGAAAAGTCCAGCTGCACCACGGTCCACAAGGGCTCGCTGCTTCCCATTCGTCAGTTGCATCAACCAACCAACCAACCAACTCATGCTTTATCTTTTCTGTGTGTCACATATGTGGTGCTAGGTACTGGGAACACAGGAGCAAATCAGTTGCTGCCCTCATGGAGCATACATTCCGGTGGGAAACACAGACAAAACTAAGAATCAGATTGGGACAAAGAGAGTTGTAGCAGAGAACAACAAAAAAGGAATGGGCAGGGAAGGTCCTTCAGAGGAGGTTACATTTAAGAAAAGCCCAGAGGAGTGCAGAAGGATGTGCAGACACTTGTCTGCTAGGCATGAGTCAGTAGGAAGGGAATCTCTTCCTATATTGCTCGGCCTTCATTAAAATCTGGATTTATAGGACTGTCCTCTAAGGATGTTTCAAAAATTGTTGGATGATAATAGGTGTTCCGTGAAGAGCAGTGGGCCCTATAAATTTGGTAAACACTAAGTTTAAAGGGTTTCCTTTACTGGAAGACTTCTTAGAAGCCTTATTATGCTAATGTACAAGGTGACTCCACTAGAGGGTGCCTGATTATGCAGCATTTCTAAACATTTTGACCACATTGAGCAGGTCAGCACATAGTGACCTATAAAACACTGTCACTTTTTAGAAAAACAACCATATAGGACTTAAAAGAGTTTTCTTGTCTCAAAGGATATGTCAAAAGCATATCCAATACTCTCACCCTGGGCCAAACCCCTGTCCCTCACCAGCTCCTCTCATCCCTGGGCAGCACGTTCCCATCCTCCAAGGGTGGGTTTGACTGTGGAGCCACGGTAGGGAAAGAAAATAGATGATCAAACTGGGAAAAACCCTTTTTTGGTAAAGTTCTGAAAATAATGAGACTATTTTTTTTTTGGTGTGGCTTAGAAGCTCTTGAGCTGATCTCTAAAGGGACTTTCAGAAGATTGTTGAACAAAGGATCTCTTAGAATAAATTCCTAATAATTTTCCAAGATGACAATTCTGAAAAAAAAGCTCAGTTATAATTTTAAAATTCTGATATTTGTTTAAAAGTGAGGTTTCAGCCTTAGTTTGAGTACAAAATCCAGGTTCTTCCTTGTTTGCTGGTGAACACATAGTAGGCGATTCAAAATGTTGGTCAAACAGAATAGCGGATGGATAGAAGGATATGGAATAAATGAAAATGAATTATTTTCCTCTAGCTTATGGTCTTTGAAGAATCAGTGACTCCAACACCTTGTTTCTCATTTCTAAGAAGAGTAGACATAGTAAAGACACATAGTAAAGAGAGAGCAGAAACATTTCCCATCCTGCACAAACGAAGAAAATTTCCTTCTGTCCACATGGGAGAGTCTGTTTTTGTTTTGTTTTTCATTTTCTTTAACCTCAAGGTTGGCAAATTGGGCAATATCTTCTTTAAAAATTCTGTATAATCAATTTTATTGTGTCCTCTTACATAAGGATACTCCAAAGTTGGTCACACCTTTGACCAGTTGAAAGGCAGTAAGACGCTCCTGCTTCCAACCTGCATCATGGCATTATAGAGAAACTCCTTTGGCAAATTGACCATGACAGAAGAAACCTGGGGGGTGGGCAGGGCATGGTGGCTCACGCCTGTAATCCTACCACTTTGGGAGACTGAGGCTGTGGATCACTTGATATCAGGAGTTCAAGTTCAGCCTGGCCAACATGGTGAAACCCTGTCTCTACAAAAAATACAAAAACTAGCTGGACATGGTGGCATGCCTCTGTGGTCCCAGCTACTCAGGGAGCTGAGAAAGGAGAATTGCTTGAACCTGAAAGTCAGAGGTTTCTGTGACCAGAGATTGCACCACTGCACTCCAGCCAGGGTGACAGAGCACATTCTACACGTGTCCCATTTTTTTTTTTTTTTTTAGAAGAAATAAAGGAAAAAAAGGGAAATCTGGTGAGTGGCTGGTGAGGAGTGTGGGAGCCTGTTGCCGTGCCCTACAGAACTGAACTAGAAGAACTTGAGATCAGAGCAGTAGCTTAACTGTGGTTGTTGATTTTAGCTACGTGAGGTCTGAAGAGTCAAAAAGTGGTCTGGTCTGAACATATTAGATGATCCAGCTCTTAAGAAGTTATAAAGGTGAACTTTTTAAGGTTAGGGAGGTGTGTCATAACTGTCATCCCACCTGAAGCCACCGGAACCGCCCTCCTCCCCCACCCACGAAGTGACTTCCAGGTGGAAAGGCAGTTACGACAGTTGGGAAGTAGTAGAAGACACGGAAGGTACAGAAGGCAGACTTAGCTCCGCACAAAGAAGAATTTTCTGATAACCATACTGGCAAAATGAACTGGGCTGCCTTCGGAGGGTCTGAATTCTTCATCCCAGAAGGCATTCAGATAGATGCGCGATGCCCACTAAGCAGCAGTATCACGGAATGGTATCAGGAGTAAAGGGGGTTGGGGAGAGGGAAGGTTTTGATGTGCTTATCTCTTCCCTCCTTGAGAAAGCCCTTCCCATAACTCAAATGCTTTATTATCTGTAATATTTTGTGACTTTCATCATACCTCCATGGGTAAAGAAAAGTAGTTAATATGTTGTGCAGTGTTTCTGAAAGTGAGGTCCATGGGTGACTGAACATTTGTATTGCCCTTAGGACTGTGAAAATCTACTCTAGACCTACTAAATAGGAATCTGTAAGGGTGGGCAGGGCCCAGGAGTCTCTATTTTAATGTTTTTTTTTTCCTTCTTCTTTTATTCATAGCCACTAGATTACCAGGGATATTTTAATATGTTTGGTAGGTGATTCTTAGTAGTAGTAAAGTTTGAGAATCACTGGCTTAGTGGCTCAAAGCACTTGGGAGGTTTAAATCCTGCCTCTGCTACTTACTCACTGGGTGATCTTGGGGATGTGACTTAAATTCCCTGAGTCTTACTTTCCTTATCTATAAAGTGGGGATAATAATTAATTCCAGGCTTATGGGGATTTTGTGAGATTAAATAAGATAATATGTGTCAAACACTGAGTACCAGAGATCTCAAACTGATGTGCTTTAAAATTACCCCTGCGGTGCTTGATTCATTGCTGATTCTTGGGCCCCATTCCTAGATGTTCTGAATCAGTAGGTCCTAAGAGAGGCCCCAGGAATCTGTATTCTTATTAAACTTTATAAATGATTCTGATAAAATCAAAATTGATAAGACCACCTTGCAGTGTTTTCAGGGGGATAACATTGTGGCTTCGTAGACAAAAAGACCTGTGTTCAAGAACCTGTTCTTCCCCTAAAACAGCTATATGACCTTAAATTATTTGAGCTTTCTTGCCTCCAGTTTCTCATGTGTAGAAAGACTGTAGTAATTTCTATTTTTTGGTTATTTTTCAAATTAATGCATGTAAGTCTTTGCAAAGTACCTGGCATATAGCAAGTGCTCAATAGATTATAGCTAAAGTCTAAACAAAATGCAACCTCCAACCCCTTGTTAGTCTTAATTAAAAACATTGCTAATATTAAGCCCACTTTGGGTTAATAAAAAGTTCTGGTCTTCATTTTACGTCAGTGTCAACTAAAACACTGAATTTACCTTTTTAAAACTACAGTTATTTGAGACTCCCATGTATTGATTAAGAAAAATATGGGCCAAATGAATTTTTGTTGGAGGTGCAGTTAGTAGTCACAAACATATCCTGCTTGGGTCCTCACAGAGAAGGGACATTCAGGTGCTGGGATCCCATTTGGCTAGACATCAGAGATCAAGTACTAAAGGAAAATTTTTCATCTCTTCTCTGCTTTGCAAAGTATTTGACTTAAAAATTTCTGTAGGAGGCAATTTTGGTTATTTTTGCCTGCCTGATTGACGGCTGGCAATGTGGAACTTTGGTTTAATTCTATATTTCAGAGATATTAGCCTTCAGGAGAGTTAACTCTTCTATCCCCAGGTAGGATGGCCCCAGCTTTCCTTGGCCTTGGGCAACACTCCCAACTCAGGAAACCTCACTTAATGATAGTACATGGGGGTCTCTCTCTTTCTCTCTCTCTCCTTGTGGCCCAGGTACCATTACTATGGCATTGCAGTGAAAGAAAGCTCCCAATATTATGATGTCATGTATTCCAAGAAAGGAGCCGCCTGGGTGAGTGAAACGGGCAAGAAAGAAGTGAGCAAACAGACAGTGGCATATTCACCCCGGTCCAAACTTGGAACACTGCTGCCAGAATTTCCCAATGTCAAAGATCTAAATCTGCCAGCCAGCCTGCCTGAGGAGAAGGTAACCACACCTGAAGTGACTATTTGGGGTGGGTGCTTTCCCTCTCTCTGTCTTTCTCTTTCTCTCTCTCTCTCTCTCTCTCTCTCTCTCACACACACACACACACACACATACATGCACGCACATACACACTTCTATTGCAAAACAGTGAGTTTAAAACTATAAAGATAGGAGTCCAGGCAAGGCATGGTGGCTCATGCCTGTAATCTCAGCACTTTGGGAGGGCAAGGCAGGTGGATCACTTGAGGTCAGGAGTTTGAGACCAGCCTGCCCAACATGGTGAAACTCTGTCTGTACTAAAATACAAAAAAAATTAGCTGGGCATGGAGTCAGTAATAATTTCTGTAATTCCAGCCAGAGGCTGAAGCAGGAGAATTGCTTGAACCTGGCAGGCAGAGGTTGCAGTGAGCCGAGATCATGCCATTGTACTCCAGCCTGGGCAACAAAAAAAAAACTAAAAATCAAAAAAAAAAAAAAAAAGTAAAGAAAGAAAGAAAAAGAAATCCAAATAAAGCATGGATTATAGTTAATAATAATTTATCGCTATCAGTTTATTAGTTGTGACAAATATACCCTAGTAATGCAAGATGTTCACAATAGGGGTGAGGCATATGGGAACTCCTAAGTACTATCTTTACAACTTTTCTGTAAATCCAAAACTATCTTAAAATAAAATTTACTCTATCATGTATCCCTGTCTGTCTATCTGCCTATCATCTATCTTCTGTCTGTCTACCTACATACTTGTCCTATGATATTATGCTGTCTCATTTCATGAGGAAAGAACCCCTCCTCTCTGAATTGCTTTCCCACAGAATAAAGTTCATTTTCCCTTGTGCTGCAGGGGAGTTGGTGAAATCATAGTCTAATAGACAAAGAAGATTTTATAGGTCTAATGAATCTGATAGTTTTGATCATATAATATTTGGAGCAAGTCACTGGAAAAACAAATTTGGGGAAGTTTCCCACGGAGTCTCACACTGTCACCAGGCTGGAGTGCCGTGACACGATCTTGGCTCATTGCAATCTCCACCTTCCAGATTCAAGCAATTCTCCTGCTTCAGTCTCCTGCGTAGCTGAGACTACAAGTGCGTGACACCACGCCCAGCTAATTTGTATTTTTAGTAGAGACGGGGTTTCACCATGTTGACCAGGATGGTCTCGATCTCTTGACTTTGTGATCTGTCCACCTTGGCCTCCAAAAGTGCTGGGATTATAGGCGTGAGTCACTGCGCCCGGCTGAGTATCACATATTTAAGGTACCCACTGATGCAACCCAGTGCTGCTCTAACATGTATGAGCTTCTACAAAGTCTCCATGTAACATAAGATCTGGGATACACTACAGAATGAGATGAGTCCTGCTTTTAGGAAGCTTAGAGTTGAGCAGGGAGACAGATGCTTGTATAAGTCAACTTAAATTTACATAAAATGCATGTCTACATTCCGAAATGAAGGAAATGAACTTGTATCTGTAAAAGATATGTTAAATCTAAGAACTAGATAAATCTTTATTTTTTTCTTAAATTTGCTTTTTTTTTTTGGTCAATAA
>NW_016107323.1:3678355-3692416 GCF_001604975.1 Cebus imitator
AAATGTCTTATGATGACTTAGGCAGAATCACTTCTTCTTATAAATGTACATTGGATTTTAACCTTTTAGTGGTCTTAGCCAATGAAGAGAATTTAGTTCCATAAGCCCTGCTTAGCCCTGTGTGCCAGGCACTGTGCTAGGTGCTGGATACATGAGCATGAGTAAGATACCATTTTTATTTTCCTAGAGCTCACAATCTCAGGGGGTGGAAAATGGGGGCAGAGGGAGAAACCAGTGGGTTCTGTATCTTGGGGAGAAACACTCCTGTGCTCTGTGAGCACAGAGGAGGGAGCCGAGGGTCAGAGAACACTGCCTAATGAAAATCAGTCTCACCTGGGTTTAGTAGGTTGAGTAGGTGTTAGGTGAATTCCATCCCCACTGCAGGGAAGAAATGACCTAAACTCTGGAAGTCCAAGGGCAGCAGCAATGTGTATTAATGTATGTCTTTGTTGTTGATCCTCCACCCACCCTCACAGGTTTCTACCTTTATTATGATGTACAGAACACACTGTCAGAGAATACTGGACACTGTAATAAGAGCCAACTTTGATGAGGTAGGTCAACAAGTGTTGAGCTGTGAATGCTCGGTATTAAAATATTCTAACACTAGCTCCTATTTCATGAGCTCCTGCTAGGTGCCAGGCCTGGCATCTGGAAGTCCTTCCTGGATACCCATTAGCTCACTTCATTCTCTCAGGGATCCCATGAAGCAGGTATGATTATTATCCCCATTTTACAGCTCTTACCTATGTATGGCAGTGGGCACAGCCTCCTCCTTTGACTGGTGAACTGCCTCCTGCCCTATCAGCACACTAGGAAAACCATTTTGCCAGCATATCATTATACCCAGGATTATAGATTCAGAGAAGCTAACTACATTTTGGAAAATATATATATATATAAAGCTTTATTCTATTTTGTATATTTAATCTATTCCTGAGGCATGTCCACTTTGGCACATTTGGAGCTAATGACTCTCCATTCCCAAGGTCTGATCCATAGATTTCCATCAAATCCCACCAATAGGGCCATCTTTAAATACAAACAATGTAAGAAGTCCATTTTATTTTAAAATATTGTAGTTAAAGAATGGAGAGGAGGAAATGAGAAAGGATGAAGGAACAATAACCAATAATAAAGTTATGTAACTTTATTGTTTTTCTGAGGGAAGATAATGTGGCCCCTAAAAGGGCTATTAAAAACCCAGTGGTTATGGGTGGAAGAGATCCCAGCGATTCCTTTGGTGTATGTGTTGTGGGGAGGAGGTGCTGTTCTAGGTGGAGGGGTATAAAGATGATGTCAGGTACAAAATCCTCTCCTGTCCTTTTCTGCGTTCCCACAGCTGTGTCCTTTAGCAGCGAGTTTGTTGAGCACTTTCACTATCACTTTGCTCATAGACACAGCTCCAGACGAGATGGCAGGATGTTGGTAAAGAAGTACTGTTCTTCCTTCTCTTGACTTTTATCCACTAGACTTCTAAAATGTCCTTTAAAATCTCTCAGATTACTTGAGCAACCATTTCAGTAGATTTTTTCCTTTTAAGAAAAAAAACTCCCTGCTTTCTTTCCAGCTGTTACCTGGCTCTGTCTTACATTCCAAAGATCACTGAGATCAGGACAAATAATGATTCATGACTGGCTAAGACAACACTAGCTGCTGTGATGAATAACTCTCCAAATCTTAGCACACTGGAAGTTTATTTCCCACTCATGTCACAATCCAGTGCAGTTGTTCTCAGTTAGAAGGCTGGCTGCTGAGGGTGGATCAGGGACCCAGGCTCCTTCCACCCTGTTCAGCTGATGGGTAGGAAAAAACTACTAGGAAGGCATGCTCCTTACTTATCCTTGTCAGCTCAGAAATAAAATAGCACTTCTGCCCATATTCCATTGATAGGAGCTGGTCCCACGGCCCCACCTTAATGCAGAGGGGGCTGGGGAGTGTGGTCCCTCACTGGGCAGCAGCTTATACTACTCAGATCTCTAATGGACAGCTCTTCCTCTCTGCCACAGTAGCCAACAACAAAACTAGTGGCAGTCCTCCCTTATATTCGTAAGTAACTTATTCACCTCAAAACTCACTCTCATTTTATTTCATTTCATTTGCTTAATTCCAGCACTTACTGGGTCCCATCCACTATTGGAGAGACAAGTAAGACACAGCTTATGGGATGGGAGGGGAAGGCATGCAACTAGCAACTAGGATGGAGAATATATGGTGAATTTCTGCCCCAGAAACACTGAGGGGCAGATGCTGCTATGGGAAGAGTGCCAGGCTTCGAGTCCCAGGCTTGGACTCAAGAGCTGTCTCTGCCTTTCAAGCCTCAGTTCCTCATGCTAGAAATGAAGATTTAAAAAGTCATCCCCATCTATTTAATTCACAGTGTTACTAGAAGGAAGAGATAAGACCGTGTCTGATAAAAGCTCTTTGTGAACTGTAAACGGTCATACAAAAGCTTGTTCTTTTCAGATGTATCAACCAGAGTGTGGGGAAACTTGGACAAGGTCACACAGTCAGTTAAGGTCAAAAGTATGACAAGATCCTTTGTTACCTGACACCCTTAGTCCAACGTTCTTTCCACTCCACTGGCAGGAATATTTGGTGGCTGCTTTTAAGATGGCTAATCAAGATGTGACTCATTCTTCTCAGCCACAGAATAATGAAGGGAGACGTTTTACCTCTGATGAGCATGGCTTTCTCCTACAGCTGAGAAAAGTCATTGGTGAATGGATGGTGGATGCATCTGGTACACCTTGACTTTACAGTTTGTTTCAAGTCTTCCAGGTCTTAAATATCAGTTGAGGTTACAACTTATGCTAGTATCATGCCCTAAATTATTGGATTTGTTCACTTGTTCATTGTCTCTACCACCATCATTGAGGGCAGGAACCTCATCTATCTTGTTCACTACTGTATCCTATCCAGCCATACTTTTAGGCTCTCAGTAAATATTTGTTGGGTGAATGAGTGGATGAATAGACCAACAGGTGTAGAAATGCCATTGGCATATAACACTGTCAAGCAATTAAAGAATGCAAATCTGCATTTGGGGACTCAGGAACATCTTCTCCAGACTACATTGCACAATAAGCTGTAAAGTTCAATAGTCTTGTGATTGAGTCCCAAATCCCCTACTGACTATCCTTTGACCTTGAGCAAGGCATTTAACCTCTCTGAGCCTGGATTTCTTTTGCTACAAGATGAAAATAATAATTATACCTACCTTCTAGTAAACATGAACTTGTATATGTAATGTGTCTGATTTTGTTCTAGAACATCATAGATGGTAGGCATTTTTGTAATTATTTTATTGAGATCCTTCCAATCCTGTAGCACTTAGGGACCCCAGTTGCAAGCCGTCAGATGTGTTTCCATAAGATGCCGACATTCAGAATGAACTAAATATTAACATGGAAAAAGAAATAGAAAATTTGGTTGGTATTCCTAAGGAAATCATCTCCTAATACTTCACTGAGGCGAGAGACAAAAGGCAGAGGGTTCAGGAGGCTGAAACAGACACCTCAGGAAACTTACTTTAGGTAATTTGGAATTGTTTGCCTCTGATTCTTTTGCTGTTTATGCTGCAAGGTGTAAGGAGAACTTATCAGAACTTTCCCTTCTACCTAATAATGTTTCCATTTGTTAAATGCCAACATGATGCCAAGCATTTTACATAAGTTATCTTATTTCACCCTAACAGTAGGAAGACATCTTCTTCATTTTACAAAAGCTGGTAACCCTCATAGTTATATATTTAGTACTGAGCTCCAGATTCAATTGACTCGAAATCTAACTTAACAAAGCCAAACCAGAGCTCTTAATTTTCTGCCCCAAATCTGTTTTCCCCAAGTCTTAGATTGCCACTACTCTCCACCCAATTGCCTAAGCTACAAACTTTGATTATCCCGTTTCCCTCACCTTTCAAATCCAGTCCACTAGGAGATCCTGTCAGCTCCACCTTCTGCAGGGAAACACTGTCTGTCCATTTCACACCTAATATCCAAGCCTTAGTGCTTGAGCTAAGGCTATTCTCCCTCCTTCCTTTTCCTTCTCAGCTGGAGGAACAAGTATTATTGGACAAAAAAATGGCCTAAAATGCAGAGTGTAGGAAGGGAGGTCAAAACTGGAGAATACACCTTTTACAGAAGCCACTCAGGAAACTGAGGACTGATCAGCCTTCCCCGTGCAGCTTGAACAGGCTTCAAACAGACAGATGCCTGCTAAGGACACTGATTTTGCACAGATTTGTTTGAATTCACACAACAGCTGATCATTTCCAGACATTCTGCTAGCAATTGCTCATATCAAAAAGGGGGTAAGGCTGCCTGCAAGAAGAGCTAAGTAAGGCAAATGAATTCAGAATCTATCAACTCAAGAATCAACTGGGCAGAGCTTCTTACTCAGAGTTAGAGGAGCAGACAAGAAGGCCCAGGACCTGACCTGAGGCTGAGGCTCAGGGAGTGAGCTGGGATCAGGGGACAGTGGAGGGTCCTCTGGAGGGGAAGTACCTTGTCCAAAAGCTGTGGCCATCTCCAGGCCCAGGCCACACTAATAGTCAGCCACCAGGTGTTTCAATGACAGAACAAAAGTCTTGATAGGTGAGCAGAGCCACAGTAGGGATCCTGGCTGGGTGATACTCAGAAACGTAGGCAATAAAGTCTCAAATGCTTAGAGCAGGACACTGATCTCTTGAGCCCAGTAGTGGTAGTGCCTTCATGAATAATAGTAGTAATAACAGCTAACTTTTATTAAGCATCTATGATGTGCCAAGCACTATAAGCATTTTTTAGAAATCTTTACTAAAACCTATGCAGTAAATACTGCTTGTATCCCCATTCCACAGAAAGGAAACCGGAGCTTAGAGACATTATACTCCTCATTGGCAGTAGAGCCAGGATTAGAATGCTGCAAGTCAGTCTTCACTCACCCAGATTTTGTTTTAATTTTCAATCTGGACGAAAACTTTGCAGTATTTCCACTGTGATGGAATAAACAGGACTCCAACTGAAGTCTTTTCGATTTACAGACCCGACTTCATTCACTACTATAATCATGTTTTCAGCAATCACCACTTTCCTCCTAGGAAGTCAGAGGGGCGTGCCTTTCTCCCCGTTCCTTATCCTCCAAGCCTTCCAGCCAGTGCTTTCCACTGAGAAGTCCAGGCAGGCTGCAGGCATCAGGGCTGCCTATTCACAGGAGGCTGAGATGGAGTCACCAGGCTAGAGTCAGGGCATGGCTTCACTAGCCAGAGGCAGCCTGGTCAGAGGAAAATTAGGCCCTACTCCTTGGAGGGGTCTTAAGGATGCTACAGCTTACCAGGGCAGGGGCAGAAAGCTGGGAAGTAGGCAACAGCCTAGGGAGAGGCACAGGCCTCAAGAATGGGGTAGAAATCTAGTTACCATGTGAAGAACAAACTAGCCTTAAGAGAGACTGTGGAAGGACTGAGGCAGAAATAGGCTCTATGTCATCCATTCCCTGATTGACTGGCTTTGGACAACTCATCTCTCTGCTAATAAGAGTAATGATTCTCAGCTATAGTATTATGACTACTATATGAAACAACCTAAGTGAAGTACCTGGCATATAGTAAGTAATAAAGAAAGCTAATGGCGGCTGGGTGCAGTGGCTCACACCTGTAATCCCAGCACTTTGGGAGGATGAAGTGGGTAGATCACCTGAGGTCAGGCATTCGAGACCAGCCTGGCCAACATGGCAAAACCCTGTCTCTGCTTAAGAAAATACAAAATTAGCCAGGCATGGTGGTGTACACCTATAATCCCAGCTGCTCAGGAAGCTGAGACAGGAGAATCACTTGAACCTAGGAGGTAGAGGTTGCAGTGAGCAGAGACCACACCATTGCACTCCAGCCTGGGTGGCAGAGCAAGACTCTGTCCTCCCAAAAAAGAAAGCCAATGGCAGCAATACTTGCTCCAAAGTGTTAGACCAGAGGGACTCAGCTATCTGCCACACCGAATCAGGATTGATTTGGAGAACCAGGGATGTGGATAATGCTACATATGGAGCTCGAGAGTGCCCATCTGTTGGAGAGAGAAGGAAACATGATTCAGAAACCAAGTCAAACCCAATGGAATGTATAAAAATTCAGAGTTTGTGTTCCCCAGCTTCAACATGGGCTGCTCCCCAACTGAAGATGTGCTGCGGATGTTAGCTGTTAGCTGAAGTCTAGATATTCTCGAATGCTTTTATATACACCAGTTACTATCTTCTAGTATTTCTCTTCACTTCCCTTACCTTTCCCACCCCTCCACCCCCTATTCTACTCTCCCCAACCTCTAACCCACAGTTAAAAGACAGAGGTGTAGAGGAGGTGACAAGGGATTCTCTGCTTTAGACATTCACTCTGCCCTTCATTCAGTAGCAATGTGGCTCAAGGTCCTGCTATCATCATATTAATTATAATAATCACATTTTTGAGTGCCTGCTATATTCTGGTTCTTTGCTAGTGGTTTGGGGATTTTTAATCAGTCTCGGCTGGACGCAGTGGCTCATGCCTGTAATCCCAGCACTTTGGGAGGCCAAGGTGGGTGGATCACCTGAGGTCAGGAGTTCAAGACCAGCCTGATCAACGTGGTGAAACTCCGTCTCTACTAAATATACAAAAATTAGCCAGGCGTAGTGGCTGGCACCTATCATCTCAGCTACTTAGGAGGCTGAAGCAGGAGGAGAATTCCTTGAACCCAGGAGGTGAAGGTTGCTGTGAGCTGAGAGCATGCCATTGCGCTCCAGCCTGGGCAACGAGAGCGAAACTTTGTCTCAAAAAAAAAAAAAAATCACATACACTTCATGTGCCCACATAGCTTACCACCCAGGTATCACCATCTAGCATCCCACATGGCACCCACTGACAAGGGATCTTTGGGAAATGGAACACTTCTGATATGAAAAGCCTCTTGTGCTTGACCCAATCTTTGACCCAATTTGAATCAGGAGAATTTTGTGTGTGTGGCACCTACTCTCCTCTCTTCAACCACACTCCTTTTACCTGTGACTCCCATGTCTTTCCTTTCCTTCCCAGAATACCCAGGGGCCCCTGAAGTTCGGTGGGCTCAAAGAATAGTGAGTACTAGTGCTCCGACCTTTTAAAAAACAATGTCCCACCTTCCCTTCCTTAAACACTTCCCAGACCCCAGTAAGCACTGAAGGGGCTGATGAGTGAAAGTGCTTCATCTTTTGGGGCAGTGGAGACCCCAGCCTGCCAGGCTAGGTAGTGCCCCAGCAGTGAGCATGTTGCATGCCTAGGCAGAGGGAAGACTTGGAGCAGGAGAAACTCCCAGGGCCTCCTCCAACACGGCAGGCTGAGGGTAGCTTCTGCTGCTGCAGAGGAAGTTGATGACAGCATTGCAGACTGGGTTGGCCTCGGTGGAGTCCCAAGCTTCTGTTGGGAGGGCCCTGGGTAACCTCATGGTTCTTCTTTCTGTGGGTCAATACAGGTTCAAAGTTTTCTTCTGCACTTTTGGCAAGGAATGCCGCCTCACATGCTGCCTGTGCTGGGCTCCTCCACAGTGGTGAACATTGTCGGCGTGTGTGACTCCATCCTCTACAAAGCTATCTCCGGGGTGCTGATGCCCACCGTGCTGCAGGCATTACCTGACAGGTGGGCATGCTTCTTATTCTCTTCCTTCATGGCTGGTCCACAGAAGGGATTGTTCTGCTTCTCTTTTATGGATTATAATCATGCACTGTCCAGAGGCCTCCCTGGTAAAGACCATTAATATTGAACTTTTAAAATTAACAGTTTATAAATAAACTGTTAATATTTTGAACCATTTGTGTGGTTTAAAATTCAAAGGTATAAGATGTACAGTATGCAATATCCCCACCAGACTCCTGTTACCCAGACACCCCAGTCCCTTCCCAGAGCATGAAATGTAATGATTTTCCTGGCATTTGTCCAGATCTGATATGCGCATGTAATTAATACATATACTATACTCTTTTTCTTACTGAAATGGTGACGTAGGCTATATACTGTTCTGTGCCTTGCTCTAAAACCAAACAACTTAACCTTGAAGTTTATGCTGGATGGTTTCCATGTCCCTCCAGACGCACTCTCCACCACACTTCATGCTGCCTTCTGCTGGGGCCAGGGGTGGGGCATATGCTACCCCTGGGCCACCATACAAGGTGCCTCTCAGGGAGGGATGGAAGGAGGAGACTGAAGTCAGGAGATGGATTCTCTGGCCTCCTCGCTGTGAGATTGTGTTGGGCTAGCCAGGTTCCCTCACTGGGCTTTGTCCCCTTCCAGGCAAATTTCTAGGTTGTCCTTGGGCACAGAGTGGGTGAGAGCCTGTGCTCCCAGCCTTAGGTTGCAGCAGTCTCCCTTATAGTCCCTCTACCCCGTCCACACTTTTGTGACGTGTCCCTTGTAAATACACCCATCCATTTGGGTGTATTTCCTGTTGGACACTCCTTCCTGTTGGAACTGTTGCAGAGCACATTCCATATCCAGCGATAAGGAGCTTTTTTCTTGTTTACAACTGTATAGAGTTCCACCGTCTTGCATTTAATCAGTTATCTTGAAATTTCCAGTCTTGTCCTATTACAAACAACACTGTGATGAATGACATTTTATTTACCTTTTCTTTTTTTTGAAAACGTGGTGGAGTGTATTAATTTCCTGTGACTGCTGCAACAAATTACCACAAACTGGCTGGGTGACTTAAAACGACAACAGAAAAGTTATTTTCCCACACTTCTGGAGGCCAGAAGTCCAGAATCAAGCATTGGCAGGGTCGGTTCCTTACTGAGGCTCTGAGGAAGAATATGTGCTGTCTGGTGTTGTTAGCAACCCTTGGTTTCTTGGCTGGCAGACGCATCACTCTATAATCTCTGCCTCCAACTTCACAGTGCTTCCTGCTCTATGTGTGTGTGATTTTAAATATGTATACCTTTTCCTCACCCCCATCTTATTGCACTGGCTAGAATCTTTAGGATGATGTCCTAGCCTAGGCAAGGGTGGACATCTTTACATTTACCCTGACCTTAAGGGGAAAGCATTTGGTATTCACTATAAAATACGAAGCTAGCTGTAGGTTTTTATATCAGGTTGAGAGAGAGAGAGAGAGAGAAAGAAAGATTATTATTATTATTATTCGAGATGGAGTTTTGCTCGTGTTGCCCAGGCTGGAGTGCAATGACTCAATCTCAGCTCACTGCAACCTCTGCCTCCCTGGTTCAAGCGATTCTCCTGCCTCAGCCTCCTGAGTAGCTGAGATTACAGGTGTGCACCACATGGCCGGCTAATTTTTATATTTTTAGTAGAAACAGTGTTTCACCATGTTGGCCAGGCTGGTCTCAAACTCCTGACCTCAGGTGATTCACTCGCCTCAGCCTCCCAAAGTGCTGGGATTACAGGCGTGAGCCACTACACCTGGCCAATTATTATTTTTTTAAGATGAGGTCTTGCTCTGTTACCCAGGCTGGAGTGCAGTGGTGTGATCATGGATCACAGCTCACTGCAGCCTCAAACTCCTGGGTTTAAGTGATCCTCCTGCCCCAGCCTGCATAGTAGCTAGAACTATAGGCATGCACCACAGAGTCTGGCTAGTGTGTGTGTGTGTGTGTGTGTGTGTGTGTGTGTGTCTGTGTATTTATGTGTATGTATGTATTATTATACTTTAAGTTCTGGGGTACATGTGCAGATCTTGCAGGATTGTTACATAGGTATACACATGCCATGGTGATTTGCTGCTTCCATCCCCCCATCACCATCCCCCTGTCACTTACATTAGGTATTTCTCCCAATGTTATCCCTCCCCAATCTCCCTACCCCTGCTATTCCTCCCCTAGAACCCCACCCACTAACAGACCCCAATGTGTGATGTTGCCCTCCCTGTGTCCATGTGTTCTCATTGCTCAACACCCACCTATGAGTGAGAACATGGGGTGTTTGGTTTTCTGTTCTTGTGTCAGTTTGCTGAGAATGATGGTTTACAGATTAATCCATGTCCCTGCAAAGGACATGAACTCCTCCTTTTTTATGACTGCATAGCATTCCATGGTATATATGTGCCACATTTTCCTCACCCAGTCTCTCATTGATGGGCATTTGGATTGGTTCCAGGTCTTTGCTATTGTAAACAGTGCCGCAGTGAACATATGCGTGCATGTGTCTTTATAATAGAATGATTTATAATCCTTTGGGTATATATGCAGTAATGGGATTGCTGGGTCAAATGGTATTGCTATTTCTAGATCCTTGAGGAATTGCCACACTGCCTTCCACAATGGTTGGACTAATTTACACTCCCACCAACAGTGTAAAAGTGTTCCTATTTCTCCACATCCTCTCCAGCATCTGTTGTCTCCAGATTTTTTAATGATCGCCATTCTAAGTGGCATGAGATGGTATCTCAATGTGGTTTTTATTTGCGTTTCTCTAATGGCCAGTGATGATGAGCATTTTTTCATATGTTTGTTGATCACATAAATATCTTCTTTTGAAAAGTGTCTGTTCCTATCCTTCACCCACTTTTTGATGGGGTTGTTTTTTCTTGTAAATTTGTTTTAGTTCTTTGTAGATTCTGGATATTAGCCCTTTGTCAGGTGGGCAGCTTGCAAAAATTTTTTCCCATTCTGTTGGTTGCCGGTTCAGTCTAGTGATTGTTTCTTTTGCTGTGCAAAGCTCTTAAGTTCAATTAGATCCCATTTCTCTATTTTGGCTTTTGTTGCCATTGCTTTTGGTGTTTTAGTCATGAAGTCCTTGCCCATGCCTATGTCCTGAATGGTATCGCCTAGGTTTTCTTCTAGGGTTTTTATGGCATTAGGTCTTATATTTAAATCTTTAAGCCATCTGAAATTAATTTTTGTATAAGGTGTAAGGAAGGGGCCCAGTTTCAGTTTTCTGCATATGGCTAGCCAGTTTTCCCAACACCATTTATTAAACAGGGAATCCTTTCCCTATTGCTTGTTTTTGTCAGGTTTGTCAAAGATCAGATGGTTGTGTATGTGTGGTGTTACTTCCGGGGCCTCTGTTCTGTTCCATTGGTCTATATCTCTGTTTTGGTACCAGTACCATGCTTTTTTGATTATTGTAGCCTTGTAGTATAATTTGAAGTAAGATAGCAGGATGCCTCCAGCTTTGTTCTTTTGGCTTAGGATTGTCTCGGCTATGCTGACTGTTTTTGGTTCCATACGAAGTTTAAGGTGGTTTTTCAAGTTCTGTGAAGAAGGTCAATGGTAGCTTGATGGGGATAGCACTGAATCTATAAATTACTTTGGGCAGTATGGCCATTTTCACAATATTGATTCTTCCTAACCATGAGCATGGAATGTTTTTCCATCTGTTTGTGTCGTCTCTTATTTCCTTGAGCAGTGGTTTGTAGTTCTACTTGAAGAGGTCCTTCACATCCTTTGTTAGTTGTATTCCTAGGTATTTTATTCTCTTTGTGGCAATTGTGAATGGGAGTTTGCTCTTGATTCGGCTCTCTGTTTGTCTGTTATTGCTGTATAGGAATGCTTGTGATTTTTGCACATTGACTTTGTATCCTGAGACTTTGCTGAAGTTGCTTATCGTCTTAAGGAGATTTTGGGCTGAGACAATGAGATCTTCTAAATATACAGTCATGTCATCTGCAAATAGAGACAATTTGACTTTCTCTTGTTCTAATTTAATACCCCCTATTTCTTTTTCTTGCCTGATTGCTCTGGCTAAAACTTCCAATACTATGTTGAATAGGAATGGTGAGAGAGGGCATCCTTGTCTACTTGCAGTTTTCAAAGGGGAATGCTTCCAGTTTTTGCCCAATCAGTATGATATTGGCTGTGAGTTTGTCATAAATAGCTATTATTATTTTGAGGTACATTCCATCGATACCTAGTTCATTGAGAGTGTTTAGCATAAAGGACTGTTGAATTTTGTCGAAGGCCTTCTCTGCATCTGTTGAGATACTCATGTGGTTTTTGTCTTTGGTTCTGTTTATGTGGTGAATTACATTTATAGATTTGCATATGTTGAACCAGGCTTGCATCCCTGGGATGAAGCCTGCTTGATTGTGATGGATAAGCTTTTCGAGGTGCTGTTGCATTCAGTTTGCCAGTATTTTACTGAAGATTTTTGCATGGATGTTCATCATGAATATTGGCCTGAAATTTTCTTTTTTAGTTGTATCTCTGCCAGGTTTTTGTATCAGGATGATGTTGGTCTTGTAAAATGAATTAGGGAGAATTCCCTCTTTTTGTATTGTTTGGAATAGTTTCGGAAGGAATGGTACCACCTCCTCTTTGTACATCTGGTAGAATTCAGCTGTGAATCCATCTGGACTTGGGCTTCTTTTGGTTGGTAGGCTATTAATTGCTGCCTCAACTTCAGCCCTTGTCGGTGGTCTATTTAGGGATTCAAGTTCTTCCTGGTTTAGTCTTGGGAGGGTGTAAGTATCCAGGAATTTATCCATTTCTTCTAGATTTACTGGTTTATGTGCATAGAGGTGTTTGTAGTAATCTCTGATGGTAGTTAGTATTTCTGTGGAATCAGTGGTGATATCCCCTTTATCATTTTTTATTGCATGTATTCTATTCTTCCCTCTTTTCTTTTATATTAGCCTGGCTAATGGTCTATCTATTTTATTGATCTTTTCAAAAATCCACCTCCTGGATTCACTGATTTTTTGAAGGGCTTTTTGTGTCTCTATCTCCTTCAGTTCTGCTCTGATCTTTGTTATTTCTTGTCTTCTGATAGCTTTTGAATTTGATCTTGCTCCTCTAGTCATATTTAATTGTGATGATAGGGTGTTGATTTTAGATCTTTCCTCACTTCTCATGTGGAGATTTAGTGTTATAAATTTCCCTCTAGACACTGCTTTAAATGTGTCCCAGAGAGTCTGGTATGTTGTGTCTTCGTTCTCATTGGTTTTGTAGAATATCTTTATTTCTGCCATCATTTCATTATTTATCCAGTAGTCATTCAGGAGCAGGTTGTTCAGTTTCCATGTAGTTGTGCAGTTTTGAGTGAGTTTCTTAATCCTGAGTTCTAATTTGATTGCACTGTGGTCTGAGAGACTGGTTGTTATGATTTCCATTCTTTTGCATTTGCTGAGGAGTGATTTACTTCCAATTATGTGGTCAATTTTAGAGTAAGTGCGATGCGGTGCTGAGAAGAATGTATATTCTGTGGATTTCAGGTGGAGAATTCTGTAGATGTCTATTAGGTCCACTTGGTCCAAATCTGAGTTCAAGTCCTGGATATCTTCCTGAATTTTCTGTCTCGTTGATCTAATATTGACAGTGGAGTGTTAAAGTCTCCCACTATTATTCTGTGAGAGTCTAAGCCTCTTTGTAGGTCCTTAAGAACTTGCTTTATGTATCTCAGTGCTCCCATATTGGGTGCATATATATTTAGGATAGTTAACTCTTCTTGTTGCATTGATCCTTTTACCATTATGTAATAGCCTTTTTTGTCTCTTTTGATCTTTGTTGGTTTAAAGTCCATTTTGTCAGAGCCTAGGATTGCAACCCCTGCTTCTTTTTGTTCTCCATTTGCTTGGTAAATCTTCTTCCATCCCTTTATTTTGAGCCTATGCGTGTCTTTGCATGTGAGATGAGTCTCCTGAATATAGCACACCGATGGGTCTTGACTTTCTATCCAATTTGCCAATCTGTGTCTTTTAATTGGGACAGTTAGCCCATTTACATTTAAGGTTAATATTGTTATGTGTGTATTTGATCCTGCCATTGTGATACTAGCTGGTTGTTTTGTCTGTTAGTTGACACAGTTACTTCATTGTGTCAATGGTCTTTACCATTTGGTATATTTTTGCAGTGGCTGGCACTGGTTGTTCCTTTCCATGTTTAGTGCTTCCTTCAGGAGCTCTTGTAAGGCAGGCCTGATGGTGATTAAATATCTCAGCAATTGCTTGTCCATAAAGGAATTTATTTCTCCTTCATGCATGAAGCTTAGTTTGGCTGGATATGAAATTCTGGGTTGAAAATTCTTTTCTTTAAGGATGTTGAATATTGGCCCCCACTCTCTTCTGGCTTGTAGGGTTTCTGCTGAGAGATTCACTGTGAGTCTGATGGGCTTCCCTTTGTGGGTAACCCGACCTTTCT
>NW_016107323.1:3692651-3722399 GCF_001604975.1 Cebus imitator
TGTTCATTTCTTTTTACCCTTTTTTCTCTAATCATGCCTTCTCGTTTTATTTCATTGAGTTGATCTTCGACCTCTGATATCCTTTCTTCTGCTTGATCGATTCAGCTATTAAAACTTGTATATACTTCACGAAGTTCTCATGCTGTGTTTTTCAGCTCCATCAAGTTGTTTATGTTCTTCTCTAAGCTGGTTATTCTAGTTAGCATTTCATCTAACCTTTTTTCAAGGTTCTTAGTTTCTTTGCATTTGGTTAGAACATGTTCCTTTAGCTCAGAGAAGTTTGTTATTACCCACCTTCTGAAGCCTGCTTCTGTCCATTCGTCAAACTTATTCTCCATCCAATTTTGTTCCTTGATGGTGAGCAGTTGTGGAGGAGGAGAAGCATTCTGGTTTTTGGTGATTTCATCCTTTTTGCCCCTGTTTCTTCCCATCTTCGTGGATTAGCCTACCTTTGGTCTTTGAAGTTGGTGACTTTTGGATGGGGTCTCTGAGTGGATGTTCTTTCTGTTGATGTTGAAGCTATTTCTTTCTGTTTTTTTTAGTTTTCCTTCTAACACACAGGCCCCTCTGCTGCAGGTACTGCTGGAGGTCCACTCCAGACCCTGCCTGCCTGGTAATCACCTGTGGGGGCTGCAGAACAGCAAGGGTTGCTGCCTGTTCTTTTCTCTGGTAGCTTTGTTCCAGCTAATTTTTTAAAAAAATTTTGTGGAAATAGGGTCTCACTATGTAGCCTAGGCCAGTGGTCATAAATTTTTTAAAAATATATTGCTAGATCTGAATTGTTAATATTTTGTTCAAAGCATTAGTGTAGACTTTTATCTACATTTTTAAAATTCATAATATTTTCTTATTATCCTTTTAATATCTGTAGGATCTGTAGTGATGTGTCCTTTCTCATTCCTGATGCAGGTAATTTATATTTTCTTCTTCTTGGTCAGTGTGACTTTTTCATCAATGTTATTGATCTCAAAAACTAGCTTTTGGTTTCTCTGGTTTCTTATTGTTTCCTGTTTTCAATTTTATTGACTTCTGTTTTTATCTTTATTATTCCCATTTTGTGCTTGCTTTGGGTTTATTTTGCTTTTCTTTTTTTAGTTTCTTTAAGTGAAAGCTTAGGTCATTGATTATAAATCTTTCTTCTTTCTTAAGAAAAGCATTTAATGCTATAAATTTTCTTCTAATCACTATTTAGTTGTACCCACAAATTTTGATATGGTGTGTTCTCATTTTAATTCAATTCAAAATATTTTCTGCTTTCTCCGGTGACTTCTTCTTTAATTTATGGGCTATTTAGAAGTAAACAATTTAATTTCTAAATATTTGGGGATTTTCAAGATATCCTTCTATTAATAATTTCTAGTTTAATTCCCTTCTGGTCATATTATATACATTGTATTACATCAATTCTTTTAAGTTGATACTTGTTTCATGCTCCAGAATGTGGCCTATGTTGGTGAATGTTCTATATGTGCCTGAAAAAGCTATATATTCTGGTATCATTAGGTTAATTAATTATTCTATAAATGTCAATTAGGTCAAGTTAATTGATAGTATTGTTTAAATTGTCTTTGCCTTTACTGATTTTCTGTCCATTCATTCTGTTGACTAGCAATAGAGAAGTACAGATACCTCCAGCTGTAATGGTGAATATGTCTATTTCTATCCATTTTTGCTTCATATATTTTGAAGTTCTGTTGTTAAATGCATGCAAGTTGGAACTGTTATGTCTTCTTTTCATAATGTCCTTTTTTATACTTCATAATATTTCTTGTTCAGAAGTTTAATTTGTCTGTTTGTAATATAGCTACTCCAAGTTTTTTTTTTTAATTAGTGCTTGCATGACATTTTTTTACCTCCCTGTTAATTTGTCTTTATATTTGAAGTAGATTTCTTGTAGCCAACATAGAAACATAGAGGGCGGTCTTTTTTTTTTTTAAATGTCTAACAGTTTTCCTTTTTAGTTGGTATGTATAGATCTTTATATTTTGTATAATTAAATATATGGTTCAATTATGACCTTTTCTCTTCCTAGTTTTCTATTAGTTTTATCAGTTTTTGCTCCTTTATTCCTCTTTTGGTGGCTGATTTTGTGTTATTTTTGTCATCCCATTTATCTCCATTTTTGGCTTTTTTTTTTCTCTCTGAGACAGTCTCACTCTGTCACTCAGGCTTCAGCTGAAGTACAGTGGCACAAACACAGCTCACTGCAGACTGAACATTCTGGGCTCAAGCAATCCTCCCACCTTGGCCTCCTGAGTAGCTGGAATTACAGGCATGTGCTACTAAGCCTGGCTAATATTTCTTTTTGTACTTTTTCATGGAGATGGGGTCTTGCCATGTTGCCTAGGCTGGCTTGAATTCCTGGGCTCAAGCAATCCTCCTGCCTCAGTCTCCCAAAGTGTTTGGATTATAGGTGTGAGACACTGTGCCTGGCCATAATTGTCTTTGTAAAAAATGCCTCTTTTAAAAAATGTTTAGTAGTCATTTTAAGTTTGTATATCTTTAATTATAATATATCTTCAATTTTTATACTGCTTCACATGTATAACAGCAGCATACTCCCTTGTCCTCCCATGTTTTGTGCTATTGTTGTCATACATTTTGTTATTGTATATGCTCTAAACTCCTAAAATATTATAACTATTTTTGCTTTCAATAATTATTTGAGAATGATTTAAACATATGAAAAAATATTTTATATCTACTTCAATCTCGTGATTCCTAATCTTGATTTCTTTCTTATATCCAACTCATCTGTGTAATGTATGAGTTGGATATATAATCATAGTCCTCTGCCTGCAAAATTTTCTTTACTGTTTCTCGTATTGTAGGTCTAGTGATAACAGATTATTTGTTTTTCTTTGTCTGAAGAAGTCTTTATTTCTCTTTCATTTTGAAAGATACTTTTCACTGGTATTCTGAATTAACAAGCTTTTCATGTTTAACATTTTAAACATTTCACTCCATTGCTTTTGGCTTGCATATTTGTCCTTTGTACATCTTGGCTCCTCTGTAGGCAGTGTGCCTTTTTTCCTTGGATGCCTTCAAGATTCTTTGGTTTTCAGTCTCTACCTTTGGATTTCAGCTGTTCAACCATGACGTGTCTCAATGCTTTGTGTTGCTTCCAGTCCTGCTTGGGGTTTTCTGAGTCCTGGCTCTGTGATATATTTCATTATTTTTGGAAAATACCCATCCATTATCTTCTTCTCTGCTTTTTCTCTTTTTTCTCCTCCTGGTATTTCAATTACAAGTATATTAGAGCATTTGATACTGTCCCACAACTCTCAGATGCTTGATTTTGCTTTTTCTCTACTCATTTTTCTCTGTGTGTTTTAGATGGAGTAATTTTTATTGGCCTATCTTCAGGTTCACTGATTCTTTCCTTTGCTATGTCAATGCTACTAATGAGACTATTGAAAGCATTCTTTATCTCCATCACCGTATTTTATTTTTATGTCCATTTCTAACACTGCATTCTTTTAAAAATAATTTCTGTGTTCTGGCTGGGTACAGTGGCTTACACCTGTAATCTCAGTGCTTCAGGAAATTAAGGCAGAAGGATCACTTGAGGCCAGCCTAGACAACATAGCAAGACCCTGTCTCTACCAAAAAAATTAGCTGGGTATAGCAGCTTGCCCCTATAGTCTAGCCACTCAGGATGCTAAGGCAGGAAGATTACTTGAGCCCAGAAATTTGATGTTACAATGAATTATGATACAGGCTGGATGATGGAGCAGGACCCTGTCTCTAATAATTATTACATTAATTGTTAATTATTAATATTAATTGTTAATTATTATTAATGTAATAATATTACATTAATAAATAATGTAATAATTATAACTATTTATATGTTCTTCTGAAATTCTTCCTCTGTTCATGCTTGTTTACCTTTTCCATTAGAGCCTTGAACATATTAATCATAGTAATTTTAAATTTTAAATCACCTGTCTGATAGTCTGGTTATGTGATTGTTTTATTTTTTGACAGTAGGTCTTTTTCTTGATTTTCTGTTTATCTCATAATTTTTATTGGCTGCCAAGCAGTGTGTAGAAGAGTAGAGATTGGGATAAATAGTACTTATGTCTGGAAATGGGCATGCCTCTTCCCCTAGGCCCTGAATATGAATTGAGGCAGTTTATTTGGGAGTTCATTGCATTTTGGTTTTGTTGTTCCTATGGTTACTTTTAGTGTAGCACAGATTTAAATTCTTCGGGGTACTTTGTCCTTAGATTGGAAGTTTGTTGGGTTATTTCCCTTAATGTGCCTTCTCCTTTACCTTTAGGCATTCCCTATGCACACAGTTGCTTAAGACTTAGTGCTTGTTAGCCTGATTAGAGCTGGAAATAGGGACGGGGTTCTCTTTTGTTCAGCCCTGTTTCAGTCTTAAGCAAGCCCTGTGCTTTGGATCTCAGAATTGAGCATTCTCAGTCATCTTGTCTCATTGCAGAGACAAATCTCTAGTGGTCTGAGCCCTTGGTGGTTTCTACCAGGGTTAGAGAGCTTTCTCTTTTCATCTTTCCTCCACCTACAATGGGTCTTCCCTATTCCCTGGGGTCAACAGTGTTTCCTGCTCTTCCCCTAGAAATTGAGGCTTTTGTTCCATGAGGGGGAAAGGTCTTGGTGGAACTTCATGCTTTTTCCACAGCAGTAGCTGTTCCCCTCCTCCAAACAGTACCTCTGAGAAAGGCTTCTTCTGCCCTCCTGTCCTGCTCCAGTCTTCCTCATGAATACCTCTTGAGGCCTGTGGAGAAGGACTTGCAAACAGATGTGAACTTCCTTTGTATCTGTCATTCCCAGAGCTCTATACTCTCATGGTAGTTCATATTGGCCCATTAGAAATTTGTTAAAAGTGTTAGCAAAATTTATTTTACCCACTTGTATGTAACACCCTGTTTTCTTCCCTCTACTGCAAGTGAGCCAGTCCCCAAGTCCTTCTCTCACTGGAGGTGTCTTTCTTTCCATAAACTCCAGGCTATGTGATTGTGACCTCAGCTCTCTGATGGTTTAAAGTTATACTTTTGTCAATTATTTAGCTTTTTCTTGTTATCGTGGGAATGATGCTCTTTCCAACTTTCCACTTTGTACGTGGAACAGAAACACATCCAAATAGGCTAACAGAGGTTACCTCCAGATGGGATTATGGCCAAATTTTAGTCTCATCCTTTTCTGCATTATTCAAATATTCTACCTTAAGACTGAATTTCAATTTTTATAATAATGTTTATATGACTATATTATATATATATATATATATATATATAGGACCCATTTAAAGGCTTTTTGTTATTAAAATCTTTCTCAGCACTGATCAAGTGAACTGTGGCCAATTATCCACTTATATTTTGTACCACAAAGGTATCTTCTGAAGACTTAGTAAAACACATCTTTATAAGAAAGATTCACATACTTTTAATAATGCTTTATACACACATGGCATTTGCTGTTTAATATAAAGCAGTTTGTGGGGTACAAATCAAATGCTAACGCCTGCCTTCCTATCTATAATTGGCTTATTTTTTACAGATGTGGAGGTTAAAGCTTAAAAGCTGAAATGAGGGGTGAGCATGGTGGCGCATGCCTGTAATCCTAGCACTTCAGGAGGCTGAGGTGGGTGGATCACTCAAGGCCAGGAGTTTGAGAACAGCCTGGCCAATGTGCAAAACCCTGTCTCTACTAAAAATACAAAGTAGAAACCCCATCTCTACTAAAGATACAAAAATTAGCTGCGCATGGTGGTGGGTGCCTATAATCCCAGCTACTTGGGGGGTTGAGGCTCAAGAATGGCTCGAATCCAGGAGCTGGAGGTTGCACTGAGCTGAGATGGTGCCACTGGACTCTCCAGCATGGGTGACAGAGCAAGACCCTGTCTCAAAATGAAAAACAAAGACGGCAATATGACTTGTCTACCTTCACCTGCAAATAAATGAAATAGGATTCAAATATTCATTCAAGAAAACCACAAATATTCAGTCATTCATTAAACAATTGTTTATTGATTACTACAATGTGGTGTAGGGACTGTGCTAGGTCCCGGAATACAGCGTTACATAAGATAAGCATGCTTCTTGGCCTCACTGAGCTTACAGTCTGTCAAAGGAGACTTTTTAAAAATTACATGGTTAAATAATTATCACTGCAATCTTTGACTTACCAATCAAGTGCCTTTTTCATTAAATCAGGAAGACAAAGTTATTCAAAAGATCAGGCTCCAATTGAGAGCTGCCTTTTCACAGTTTTATATATTCATTCATCCCTCAAACTTGTTTGAGTGCCTTTTCTGTACCAAGCCCTGTGCTTGGCTTCATGGAAATGAGAATTGGCACTAGAAGTTCTCACTTATGACCCTGGACAGGCCCAGGCTAAGGCACAGCTCCCCACCCACTAGCTCAGACCCATCCCTTCCTTTACAACTCAGAAGAGCACACTGAAATTCAGGGGAATAAAAAAGACATTATTATAGAGATAACCATGGATCACATATTCCCATTTATAGGAAAGGGAAATCACTCTCAATCTGGGGTTTTTCACTTCTTCCAAGTAATCTCAGCACAGTGGTTGTTAATAACAATTGGGTAAGAAAGTGTGTGTGTATCCATGTGCATGGGACTGTGTATGTGCACGTGCATGCGTGCGTGCGTGTGTATGTGTGTGTGGTATAAGCAGGGAGGAGAAGTCAAAGAGGCAAAGAAAATACTGAGGACCAAGCCTGAAATGCTGACGGAATAGCAACACCAGTCAGAAAGGCAGAGGGCACTGGAGATGGGGAGCAACAAGGGACGTAAAAGTGCGCAATGTGAGTATTTTTATCAAAGTAGATTAGGACCATGGTTATGAGTCAACATATCTGGGCTTGAATCCTGGCTCTGCCACTTGCTGCGTTACCTTGGACAAGTAGAGTAACTTTTGTGAGCCTCGATTTCTCACTTCTCTGTTGGGACTAACAACAGTACATACTTCTAGAGCTGAGGTGAGGATTAATTAAGAAAGCACATGCAAAGTGTTCAGTGCTTTGCACATAAAAGGGTAACTACTGTTCTCACCATTGTTGCAGTTGCAGCAGCATCACTGCTGATGGTCATTCAGGGAGCCGTGAGTGTGGAGTTAAGATGTAGGAGAAGGATGAAGCTGAAGCTGTAGACTTGTTGGCAGCACCTGCACAAGAGGGAGGAAAAGGGTGTCCCTAGAAGTAGAGGACAGACCCTGGCATCCCGGCCTAGGGAAGGAGATAGGAGGTGAAAGAAAAGCAAAGGAAGGAGGCGAAGCTGTAGGTGGACACCCACAAAGGACAGTATGTCAAGAAGGCATAGATGCTACAGGAGATGGAGCCAGTTGGGGCTTAGGGAGACATCACTTAGACCAGGTGATCAGGAAGGGAACTGCTATCTGGAGCAAGAGCTTCCAGACAGAAGAGACCGCAAGTGCAAAGGTCCTGGTGAGGTAAGCAAGGGCCTGGAATGTTGGAGAAACAGGATGGAGGCCAGTGCTATGTGAATGGAGTAAGCTGGGAAGACAGTGGGAGGAGCTGCAGCCAGAGATAAGGAGGGTGGGGAGGGAGACAGTTTAGACAAGGCCCTTGTGGGAAATATATCTGAGGACTGTTGTCCATCTTGGGATGGAGAACCATTCATTTTTACAGTTTACTTAACAAGCATTTCTTATGTGCCTACTATGTGTCTGGCACCATGCTAGGTGCTGAGGATACAGTGATAAGCAAAACAGACATAGTCCCTGCCCACTGCATGGAGGGTACAGTGAGAAAGATGTACATTGACCAGATAATCACACAAGCTGGTACATAACAACAAACTGTCACAACTGCATGGCCTTTCAAGAGGAATTGTCAGGGGTGCTGACCTGGTTTGCAGGGAACCTTCCCTGATCAGGGAAGGTTTGCCTATAGAAGTAACATCTAGTCTGAGATTAGCTGAACAAGGAGGAGCTGAGCAGGTGAAGAGGGAAGAGATGCTCTTGGCTAAAATAATGCCAGGGGTGAAGGCCCAGGGGGAAGAGAACCAGTTGAAGGCCAGAGGTCCAAAATGCAGAGAAAGGGAGAAGGTGCAAGGTGGGGCCTTGGGGGCTGCAGCAAGAATTGGGGTTTTTATCCTAAGAATAATGTGAAAACATTGAGGAGTTTCAATAAGAATTACAGGTGTTTTGGAAATGTCCCTCTCACAATATGGAAGATGAAATGGAGGTGGGAAGGTGAGCAGGGCAGGATGGACTCAGGAAGCTATTTTAAGTCCAGATGAGAGATGATGACAGCCTGAACTAGGGGGAAAGGGAAGAAAAGTGGCTGTTCTTGGGAAGTAATTTGGAAGCAAAATCTGTAATACGTGGTAATGGAAAGACAGACTGCGCTCAAAATAGCGTATGCGAAACTGGATACTTGCCTAAAGAAATTGTAACTGAATTTAATCAAGTCTTTAGAAGCAGATGGGTTAGATGGGTAGATTACATGACACTACAAGACAGGGCTCAACCAAACCAGAGTGTAGGACATTCCAGGGAACAAGTACCATGATGTCACCAATAAATAAATGGCACAAAATAGGAAAAAAAGGATTTAAGAAATAGAACAGGACAATGTTATATCTTTCATGCAATGTGTGGACCTTGTTTGGATTCTGATTCAAACACACTAAACAGTGTCTTTGGGAGAAACAGAGAAATCTGAATACAGACTGGGCTGTAGATGATATTAAGGAATTACTGTTCATTCTGTTAGATAAACTAACGGCATGGAGGATTTCAATGTTGCATGCACATTGTGTGCATGTGTGTGTATACACGTACACATACATATTTAAACCTTGCCAGTTAGAAATGCATACTAAGTTTTTAAGGGTGAAATGACATCTTGGATTTGTTCAAAACACTCCAGAAAAGGAAAAGAAAAAGTGAAATACAAGATATTAAATTGGCAAAAATGATGCCAATTGTTGAAGATGGGTCATGGGTTCTTGGAAGTTTATTATGCTATCTATCTTGGGGTATGTTTGAAATTTTTGAAAATAAAAAAGTTATTAATAAAAATAAAATGATGAAAAGTAGAGCTCATACTGAAATAGAGGACACAAGAAAAGAAGCAGGTCCGAGGGGAAAATCATGAGTTCAGCTTGGAGATCTCTGAGCTGGAGGTGCAAAAGGGAATGCAGACGGTGAATCTGCACAGACAGTGAATTCACAGATTCAGTGAATCTGTGGGCCTGCAGAAATTACACAGGGAAGGAAGAAAGCTTTGTGAGAAGAGAGCCTAGGACTAGACATGAAGAATTGGAAGGCATGATGACTAGGCAGAAGGCAGGAATTTTGCAATTGGGGAGGAGCACCCAGAAGGAGGGATCACAGAAGCCAAGGGAAGTGAGTGTTTCCAAAAGGAGGGTGCAGGTGACAGAATCGAATGCTGACAAGATGTCAGGCAGATGTGGACCATGATGTGTCCACTGGGTTTGGAATTATGCATGGGGGCTGCTTAGGTGACAGCTGTTTAGGCTGAGATCAGGAGTGAGGTGTGGAGGGAATGGGAGGTGAAGGAATGGAGATAAAGAATTGGGTAGCACTTTGAAGAAGTCTGTGACATGGGAGAAAGGGCAGTGGCTCGAGGAGATAGAGTAGAGGAAATAAGAGGGTTTGTTGTTGTTGCTTTAAGGAGAGACTTTCTTACATGCATTAAAATGATGAGCAGGGCTGGGCATGGTAGCTCAAGCCTGTAATCCCAACCCTTTGGGAGGTAGAGGCGGGTGGATCACTTGAGGTCAGGAGTTTGAGACCAACCTGGCCAACATGATGAAACCCTGTCTCTACTAAAAAGACAAAAAATTAGCTGAGTGTGGTGGTGCGTGCCTATAATCCCAGCTACTTGGGAGGCTGAGGCACAAGAATCACTTGAACCTGGGAAGTAGAGGTTGTAGTGAGCTGAGATTGTGCCACTGCACTCCAGCCTGAACAACAGAGCAAGACTGTCTCCTTAAAAATTGATGAGAAGTGATCCAGTAGAGAAGAAAAAGCTGAATATACAGAAGGGACCATCCGTAATGTAGAGTTCCTGAGAAAGCAGCAGGGGATGGCAAGAGGAAGGATCACTCCTGGATTCTATTAGAAAGGAGGAAGAGATGATCCAGGGAGGTAGCTGAGTGTTGATATCCTTCCTTTGTGTTTCTTTCCCCCCTGAGAAGTAGGAGGTGATTCCACCCACTTGTGGGGTGGGAAGAGTTGGGAGATTAGAGGTGTAAGCATCTTGAAGAAGGCTGGAGATAGTCGTGAGAAAGGAAAGAGTATATGACCAGAGAGAAATGGGGTTGCCCACCAGGATGGAAGTTGGTGATCTTGTGTCTGACAGTAGGCGAAAGACCAAACCAGGGCAGGCGAGGTGGTGTTGGTGGAAGGCAAGGATGATGTGGATGGTCAACAGGGGAGATGTCCCTGTGTCTGGCACAACCAAGGAGGACTTTGTGAAGGAGAGTGAACCTAGGCCTGTGAGCAGATGGCTTTGATAACAAGAGCCAGAAAATGGTGCCCAGTGTCCTCTCAAGTCCAAATTCCCATCTTATTGCAACCTACTGCCCTGTTCAATGCTTTGCCTCTCCAGTTCCTTCCTGCCTCCTGTTCTAATATGGTCTTTGAGTCTTGGGAGCTAATATGGTTTCAAAGCCCATGTCAGGGTTGTTTACTAATTTAAAAATATGCCTTTGCTTCCCAGTTCCCACCAAATGGCAAGCAGTTTGGTAAGCTGGGTGGGCAGGCATGGCAGTTATGTTGCAAACGAGGTTCCTGCCTGCCTGGGAGGATTGGACAAAACAGCTTTCTTAGACCCACAGCCCACTTTTTCACCCCTCACACAAGCTCTTCAAAAGGATGAAGGATAATGTTTTGCTTGCATAAATAGTTCTGGATGCCACCAAGTCTTGCAGTGGGCATCAGTGACCTGCAGAGTACATTCTATTCATGCCCTTCTCAGACTCACCAGTTCTCTGAGGACTTGGGCTGTTGGCACTGTCTCTGAGGTTGCTATTGCAAATGGCACCTATTGGTAGTAGCCAAAACATGATTAGGGGAAATAAAACCTTCTAGGGGCCTGTTGGGAGGAACTGAGCAACATGTGCAGCACTTAAAACTCATCGTTTCTCTTTCCAGCTTAACTCAGGTGATTCGAAAGTTTGCCAAGCAACTGGATGAGTGGCTAAAAGTGGCTCTCCACGACCTCCCAGAAAACTTGCGAAACATCAAATTTGAATGTAAGTACTGAATTGGAAGTGGAATGGAAGAGAGAATTACATTTTAGGCTGGGCGTGGTGGCTCACACCTGTAATCCCAGCACTTTGGGAGGCTGAGGCAGGCGGATCACGAGGTTGGGAGTTCAAGACCAGCCTGGCCAATATGTCGAAACCCAGTCTCTACTAAAAATACAAAAATTTGCCGGGCATGGTGGTGTGCACCTATAGTCCAAGCTACTCTGGAGGCTGGGGCAGGAGAATTGCTTGAACCCAGGAGGTGGAGGTTGCAGTGAGCTGAGATCACGCCACTACACTCCAGCCTGGGTGACAGAGCAAGACTCCATCTCAAAAAAAAAATTACATTTTAGTGCCAAACATTTTATATAGGTTATTAATAACAATAGTAGCAGCAGCTACCATTTCCTGATTGGCTATCAAGCACCAGGTAGTATGCTAATTACATATATAAATATATTTAATCCTCATAAAATGTTTATTATAGGTGGTGTACTTCTTCTTTACAGAAGAGGAGTCAAGCTTAGAGAGGTACTAAGTAGCAGACAGGATTTTTTCCCAAGTCTGTCTGACACTAAAGTTTCTGCTCACCATCACCATCCTCCTTATCTCATTTAATCCTCATGCCACCTCTGCGATGTAGGAAGTAGTATCCCTATTCTACAGATGGGACTCTGAGAGGCCAAGCAAGTTCGCCCAAAGCCATGCAGCCATACAGCTGTAAGTAGGGTCCAGGAATCAAACTCAGGTCTGAGATTTCCTCAAAGTTCCTGCTCATAAAATGGTGGTAGCAGGAGAGAGAGAACAGCTTAAGAGCTTCACGCATTCTCTGCCTAATTAGAAAGCCAAATTAATATTTCTCATAAAGGGATTGAGACCGCGAACCCTTTCTTTGCTGAGTGTTGGCACCCATTCCCCAGCATTCGTTTTCTATTTTTCTGTCTCAATGTGCCTGTGCTTGCAGGGAGACTCATGTATGTACAGTTCATTTGTTGCTGTTAAACAAAGATGAAATTATTATCAGCAAAACAAAGTTTTAAATTCTACATTTCTTAAAGCCCCATTTGAATACAACAGCTTGCTATTATTGCCTGAAATAAGTGCCAGGGAGCAAAATGAAGGCGATCAAATTACCCTCTCTCCACAGGCCAAGGGAGTCCTTTCAGACGCGCTTTGAGGCTGCCTGCAGTGGCCATCACCTATTGATAAAGCCCGCTTTATTTCATGGCTCTCAGCTCTTTTCTTTTCATGAGCACTAAATTCCACATCACAAAGTTAAAGAAAAAGTAATTAAGGAGAAGGATTAACGATTGATCAGCCTGGAAAATTAGAAGTCCACCTGCCCCCTCCCACTCCCATTCCTCCACCCCACACCTTATTTTTCAAATCAAGCCAGCTCTGAGTACAAATTAGAATAATCCTAGGGAAATGTTTGACTATTACTTGACCAGTTCAGAAATTGCCAAGAAGAATGCTCCCACACCCATTTTATTTATGCCAACAAAATAAACCTGTTCAAAGTTGGTGGCGAGGAGGTTTGTTGGACCTTCCACCTGTGTGTGTCTGGCAGCAGCTGTTCTTCCCAGGAAGCCCAGCCGGGGAGTGTATTTCGAGAATGTGCAAGGGGTGGAAACAAGCCCCACTCCAACGACTCTGTAAGAATGAAGAGCTAGGGCAGGCACATGTCTCATCTGCATTGAAATCCACAGATGTAAGATCACCCTACTTCAGATTATCAGCCTATTATGTCAGTGTAGGAAATAAGACCTTTTCCTAGCTGCAGTAATCATCAAAACATGCAAATAGGTCATGGAGATCATTTGATAAAAAGGACAGATTATGAATGCAAAGCCAGGGTTCCATCCCAGAAGTACCTCCTAGCCCCACACACCGTGGAGGCTCAAGCAAGATTTACTATTAGACATACTACTTTTTAAAGGGGCTTCTTCAAAGCTTCCACTTGATTCCTGCAATTATTTATGGGGAGAAGTGATTGAACTTGCAATTAGCGAAATGAAAGACAAGTAAATAATTGCTTTTACTCACGGTTGATTGACGCCACCCTTTCTCACACCTGCGAGTGTATCGGTACATGACTTTGAAATATGTACCCCAAATGTCACCATTAGGAAATAGTTGAAGCCCACATGGGAGAACAAAGAATCAAGTGCAGGGTTTCGCCAGTGGGTACATGAAATAGAATTGAGCCGTGAGACAAATGGAGGCAAAATAAGGAGACTGCCCCTGGAAAATCCAAGTTAGAATCATAAAGCATGCAAATATTTCAAACTAATTCTTTTCTCCTTGCAGTGTCAAGAAGGTTCTCCCAAATTCTGAGACGGCAAACATCACTAAATCATCTCTGCCAGGTAGCTGTCCTCCATTACGTGTTTTAACCACTGCTATCATTGCAAATGAGGGGGCAAATCCACAAAAACAACTTCTGCAGGTTCTTTCAGGTTAACAGGGCACTCTTACTATTATTTTTAATTTCTACAGATAAGGAATGAAAACATTAGCCAATAACTAAATAGTTTCAAAAAATATACAAAATAATTTCTGATATCAATTGCCCCTTAATCTTTCAGATATGTTCTAGGTCCACAGTTCTGTGTTTCTCTTAATTATCCAGCCCAAAATGTCTGTAGTGGTTGAGTCAAAGGATTCAAACAGATTAAGAGAATGATTTGTATTGTTGTATCATCCAAATGAGTTCAAAGCCACATAATATATTCAGTATTTGCCCAATTTTGTTTAGTTTTTCCAGATCTGCATTATTTTTAGCACAAAAGTGACATATGCTTGCTATTTAAAAAATTTAAAAGTATAAGTGTATTAAGTAAAAGTGGAAGATCCCAATCCATGCCCCTATCAACTCTGTAGTTATAGCTTGATGGCATATACCTTTACATTTCTATTAATTTTGCACTTCAGTGAAGGGACTCTGAGTCTGTTGAGGCAACCGATTAACATTACATTAAAATATTAATGACCTTAAAGCAGAGGGGGCAAACCAGCGGCCACAGGCTAAATCTGGCCCTCAGATGTGTGGGGTTATTGTTGTTTGATTTGAATATGTTCAAAACAATGTTTTCACATGGTCACGAACAGTTGAAACTGGGAGATGACAGATAAACACCCATATTGTCTGTAGGAAAACTTCAAGAGCTGACAACTTGCTCCCACAGCTGCATTCCCTGGGGCAGCTGTCAGCTGTTGGGCCAAGCTTCTCTGCAGGGCCACTGTCCTCATCCCACCACCTCTCTCACACCAGGCCCACCTCTTTCCTGAATGTCACCAGCCTGCCCCCTTCCTGTGTTTGTGTTTGCAGCCTCTCCTTTAAGGTGCTGTTGGTTCTGGGTAGGCTCGATGTCAAGGTGGGAGGGAAGGGTTTCTAGTTAGAATGGCCTGAAAGAGGGTCCCAGGCCAGGAACCAGAAAGTATAACACAATGCCCACATATACCTCACTGCTCCTGTCCTGCCCCTGGCATGGACAGCACAGGGGATGACTTGGAGAAGACCAGGGGAAACTCTTCCAGATTCGTGCAGGCTGCTACAGGGGCTACACCTGGGCATTGTTTTGGTGATGGGGCAGAGCCTGACAGATTAATGGGATTCAGGGAAGAAAATGAATATTGGCCTAACAAAGAAATGTTGCCTTATTTCTGAGGACGCATGCCAGCCTGCCCATCTGGTTCTTTTTTTCTGGCTTGGGAGAGTGGCTCTTGGGTCATATTAGGGAACTAGACATAGCTTTGGTGCCTCCCTCTGGGGATCAGACAATTTAGAGAGGACTTTGTCCCTTTAATACACATGTAGATAAAAGCATACACACCCATGCCTATAACCACGTGCTGCATAAGCATGGGGGCACTCACTCACATTCCCTCTCCACCTTCCACACAAAAACAGTATGTAATTGGCAAATGCCACCTTTCCATCCTTACTGGACAGCTTTCAGACACACTCCCAGATCAGAGGACTGGGGTTAGGTCTGGAAATGAAACACCAGCTAGTATCCCAGTGAGCTTTCCTAAACACACACATACAGTAAGTCAGACTAAACAACATCCAACTGAAGACTCACCCCAAACACTTAGACTCAAGATTCTCACGTCCAGGCTCTTTCAGATACACTGGGCAAGTAAGCACTTGGCATTCCCATCTCAGCCACTCACTTCACAAAATCTTTTGGGTGCCGACTGTGTGCTCAATGCTGTGCTTAGTGGTACTTGCCCTCAGCAGGAAATAAATTAAAAGTGTTAAATGTTACAAAAGAAACAGAATGGAAATAGAAAACTACAAGGCATTCAGGTCCTATGTAGATAAAGTGGTCAGAGATGGCCTTTCCATGACATTTAAACTGCAGCATACAACCTAGAGGGGCTGCTTGCGCAAGGAGGGAGAAGAATGTTCCAGCCAGCAATAATACCATGTGCAAAGGCCTTGAGGAATCAACACAATCATTGACAGAAACGATCTGAATAACAGTAGCCACTTTTATTGAGCTCCCTACACTATGCACTCTGTTTTTCAAACACTATCTCAAGGAATCCTCAACAGCAGCCCTCCTTTAAGAGGTAGGCACTAAGGCCCTAAACACGATGGTAAGAGACACCATTAAAAAGCATGTTCTAGGTGGGGCATGGTGGCTCACGCCAGCATTCCCAGCACCTTGGGAGGCCTAGATGGGCAGATCACTTGAGGTAAGGAGTTCAAGACCAGCCTGGTCAATATGTCGAAACCCTTTCTCTACTAAAAATACAAAAAATTAGCTGGGTGTGGCGGCACGTGCCTATAGTCCCAGCTACTTGGGAGGCTAAGGCAGGAGAATCACTTGAACCTGGGAGGTGGAGGTTGCACTGAGCCAAGATTGCACCACTGCATTCCAGCTTGGGTGAAAAGAGTAAAACTCCATCTCCAAAAAAAAAAAAAAAAAAAAAAAACCACCACCTTTTGCTTACAGAATTCACTCTTTGGTAAACAGTTCATTTCATTGTAATAAAATAGCTCACAATGCATCTCTGAAGGAACACGTTCAGGAAAAAAAAAAAGATAGGTACTTATTATATCACATTTTATAGATAAGGAAGCTGAGGCTAATCTACTTGCTGGTCAGCAACAAGGGCAGGATTTGAACTAGGTATGTTGGAATCCAGGACACCTGACCTTTACATTCAGTTCTTTTCATTATCATTAGAGATTCATATAACTCATATATTCTACACCTTTGTGACCTTTAAAGAGTTCTACAATTATTTAACTAAGATTTTACTTATGCTTAGATGGTCTGGATACAACAAGGGGTTGTCAGTATTTACCTTTGCCTAGACATATACAAGCATTAGGAGACTTGACGATATCTTTGTGTATTTTAAATCATTTTTTAATTTTGTTAAAAGACATTTTGAAAACACTCAAGTAAAGGAAAGGATGCCTAGATATATATTTTTCTTACCTTTTATCAGTATTGTTTCAACTTGATGGTATTGTTCCAACTTGTAAATTTAAGTTCACTAATGAGGGTTCTGTGAAAAAGCCACAGATTTAAAGAAAAAAATATATATATATATGATTATTCACACATTCACACACCATACACATCCATCCATCCATCCACCCACTCATCCACCTACCCACTAATAAACTACTGAGATGTATGGTATAGTTTCCCCTTCCCCCAACTCAATTAGTCATGTTTTAATCATTATAGTTACATTTTTTTAAAAAAAAGCAAAACCAGAAAACTAGAGCACAAACTGCTTCAGAATGTATTTATATGAAAAATACACACTTTGAAATTTCTGGGATTAAGTCAGGCCCAGGGGTAGCAAGAACACTTCTAAATCTCGGCCTGTAGCTTCTCAGGCACTAGAGACACAGGGATTATTCAACACAGTGCTCCCATCCCACAGGCTTACATCGGAAAGCTGACAGATCTCAGGCTTCATCCTATTGTTCCATGGGGTCAAGACCAAAGGGACTGGAAACAGCAGGGTCTGGTCTGGCCCAGCCCACCCTGGTAGTTTCTTGCAGAGAAGAAGAGATGTGTGGAAAGAGCCATAGGAGAAAACAGCGTCTGTATCTTCTGAGTTATGGAGTCTTCTGGTGCTTTCTTGTAATTGAATTTCCCATAATTTCAAGTTAGTTTGCAAAATACCATAAGCAGATCCATTAACAAGGCATAAAGGAAAAAACAGTGAAGACGTTTTAACCTAACAACCCATGAGGTAATGAGTTGATTGGATTGGATTCTAGGCATCTCGAACAGTGATCCACAGCGCAGACATCACATTCCAAATGCTGGAAGACTGGAGGAACGTGGACCTGAACAGCATCACCAAGCAAACCCTTTACACCATGGAAGACTCTCGCGATGAACACCGGAAACTCATCATCCAATGTAAGATGTCCCACCAGGGATTGCTGTCCTTCTGTTTGTTTTTAAAAGAAAGGAAGAAAAAGTATCTTAGTAAATACTGAAATGGCATCCCCACCCTGTCCTTCCCAGCATCTCCTCCTCCTTATCGTTCCTTTTAAATGAGTCAGTCCAGAAGGAAGAGCTAATTGACTTAAGAGGACATGTGTCAACACTGCTAGGTAAAGAGTATTCTGGTGCAATTGGGCAGCACACAATGTCATGCAAAGGGCCCCACATGTGACCTGAACACCAGCCACAGTTCCATGAAGGTGCATTAAATATGAGAACAAAAGCTTATTGCCTCTCTCAGTGTATGTCAGCCTGGAGTCAGCTAGATATGCTGCCTATTTTTCATTTGAGGGTCACATGAGTCAGCCCACCTATTGGCAGGTGAACCTTTCAATCATGTTAAATGTTTGAGAAGCAGGTGGATGGTGTTTTACTTCTGTGAATATACGTTCATGTCCCAGTGAACAAAGACTTCCAACATGCAGGCTGCAGGTATACTGCTCCAGATATTATCCCAATGTGGATGGGATATTTGCTGTCAGTACTAAAGCAGTATGAGAGGGCCAGAGAACACTATCATTGTTAGCACATCCCTGCTATTCCTTAGATGCCCATCCCAGCTGACTGCCCAGGGTATCCTCCAGTCCAGGGACCCTGGATCCATCCATTAGCATCTACAGGCTACCTCCTTAATTAGAGAACATGAGGTCAGGAGAGGTGAGTGGGCACTCCTTCCATCAGGTCTCAGAAAGGTGTTGAGAGCATGCCACCCCCATGTTCTCAATGGGGTGAGGCCCAGGATCCCAACAGTGACATTGCTTGGGGAGTGGCAGAGAGGTTCTCCCACCAAGAAGAAGGGTCTTTCTGAAAGCCCTTCAGATTTTTTAGTATATGCCTTCTGCACTGCTGTCTTGAGGAAACTCTTTCTTCAGCTACCCAGTCTAAGCTTGACGTGCCTTTAAACAAATAAAGTTCTCTAAGAGGGTCCTATTAGAGATCTCTTTCTCATTAAGCCCTTTTCAAAACCAAATGGAACAGCTGAAATGTTCAAATACGTGGACTTTCCCCAGGGCTTCTTTCCTGGCTTAGCTGCAAGCTCAGCTCAGGCTGTTACTTCTTCCTTCACAGCTGCCCCCAGCCCACCTTTCCCGTGTTGAGAATTTTAGAAATCATCACTAAAATAATAATTCCACTTATTGACTGCCTATTCTAAGCCAGCTCCTGTGTCAAATCCAACACATACATGGTTCCATTTAATCTCCACATCAACCCCACGAGGAAGACACTCTTATCACCTCCACTTTACAGATGAGAAAACTCGGCCTCAGAAAGTTGGTGAACCTAACTCAAGGTCACGCAGCCACTAAGCAATAGAGCTGAACCCAAGTCTAGTCTCGGCTTCACCACCAGGCCTTAGTGCTGCTCATATTGTAAATATGCAGAGAAAACAAAAAAAAAAAAAAAAAAAAGGAAATGTGGGTGGTTCCAGGATCTTTCCAAGTGCTTACAGTCATGCTTCCTGTTCTGCTTTTCCCTTTACCCTACTGGAAGGTAAACAGAAAGCATGGCCCTGCACACCCTAATAGCACTGGGGGTATCACTGATCATTGTGTCCCTGGGAACTCTCAGTGGGCCAGGCACCAAGCAGATGTCCAGCAAGGTCCATGGAACACCAGAAAGATGAGTGGAAACCCAGAGTGAACCTAGTTCTTAGCTCTGCGAACTCTCCTAGCAGTGTTTGACTCAATTCTCTTCCCCATTCAGCACCTTTCATGAGGAGGAAAAGGTGAACCAGACTCATAGGGAAAAATACAATCAGCATTGCTCGCTTAAGGGACCAGGCCCTGAGCCTTTGCTGGAGCACCAGGGAGGTCACTGCTGCCTCTCTCAAGAAAGAACCTTCTGTGGTTTTCTCTTCAAGTTCCCTTAGGTCCAGAGCAGAATGGTGCCCTTTAAAGCTGTGATTGTATTCTTCTTCTGGGGAAGGAAGTGCCATGGTTGAGTTCAACCCAGCTAGTCCTTACTGAATGCCTGTCCTAAGTCAGGTACTGTATTAGATGCTGGGCAAAGAGCAGTGAGTAAGATGGACACATCCCTTCCCGACACGGAGCTTACAGTTAATGGCAAATCAGACCTTGAACATGTGCTTACAGATGTGTTGCATCTTATCAAAGAGAACAATGCCATGTAAGGCAGTGCTGTGCAGGGGCAGTTGAGGTAGGGTACCAAGCCTCAAGGTGGTCCAGCACATGGGTGTCAACCCTGTACCTCCCAACCAGACAGCTGGGAAGTCCCTGAACATACAGGGAGTTGGACCAAAGGTCAGCTTGAGCAGGGTTGGGACAACTGTGTACAATGCTCTTCTTTCCTCATAGCCAGCTAAAAAATCTGCAAACTCTTGCTTAGGGGGTTACCATTACCTCTGTGATGTAGATCTCAGCTGGCAATGCTCAGCTTACATTAGATTTTAAAAGTGCACATTAGTACTTAAGCAAGCTGATTAGAATGAGTTATAATTGTAACTCCCTAAGGTCTGTTGGGCATCCCAGTCACATGTCCAAGGTCTGTTGGCTGGGATCCCTGGGGCTGGGATACCCAACAGACCTTAGTTCAAACCTTGCTCTTACACAGCTCTGACACAGCATGAGGCTGGGATGCTCAACAAACCATGGTCTTACACAGCATGGGGCTGGGATGCCCAAAAGACCTTGATTCAAACCTTGGCTCCAGCGCACTGTGACCTTGGTTTCCATTTCTGTAAAACGGGACTCATGTGAAGGGATTAAACGAGACAATGTGTGCCACATGCTTGGTACACAGTCCAGTGCTAGCATAGTGAAGTGGTTAGGAGGCCAGCATTTGAGTCAGGTTGTGTTTGAGTTTTGCCTCTGGTATTCACTAGTTGTGAAAGAACAACCTTTGGAAGGTTACTCATCTTTGTTTGCCTCTGTTTCTTCCCTTGTAGAATGGGGGATAATAATAGTACCTACCTCATTGGGTTTTTCATCCATTCAGTCAACAAACATTTGAGCATCTACTCTGTACCAGGCGCTGTTCTAGCCACTGAAGTCAAACAGTGAACATGACACAGTCCTGCCCCTATGATATTCACATTTTAGGGGTTGTCTTAAGGCATCCATGGGAGGCATTTAGAAGGGTGCCTGGTACATGGCAAGCACTCAATAATGTTAGCTCTTAGCATTTTTTATCACACTACCATCAATACTATCATCGTGAATTAAAGCACAATAGCTCTGATATACAGATAGCATTATGGAGACTGAAAACACCAAAGAGAAATCCAGAGACCTGGGTTTCAGCCTGAGCTCTGTCACTAATTTACCCTCTGACTTTTAGTGGGTTGTTTAATCTCATTGAGACAGCTCTTCATCTATAAAATGAGACAGATCAACAAAATTGACTTTTAAAGCCCATTCTCATTCTAGTGTTATAACCTTCTGGTCTCAGAATCTTACTTCTTGTAGCAAGCACCAACTAAGTAAAATAGAGCAAAAGGGCCAGTCCTTTAAAATGAGAGAACAAAAACTGTTCAAATGAAAATGAAAGAAACGTATGATCTTGAATTGTGGTTTGATTTATTCATCTCTGCATACAGAAACACAAAAATGTGACAAAAAGAGATGTTTCAAACTAGGGATCACCAGAGCCATGTTTCCATTTTCTAGAGTACTTTATTGATTAAAAAACACTTCCAGATTCAGTTATCTGACTTAAGGTGAAGACAGGTTGTAAAGTGGTAAGATTATCTCTCTAATGAGGAAACTGAGGGGCTGAGAGATTGTTTCACTTACTCAGCAAATATCTATTAAACACCTACTACACATCACACAGAGAGGCTTCTCAAGTGACTTGCCTGATATAGTTGTGGTCCAGAAACATTTGAATTATCAAATGTGCCCTACCCTGGGCAGAGAGCAAGAGAGTAGCAATGCCTCGCCCATTAAGTCAAGCAAGAATTTGTTGGGTAACAACTAGGTCACAGATAATGCACCAGCTAATAAAGATATCAGACAAAGAACTAGCAGGGAGACACACATGCACACTGAACTATACCACAGTGCCGTTAGTCATATAATCAAGGTAGAAAACCAATAATAAAGTGCTATGTGAGTGTAGAGGAGGAGTGATCAGTTCTGCTGGCAAGGGGCATGAAGGTTAAAGGGATTTCATACCAGGGGTTTCAGCTGGGCCATGAGGAACCAAGTAGTGGGAACAGCCTGAAAAAAAAGGACTAAGGTTATGAAAAAAGCAGGGCTTGTTGGGGGAATGGCAAGTAATATGAGGTAGCCACAGTTTAACATGTTCACGGGCATGGAAGATGATCTTGGAAAGGTAAGTTGGGGCATGTTTTATAAAGTCTTGAATGCTCTGCTAAGACCTGGGAGTTGTGTTTATTTAAAGTTTTACTTTATTCAAAATTTTGTTCCTCTGTTCTTTTAAGACATAGCTCTTGTTAAATACAAATGAGTGATGTGTGTGGGGCTCTCCTTTATTTGACAGTGTATCAGGAGTTTGACCACCTCTTGGAAGAGCAGTCTCCCATTGAGTCCTACATTGAGTGGCTGGATACCATGGTTGACCGCTGTGTTGTGAAGGTTGGTAAACCGACGCTGAGGGGGTAGGCTTCGGTCCTGCAGTCCAGCACTGCCCCCTGTGAACTTGGCTAAGACAAAGCCCTGTGGTTAGCTATCTGAACAGGGTTTTGAGGAGAGGCCCCAGGAGGTAGAGGTAGCAGGAGGCAGGACTCTTGAGTCTTTTATCTCTGATTCAATCAGGTCAGCATCTCTTTTATCTGCTGTATACACTGAGTCTTGGCATAAGATTTCATTTTTTAAAGTATTTTTGCTGCTACAAACAAAACAAAAACCATTGCTCCATAGCATTGACTTTGAAGACTCATAAGCCTTCCTGTCATTTTTCTCTTTTTATTTATTTATTTATTTTTGAGACAGGGTTTCACTCTGTTGCCCAGGCTGGAGTGCGGTGGTGAGATCACAGCTCACTGCAGCCTTGACCTCCCCAGGCTCATGTGATCCTCCCACCTCAGCCTTCTGAGTAGCTGGGAATGCAGGGGTGTTTCACCATCCCCAGCTAATTTTTGTATTTTTTTTTTGTAGGGATGGGGTTTTGCCATGTTGCCCAGGCTTGTCTCAAACTCCTAGGTTCAAGTGATCATCCACCCACCTTGGCTTCCCAAAGTACTGGGATTACAGGCATGAGCCACTGCAACCAGCCTCATTTTTCAAAGAGACAGTAACAAATGAAAGGTCAAGTCAACCACTATTAAAGCCATTCACTTTCTTGTAGGTGGCTGCCAAGAGACAAGGGTCCTTGAAGAAAGTGGCCCAGCAGTTCCTCTTGATGTGGTCCTGTTTTGGCACGAGGGTGATCCGGGACATGACCTTGCATAGTGCCCCCAGCTTCGGTAAGGCCCCCACCAGCCCTCCCCATCTCCAAATACTTTTTTCTCTGGGCTCTGGTCATCAAATCTACCATGGTCTAACTTGCTGTCTCTGTAAGGTCACTACCTTGAAACACATCTGTTCTGGGGAGACACGACATTGTTAGGACTTTCAGGGAGAGAGATGGCATATATGCCAAAAGTAAAGTATCAATCAGAACCATGAGTGGTTTTGCCCACAGATAGTACTATCTGAGCTTAAAGAAGAAAAAATTGCAGTGGCTGTGCTCCCCTTTCCTAGTTGTCCCCCAGTGATTGCTGCTTCCACAGCACGAATTTGTAGAATCCCGTATTTGTGGACTTCCAGACTGGGCACGTGAAGAAGCCTCTGAGTTTGAACACTTGCAAATGGCTTGATTGATCATACTCTAGCTCTGGGTAGATGACCTTAAGTTTTCTTTAAAAATGTACTCTAGTCTAATTCCTAAAAGAGGGCATTTGCATTCACTTTCCCCTTTGTTTCACTGACCCTGTAAGTCTTCATCACCTCCAGGAGACGTCCCCACCTCGTCTTCATCTACTGCTTTCTAGTATAACAGGGCTTGAAATCTCTGCCCAGAGGGATTGATAGTAGTCTCTGTGGGCAGCAACCTGATCACTGAATTGTGGTGAATGTTACACTACATTTTCGGACAGTTTTCTACTTTTCACCAGAAAGAAAGGAATATGTTCTGAGTCCAGATCATCACTGGCAAGTGAGACGGGACTTTTAGGCATTATCTAGACATTTGAAATCCCAAAACATTTTGGTTTCAGTTTTCTAGGCATTTCGGCAAAGGGCCATTGGTAAATTTTCTGGGTAATTGCTTCAGTTCTCTATTTTACTTTGCAAGTAAGGGTTGTGGTTTTGTTTCTCATTATCTCCAATTAAGCCAATCAGCTCTGGGTTTTGCTGTGGTTTAATTTGACACTTTTCCATCTAGCTTTTTATGGTCTTGTCACCATTTTCCAGTTGTGCTATACAACGAAGTAAATATGTGGGAAAACAAAGAAGGCACTATTTTTTCTAAACAGCCCTGTCCAGGAAAGACTGTGTTTACTCACTTGGAGAAGTGTTTTGTTGTGAATTTCTTTAATCTCAGCATTGGAAGGTTCTCTGAATCCTTGGCTATAGATGGAAATTATCTTTGAGCTGTATATGGAAATTCTCTGGTGACTGCTACCTGGGCAGTGCCATCAGGCATGGCATTTTGATGACTTCCAGTTTAGCACAGTTAGTGTTAGCACATGTTACCTCTAGCTCTGGAAAAATCATTCATGCAGAACTGTTTTCCCTTAAGTGAACTGTTGGAAAATATTTGAGATTTTTTTTCATTACTTCCAAGTCAGAAAATCAATAATATCACACACAAACACACATATCCACATCCACACAGTGGGCATCCTCTCCATGCTTTATCCTCTATTCTTCAATTTGCTGATTTTTAAACTGACCACATGTGCTAGCAGGTGCTTTCATTAGGCAGGGAAAGTAATTCCCTTTGCAATATTCTTTGAAATTCATCTGTGCTTACCAAGTTAACAGTCAGTGTAAAAAAAAGTTTGAGCAGGAGAATGATTAGGCTTTATGAATGGGTTGAATTCTTTACTAAGAAATATGTTCCTTGAAATGTGTTTCTTTTTGAACCACACACTATTTTGGGATAGATATACTGGAAACTCAGGCAAGTGGCAAAAGAAGATGATCACAAATCACTTAGAAAAGGGGAAAATGAGATATTAATGTTTTACAGTATTTTTCAACCCTGAGTGGGTTGAAATAATACCTGTCTCCAAGTCCATTTAGCAAACTATCTGAAATGGCCCAGCTCATCTGACTCATTGTTGAGTTTTGCAGCTTGGGGTGACAGGCAAGTTGAAAGAACTTGCGGCAGACAAAAGCCCAGCTCCCCCTTTCTGCCTGTATATGTCAAAGACGCAGTTGGTGGTTGTGTTTGGGTCATGTGTTCCCTGTATGAAAACAGCTAATTAGGAAAAAGAGCCCTCTGTTCCCTGGCCCCTTCCCCCAGCCACAGGGGCCAGCTCTATATATCTTACAACTCCCACACGGTCCTTGTCACTGTGAATGGGTACAGGGTTTGTGTGTCAGCGTAGCAGGCTGATCATTACAATGATCGTGTGGAATATCACAATGATCCCGTGGGGGACTCTGTCACCTCTTCCCAGAACAGCCTCTTTTAAAGGTAGTTGACTCCTTTCTTCTCCTTAATTCCTTTTCATTCTCTTCCCCTTAATTCTTTTTCACTGAAAGAACCTATGCTGTGAACTAAAGTAGGCAGACTTTCTTTCTCTGCTGCAAGCAGTGTTTCTAGCAAAATTAGTTAGTTAGCAAAGGTAGGCTATCACGTAAACTTTTAGTCCTAATGGAGCTAAATGAACCAAAGTTTCTGTTTTTAAAAAACACCATCGACTGATGTGATTTCAGTTCCTAGGGTACCTGGATCACAAGTTGGTGCTAGCACCTTTACCCTTTCATTCTGGGTTTTCACCAAATGCCTGCTTGTTTCACTGTTATGAACCTCTGGAAGGTAATAATAGTTCCCGGAAGTAATCCAGCATGTCAGTTTAAAAAGCAGCCTGGGTGTGACAGCTGAGAGGCACGATTGCACAATATTTCCACACTTTCATTTTTTTACCTGCCTGTTGTCTGACCTAGCATCAAAGTTCACTTGGACAGGGCCAGGAAGGCCACATGAGTGTCTGTCAGGGAGCGCCTCCCAGAACAAGTGGCCATGACCAAGCCTTCCTAAAGGCTTCTCTATGCTTAGGTGGCCCGGCCTGGCTCTTTTATCAGGCAGAATCTGCTAAAATTGCAGGATCTTAATGTTCGCAATGTCATTCAGGCCCCCACCAAGTACTAGGGGACAGGAATTGCTTTCCCTGTAGTCAGGAGTGGAAGTAAAAACGCAGAGAGGGGAGGACTTGTGTATAGACTCAGAACAGTGGCAGACTGAATTCAACCTGCAATCGAGTTTTCTGCCATGCTACTGCTGCCACCTCATTTACCTTTCTTTAGATAAAAGAAAATGAATAATAACAACACAGCAACATTTATTGAGGGCAGAATATACTTTAGACATTACATTTTCTCAGTTGCTTCTCACGCAGCCCTGCCAGGTCTGAATTACTGCCCTCAATATGACAGACGAGAAAGCTGAGGTAGAATGTGAAGGATTTGCCTAAGATTAGAGATAAGAATGAAGCAAAGACAAGATAATGATGACCATTATAACAAATATTTTGGAAGTATATATTATCATTGAATTCTTGCATTAACTCCGCAATGTAGGTAATAATAGATAGTTTTCTAAAGAGGTGAAAAGGGAGCTTGGAGAATTCCCTTGCACAAGATCAATGCAGCAAATATCAGAATTCTGTTTCAAAATCAAATCTACCTGACTTCAAAGCCCATTCCTTTTCTATTATCACAATTAAGGAAAATGCTCTGGGCTGAGATGCATGCCATAAAAGAGCTAGAAAATTTTATTTAATTCACATTGATATTAATATTTTTTAAATTCATAAATTAAGATTTAAAAATTCAAAGCTATGAGAGAAAATAGATTATTAGACTGTCATGAATAGTAAGAGACGCCAGAACACAATGGAGTAATATATTTTAAATGTTGAAAACAAAGTACTGTCAACTGTTATTCAAGAGTGAAGGCAAAATAAAGACAATCGGTTATACAAAGACAGAATTTGGTACAACCAGATCTTCACTTTAAACAATAACAACAAAAAACTATTAAATGATGCATTTTGGCCTGGCACAGGGACTCACACCTGTAATTCTAGCACTTTGGAAGGCCTAGGTGTGTGGATTACCTGAGGTCAGAAGTTCAAGAGCAGCCTGGTCAATGTGGCAAAACCCCATCTCTACGAAAAATACAAAAATTAGCCAGGTGTGGTGGTGGGTGCCTATAATCCCAGCTACTCAGGAGGCTGAGGCAGGAGAATTGCTTGAACCTTGGCGGCAGAGGTTGCTGTGAGCCAAGATCGTGTCACTGCACTCCAGCCTGGGCAACAGAGCAAGATTCTCTCTCAACAACAGCAACAAAAAAGGATGCGTTTTGGCAAGAAAGAAAAGTAAAGCCATAGCTAAGGTCTGGAATACAAGAAACAACAATGTTCCAGTTATCATTGCTGTGTAATAAATTTCTCAGGCATAATGGCTTTAAGACAACCATTTTATTATGTTTATGGATTTTGCAGGTAAGGATCATGTGGCAGCTTGGGGTTCCACATGTAAGTGCCCCAAATGTGAAGTCACTTTACTTCTATGATCCAGTCTTAGATACAGTGTAACTTCCCTCATACTCTATTGGTCAAAGGCAGTCCCAAGCCTACCATGACTCAAGGAGGTGCACAGACCCCAATTGTTAATGGAGGGCATGTCAAAGAATTTAGGGGCCCTATTTTAAGATGAGAGAAATTTAAAAATACGTATACATATTTAATTAACTATTGAATGTAATTTAAAAACTAAACACTAATTTGTATATGTGTTTTAAAAGGTTAAAAATAAGTTCTGGGTAAAAATATGTAACAGGGTAATAAGAGACTCTTTAAGGAATAGTTAAAGCATGCTAAGGTCTTTTTTAGGAATAATAAGTGCCTTTAGACTTTGCTGGAAAAGTTTATAGTTTGGATTTAATAAATGTTTAGCATATATGTTAATAAATTAAAGTATCATTAGTAAAATAATACAATCATGATTTATGGAGGAAAATGGAAGAATATGAAAAACTTAAGAGATAAAATATTAAATGGAAAAGAATTGAGAAGATAAAGGAAGCATAGAAAATGGATGGTAAATGAAAACACAACAAAATAGGATGGTAGAAATAAACACCAAATGATAATCACAATAAATGAGAAAGTCTCTTCCTTCAAAAAACATCAGGCACAAACGTTTTTATAGGCAAGTTTAACTAAACTTATAAAAAACATAAAATCTTTAGTTAATGAAAATAAACATGAAAATCAGTATTTCAGAGAATAAAAGAAGAAAATCTGTTTTCAGTGACTGCAAAGCTTAGGAAATCCTGACCCAGCCTAGGATGTCAGATCTCATTGTCCGCAGTGCTGCTCTGCCCCCCTCATTCCCTTCAATAAAATGGTTTGACCTGTCTCCATCCCCCAAAATAAGGAAATGTATACAAATAATTTTACAAAGCTAACATAATTTCAGTTTCAAAACCTGGCAAGAAAAGCAGAAGAAAAGAAAATTATGACTCAACCACCTTTTTTTCTTTTTTTTTTGAGACAGAGTCTCACTCTGTTATCCAGGTTGGAGCACAGTGGTGCGACGTCAGCTCACTGCAACCTCTGCCTCCGGGGCTGAAGGGATTATCATGCCTCAGCCTCCCAAGTAGCTGGGCTTACAAGTGTGCACCAACACGCCCAGCTAATTTTTGTATTTTTAGTAGAGATGGGGTTTTACCATGTTGGCCAGGCTGGTCAGGAACTCCTGAACTCAAGTGACCCACCCGTCTCAGCCTCCTAAAGTGCTGGGATTACAGGCGTGAGTCACCACACCAGGCCTAAACACATTTCCTCATAGGTTACAAAAGATTCTAAATAAAACACCAGCCCATCAAATTTAGTGGCAAAATTTTTTAAATCAGACTATGCCAAAAATCCTAGTCAGAAAAATTACTAATTAACATACTATATTAATAAAAAGAATAATAATCATCATTTAGATACAGAGGAAAAAAGAACTTGATACATTTCAGCTCTGAAGTATGGTTTTAAAAAAACCTTTTAGAAAACTAGGAGTAGAAGCAAATTTACTTAATATCTTAAAGGGCATCTAGAAGTCTGCGGCAAACATCACACTGAATGGCAAAATTTTAGAAAATTTCCCATTTCTTTCATGAAAAGACAGAAATGCCTTCTAATATGATGTCTAATAAATATGGACTAGAGGTTCTAGCCAATGCATTAAAAGAAAATGAAATAGTAGAATTGGAAAGGAAAATACAAAATTGTCTTTATTTATAGACGTCATGATTGCTGGCAAAAGAGAATCCATGAACTAATGGAACAAATGAGAATTCAGTCAAGTTACTTAATTCAGTTTTTATGAATTCAATAGCATTCTTAATTTCACTAACTTGAAAATAGATTTTTTTTTTTTTTTTTGAGACAGAGTCTTGCTCTATCACCAGGCTGGAGTGCAGTGCGTGATCTTGGCTCACTGCGACCTCCTATTCCTGGGTTCAAGCAATTCTCCTGCCTCAGCCTCCCCAGTAGCTGAGACTACAGGCTAATTATTTTATTTTTAGTAGAGACGGGGTTTCACCATGTTAGCCAGGATGGTCTTGATCTCTTGATGTCGTGATCCACTCGCCTCAGCCTCCCAAAGTTCTGGGATTATAGGCATGAATCACCGTGCCCAGCAGAAAATATAATTTAAAGCACACACACACACACACACACACACACACACACACACACACAATTCATAATAGCAATAGAAACTAAAAGGTACCTAGAAATAATTCTAACAAAAATTGGTGGTGACTACATTGGTGTTCATTTTAGAATTCTCTGTATTTTTCTTTGATGGATATTCTTCATAAGAAAAAAGAAATAC